>NC_090340.1:34863231-35180231 GCF_035084215.1 Heptranchias perlo | reverse complement strand
ATGCAGTGCCACTGAAAGCATGAATACTGTGATTGGGGTGCTTCTGAGGAAGCATCCAACATTTCAACAAGTCAGGCCTTCACACACCTTAGTGGTGCTATTGGCTCTGCCGACCCAGATTCCTTTGGAAGAGGAGTTTCTATCAGCATAATGATCTACCAAAGCAAGGCACACTCACCTCTGCCTAAAGATGTAGGTGTGTGGTTATCGATAGATTGGCAGAGCCTCTTCTTCTGAACATCTCAGACTGGGGGGATTCCCAATGGGAAACCCACTGTTGCCAGCAATGGTGCTATGGCAAAAAATACAACATATACAATAATTGGCAAAAAGGCTAATGAAAACCCAAGTGCCAGCTGTAAAAAGGAAGCAGTTGAGACATGGCTGAAACATCTTAACAGTAAGGTCGAGGAGCATCATTTTGCCACTGCAGAATTCTTGGTCAGGATATTAAGGGTAAAGCAGATTGACTTTAGAGTAGTGTCTGAAAAAGCTGCAAATTATAATCTTACTACATTCTTTTTACTCTGCTGCTACAATCCTAACGATTAAGCTGGTGTTGAATCATCTGTAACCAAAACAGTCTGGGGGGAGGGGCAATGAAAAGATCATGGGGCAGAAATTGCTTGCAAAATAACGGTGAGCTCAACAGCGCTCTCTGTTGTTAGTGGTGAAATGGAGGAGCAAGTTCCGGCGTGCGTACATGCGGAGTGAAACGCGGAAATCTGGAACTTGCTCCTACTGTTTTGCTGGTGATATGACAGTTTCGAATTAAAGGTATATCACATGTTGCAATCAGAGAAATTGGAAAAGCTTCAACTTGCTCATCTGCCCAGCTGGAAAGAAACTAATATTAGCACAAAATAGGTACGCTTAAAACTTAGTTTAGACCGGATATATTTAACAGTGCGGTGAGTCTTAATGACTGCCAAACAACTAAAAATAGTTTTTGGTCATTAAAAAATGTTCTTTTTTAAATTTCATTTTAAAAAAAAACTTTCCCCTTCTGTCGCTTATTTAATTCAATTACTTCTTATCCCCTGTTTTCACGGTCTATAACTGTTTTTACAATGATTTTAATGTTGTACCTTTCATTTCCTGGTTTTCACATTGGAAGCCTGCAGAGTCAGTTAACGCAGCTTGTCACAAATGCTGCGATCTGATTGGTTGAGGGGAGAACTCGATCCTCTGCTTCTCCCACGGGTCTTAGCTTCACTTGAACTGACGCTGGGCTCTTCCCCACTTCTTATTCGAGGACGTGCCCGAAGTAAAGACCGCGGTAAGTTAGTGGGTTAGTATAAATCTATGGAGCAGCGAGCACTGTTGGTTCACCGCTCCAAGCAATTTCTGCCCCATTAAAACCAGGGTAGTTGGCAACTTTAATCATTGGAGGTTTATGTGCCTTTTATACATTCAAATTTTAACTTCTGGAACAGAGAATAAAATCCAGAATGGTAAAAAATTATTGGGTGAAAAAAAGAATATTCACAGAAATGTTTAAAATAGAAAAAAAACCAATTAAGCTGCAGTTACAACTCTTTTGTCAGATGGAATCTAGATCAGTGCTATTAGAGCACAATGAATACCAGGTGTACCATCCATACCAATCAGCACAAAGAACGTAATGTGACTGTTGTTGTCAGTCTCCAATTCTACTTCTATCTCCTAGGAGATTTGATTGTTACAGAAAGTAGAGCAAGACACAAACTATTATACAGAATGAATTTCTCGAAATGAGCATTCCTTACTGGCAGTGCTAAAAATACTCAAAAATTAAGTGCTACACGATATTTCCACTTAAGGATCTTGAATAAAGGTCTACAATTCATTAAAACAGAAACAAAGTTATGAATAATTCATGTATTTATTATTTCGCAAATCTTTTCCTGTTCCTGACATAAACCAGAAGTGACAGGGTGGCTGAAGCACTGATGACTACTGCATTAACAGCACAGAAAGTATAATCTGCTTTCTGAATTCTGCTATACTTAAATTGGCAGAACTGGTGATACAAGGTCAGCAGCGCATGCCGTTTTCTTTCAATTTTGTTATAAATCTGGCAGTTGCCACAGAAAGACATGTTGAACTGCAGTTCAGATTTGCTTTCATTTTGTTATAATGAAGTACGTTTCCCAAATACAAGCCATCATGGGAGACACGAGAGGTGACCAATCTATCTCTTGGTTGGAGAGATAGGTTTTTAAAAGCAGAGACAGAGAGGTAGAGAGGCAGTGAGGTTAGGAAGGGAATTTTAGAGAATATGGCCAAGACTTTTGAAAGCTCTGCTACCAATGGTGAAGTAGAGAGCCAGCGATACAAAGAACATCAAAGTGAGAGGAACAGATGGGATGCAAGGCTGGAGAGGTGTAGAGGTAGGGTGGGGTGAGGCTATGGAGAATTTTGTAGTTGAGGATCGAGGACTTGATGCATAGGAGGAAAGGGAACCACAGTGTGTCAATAAGGCTAATGGATGAGTGGGACTGTACAGATCAGGATGCAGGTGGAGGAGCTTTGGTTGAGTTAGAGTTTGTGGAAGGTGCTGATAGTGGGGACCAGCAAGGAGGGCATTGAACAAAGAGTCTGGTGTGGATAACTGTTTTAGCAATGGTAGGGGTGACATTGAGGCAGAGGTGGCTGATATGTAAATGTGAAAGAAAGTGGTCTTGGTGATGAATAGGATGTTGGGTTTGAGGCTCTGCTCAGGATCAAACAAGATGCAGACGTTACACACAGCCTGGTTTAGCTTGAGGCAGCAGCCAGAAAGAAGGTTGCAGTCAGTTGCACAGGAGTGGACTGTTTGGTAGGGGCCAAAAATGATGACTTTGGTCTCCCTGATGTTTAATTGGAGGAAATTCTACCTCACCCATGAATTAATGTCAGGTAGCTAGTCTGAAAGGACAGAGGTGGTCATGGGTTTGAGGAATTTGGTGAAGAGGTAGAATTGGACGTAGTCAGCATACATATGGAAATTAACCTCTGCATTTGGAAGAGGTCACCAGGGATAGCATGTAAATGAGGAAGAGGAGGGAGTCAAGGATGGATCCTTAAGAAATGCTGGTGTGACCATGGGGGTGGGAGGAGCAGTTGCGTTGCAGATACTCTGGGTGCACTGGAGATACTCTGGCTACGTTGAGATGTAGAGGAGTGGGTCGGAGAGCACACAAGGGTATTCCCCTACAGCTGAACCTCGAAGGAGAGGCAGTAGAGGAGGATGGCACAGTGCAGAGTTTGAGATAGACAAGGAGGGAAAGAGTGCTGCGGTTGCAGTCACCAAGGATATTGACGGTGACTGTGACCAGGGTGGTCTTTGTGCCGTGAGCAGGATTGAAGAGATTTGAACAGAAAGTTCAGGGAGACGTGGGCACAGACCTAGGAGGCTCGTGATGCTAGAGGATGGGACAATAGTTAGAGGGTGTTTAGGTGAGCTTTTGGAGGAACTGATTGACAATGGTGGATTTGAAAGGGAAAGGGATTCTGTTCAAGGAAAGAAGCCATTAATGATACCGGGGAACATATGGGCCATGTAAGATAGCTGAGTGGTCAGAAGTTGGTTAGAGAGGAACAGCGAACAAGCAAGAGCTGAGTCTCTGGTAAGAGATAAGCTTGGAAAGGGTAGGGGGAAAATGGGAGGGAAACGATGTTGGGCAATGGTTGATGGCCCACTGATTGGGTCTGAAGGGGACAATAAACAGTACGAGGTTAATAAGGAAGTTAAAGAGGTTAAGCCTAGGTGGGGGCGAGCTGGGAGGGCTGGCTGGGATGGCCAGCAGAAATGGCAAATGAGGCAATTGCTGTTGCTGTTTAGGGAGAGACAGCAATGGGTGCTACGGTGGATGTGGCAGAGAATATTAAGGGATGGGGCAGAGGAAAGCCATAGGCTGTTCCAGGAAGGATTCAAGTCTGGTGACAATGGTGGAAATTAAAACAGGTGCGCAGTAACTTTGAGTTGGATGGCAACTTAGGTGGCAGGGGGAAGAGGGCAGGCACATGGGAGGCAGGCGCTGAAGGAGATGGACTAAGGAGAGAGTAGGAACAGTAGGTAACCAATAGAGGGGAGGATAAAAAAATCTTGGGTTCAGATTTTCAATCAATATGCACCTAAGTGGACCTTGAATGAGACCTCAGATTGCACAGATAAGTGGCAGAGCGCTAAACTTAGTAAAGAAGTTCTACATGGTTTAAATGAGAGGAGATAAACAGTCCATAAGCCATAGTGCAATGCTGTCTGGTGGTGGGAATTGCCGGCTGTCAGGCAGCCGGACAGCTGGGGTGCAGATCTGAACCGACTAGAAATATTTTGGACTGAGCCGGTAGGATGACACTGGGCTAACCAAGTATCACCAGGACAAAAACATCGCTACAAGTGCCCACGCAGGAAGTCACCACTAACATTCTAATACCCAAATGGTCCACTCAAACTGATATATACAAAATAAAATTAAACCTAAATCATAATCTGATTTGTTTCATTAATAGTACAATTAACATCCTGCAGTGCTCACCAGTCGGTGAAGGCCTCAAGTGTACTGGTGGACACCACGTGGTCCCTCTTCAGAGCCACGCGGGTGTGCACAAGGCCACAGAAGAGGCAAGGAGTCAGAGTGACCCACTCCTGAATTATATGCATCCTGGACCAATGAAAGGCAGTTTCGGCCAGATCCAGGAGCACACCTACGAGGAGCTCCTCCAATCTGCTTGCCTCCTTACGTACAGGGTGACTCAAGATCAGGAGCATCAGACTGGTTTGAAATAAGAGACTATTGTAGTTCGATGATCCGGGGTTGTCGGGCAGATGGTATTCCAGAGATACATGAGGAAGCAATACTTCCAGGGTGTTTGGAGGCAGCAAAGGTCCTAGGGTAGCCTACAGGACTTGGAGTACTCTCCTTCACAGCAGAGTCCTCTTGTATCTTTGCCCTCAGGTACACTGAGGGAGTGTTTGACCAACTTGATGAGGAAATGAATCATTGCGTAATGAACTGCAGAAGGTGCAAGGTTGTGAGCAGTAGGAGCAGGTTGTAAAGCATGGTGTAGTGAAATCCTGGTGAGCTGAGACAGCAAAAACAATACAAGAGCAAGATCTTTTAAAAGCACCTGTGAATTGTGGCGCTTGTGGCAATCAGTTTCCTGGCTCCAGGCAGTGGATGAAGGAGATGTGTCAGTCTAGGCAGTTCTTAGTGCAGGAATTACACTGACTGTATGGTGTTGATCTAGGCAGTCCAGGTGCTAACAAAATGCATGCAAAGGAGGCCTAAGAGGTGGGGTCAGGGCACTGGAACAGCATTGCCTAAGTAGGAATAGAGGACTTTTTTTTAGGGTTTTCCTGTAGTATACACCATTCTCTAGCTGATAGAATGGGCATGTGATCTGCTTCTAGGCCTCACTGCTTTTGAATCAGCCACCAGTAGGTGTGTCATGAGATTCTATGTGCGTGTTTGTACATATATATGCACATAATTCATACAAACAATAACTGGACTGAATTCAGTGTAAAGCCGAATCATTTCCTACTGTCATGATTACAAACGGCACACTTTTGTATTTGTCTGGTTACGATGAAAATGCATAAAGAGCAACTCAGGCATCTCCTAGATGGAATCACAATGTAGCTAATATATATGGGCACAAAAATAACTTATTTGGCCTCCTTTTGCTTATCCTCGACTTGTCACAGTCGAGAGAACAGTAGGCGGTTACATCAATTCCTTACATTGATCCAATGCTTATTTTCCTGACCAGACCCACAAAGAGTTTGTGGTCATTGACTTAGAAATCACAAACTTTTACCATGATTCATGGATTTCAAGAAGGAGATGTAAAGACAGAAAACATGAACCTACATAAAAATCTATAATGTAGATAAATATTTCAAAATTGAAGTAATGTCTTTCAAAAAAATTATAGACTGTCCTACTCCTATTTTAAAGTCATTGAAGAAAATGTATAAATGGGATAAGCTAAGTGAATCACCGAACATCTAGGATAACTGAGACTAAAGTTACTTTTTTTTGGAAACGTTTAAATGTTAGACTCAACCCTATCACAAAATGGCTGCCTGATGATGGAAGAGATACAGAGAAAAGCTGCACTCAGCATAACCATGTGAACATAAAAATGTCCAGAACAGGTCATTCAATACAGAGATATGTACCTGCACTTGAAATTCTTATCAAATTTGTGCAGTTGTTCTGAATGCATCTTTATTTATAGGACAAAGCAGAAGCTGGTGCAACCCATCATCCAGCCAGCTTTCGGAGAAGATTTATTTTCACTAAATGTTAGAGACATTGTAAAATTAGTGGAAAGATTTCTTATGTTCAATATTTTTAGTAAACTTGTAATGTATTCTAAAAGAACATGTTCATGATTTTACTAAAAAAAAGATCAGAGGTAATCTTGTCACCATTTATGATGTCACTAACATGCAGAAATCATAGAAAATCAGGTGGATTTAGGCCATGTCAGGTGGAGAACTGTTTTAGGACACCCTTGGCAAATTGGGCAGTGCAGAGTAGAGTAGAGACTTTCACTACCTTCTTACCTCTATTCTAGTCTTTTCAGTTGAATAAGCAGGATGGTATAGTCTACTGATTTCTCTCCAGTAGCTGTCAATGTTTGGCTGATAGGTGCATTGGTTAGTATAATGGAATACATCTCTCTGAGATCTTGTACTTGCATCATGTTGAGGCATGCCAATGTATAACATCCTGACCAAGAAAACCTGACAATTACCTATAGAGGGTAGCAGAATTTTTATGACAAGTTGAGATTGGGGCTTGAACTTGAACCCACTGAATGGGAGATCATCATTTTACTACCAGAACTATTGAGCAACAGTACTGTGAAGAAATATGATATAACTCGTGTTTCACTAAGTATGTTTATTCCATTTGTGAGGAAGACCTTTATAGTGGCATAGAATTTACAGCACAGAAACAGGCCATTGATCTGTGTTGGTCAGTGTTAATGCTCCATACGAACCTCCTCCCACCCTACTTTACCTAACCCTATCAGCTTTTCCTTCTAATCCTGTCTCCCTCATGTAGTTAACCACCTTCCCCTTCAATGTTAATTGTATCCATGTGATTTATATCAATTAGTGTTAATTGCATTCAGGTGGTGTGCATCAACTGGTTTTTTTTTTCCATATATAAAAGAGCTGATCTAGGGGGTGGTGTGGGTAATGTGGAGCTCTGTGAATAAAGGCTTGGAAGCAACTGAAGAACAGGATCTAGTATTCTCTCCTTCACCACCGGGCTATCCAGCTTATAACATTAAATGCATCTATGCGATTCATCTCAAATATTCTATGTGGGAGCAAGTTCCACATTCTAACCACTCTCTAGGTTCACTCATGTTTTCCTCATTTGTGGGATTAAATTGGAATTCCACTGCACACCTCTTTGCTTCCTCTTTTATTGAATTTAAAACGAATTTCATTGTCCCGTGAGGTAAAGGCTTTCTGTATGATATTGAGCACTGCAGATATACGCATCACTGTGGAGTTGCTATATGTCCAACAGAACTGTACTAGTGGCCAGGCTACTCAAATTACTAAGTTAAATTAAGCTGCTTTGCTCGTGTGGCAATTTCATAATAATACTACATTGTTTATATATTTGTCTTCTGTACCAATATATCTTTGTAACATGCAGGGAGAATGCAGTCTTTTCCTGGAACAACTCTTGAAACACAACTTCAATCCCTTCTTTGTTCTATGCCTCCTGCTGTGTTCTCTTAACATTTAAACCTGACCATTACAAAGCAGAGAATGTTACTATGGGATTGTCTTCTGATTTATCACTTCAGAATGCCAAAACTCATTTTCATTAGTTATGCTCACCAATAAGAAATCAGATTTAAAGTCAGGAACATTGATATTTGCATTTGTTTTACTGTTACATCAATGTTGCTGGTTTAATCTGTCAAAAGAGCAGTACTAGTGTGACAAACAAAATCTGCAGAACATGAACTGAAAACTATCAAAATAATTAAAAATTTCAAATATTTGTATTTTGAAGTAGTGTTAAGGATACAATGCTGAATGTAGGTTTTAGGGGTGATAGTAAGAAAATGACTATGTTAGGATAACTTGACATGAGCAGATCAACCTCAGGCATCTAAAGGTTCCATCTACTGAGCTGACCTGGTGTGAGTAACATGGACGCATGGTGCTCGAATGTTTACTATGATTGATATATCAACACAAGATAAAGCAGAAACAAAGTCTTGCACTTCTTAATAAAGTATTAAAATTGTTGACACTAGACTTTCAGACCTATTAATTAACAAGATGAGCTGGAGTAGCCAAATCTGACACTGAATATAAAGTTAAGCAAGGTAAACCCCTGTAGTTTGGTGGTTGCTAAAACCTAAGAATTGCACTTCAGGAATTTCAGAAACCATTTTTGACTGTGACTTCATGGACTACCTTAATCAGTTTCAAATGCAATAACTTATTGAGTTATCACTGGTAGTACTGGCTCAATTCATCTTTGTTCATTTCTTTTCCCTTTTCACACTATGGCATTAATAAAATTATTTCAGTGAGAACATTACTTAAGTGAAAATAAATTGTAAATAAAAGTTATATTAGACCTGAGCTCTAGCTGCTACCATAACTTCACCCACCTGATGCATTTTTCAGATATCCATTAGCATCTGCTGTTGTGTACATGATATACGGCCCAGGCTGGTTCACACCAAATGGCTACAGGAAGAGAGAGAATCAAACTAGATTACATACATCACAGATACAACTTAGCAAAAAATACATTAAAAACAAATTAACTCACAGCTAATTATTAAATCATTTCAGCAGCCAAATGAGGTTAAAAGAAAGCTCTATTATTCATTTTGCTGTGTAATATCCCTGTAACATCATCTGCTTCAAATATTTTTCCAGTTTTCCCTTAAAAGATGCAATGGTCTCTACCTCAATGACTTCCTATTACAATGCATTTCATGCTCCAACAATCCTGTGCGTAAAGAAATATCTCCTAAACTATCTCCTTACTCTTAATGATAATTCTAAATTTACAACCCCTCTTTATATGACTCTCCAGCCAGAGGAAATAGTCTTTCTCTCTATCAAACCCTTCACGGTCTCTTCCCATAACTATAGTTTCCCATCCGTGGCATCATCCTGGTGAATCTACACTGTACTCTATGGCTATAATGTCTTTTCTATAATGGGGTACTCAAAACTGCACACTGTACTCTTTTTTTCCAAATTAATTTTCTTCACTAACTACTGAATTCTACTAATTTCAGATTTTTAAAAAATGTATTTAACACTGTCCAAACCAAAACACAGGTAGAAGGTTAAATTATTTTTAAAGTAAATTACATGATGAATTATGCACCCATTAAGAGAAACTGGAAGTAGTGACAACCTTCCAGTCTCTCACCGCTGTGCAGTGTTTCTCCCCTGGAGACTTGCTTTGGCAGCCTGCCATCGGAGACCAGCTGGACCCTTGGTGGCTCATTCCTCAATCCACAGCTTGCATTCCAGCTGTGTTGGAAAATCCCAGCTGCAACTTGGTCTGGGCTCACACGCACAGCACAGTTAGGAAATGCGATCAATGTTTAATTGATTTTACACTGAAGTCAGCTTAAGTTATACTACTGTACAGTATGTTAAAGCCACCTTGGGTTCTGCATTTTACCAGAAACAAGGATCACCTTCAGAAGTTTTCACCAAACAAAAATCCATTAAGCCTCATTATATCGAAGTCTTGACATACTGAATTTAATAACTCAAGACTCCACTGTATTCTACTTCTATGAAAACAGAGGATAAGAGATAACGGAATTGTCTCAGACTGGCAGAAAATGGGAAATGGTGTCCTGCAGGGATCCATGCTGTTCACTGCTGTTCATCACATACATAAATGATTTGGACTCAGAAATAGGAGGTATGGTGTCGAAATTTGCAGATGATACCAAATATTGGAGGGGATGGGGGTGCAGCAAGTAATGTGGAGGACTGCACCAAAATCAAAATACGGGAAGACATCAGCAGGCTTGCAGAGTGAGAGGATAAATGGCAAATAAAATTCAATGTAGCAAAGTATCAGGTGGTTCATTTTGGCTGGAAGAATAAGGTGGCCACTTATTCCTTGGAAGATTAAAAAAAAGCTAAATGGGGTACAGGAGCAAACGGATCTGGGAATACAAAAGCAGGGAGGCAACGTTAAATTTATAGAGCACCTCTGTTAGACTACACTTGGATACTATGTGCAGTTCTAGTCTCCTTACTACAAAAATAATATTGAAGCACTGGAGAAACTTCAGCAAAGATTTACAAGGATGTTACCAGAATTGAGAGGATGTAACTATAAGGAAAGATTGAACAGCCTGGGGTTCTTTTCTCTGGAAAAGAGAAGACCAAGAGGAGACCTGATATTGGAATTGCAAAAAAAAAAAATTAATATGGAGGCAACTTTTATCTTGCCTTATAATTGCCTAGGATCCCAGTACCTTCCACTGTATGTTTCTGTGGCCCGGAATTTCCCATTTACACCGGAATTTAGGCTGGTTTCTATGTCAGTCTTGCTGATGGGAACTTACGACCCAAATTTCCTGCAGAGGTTATTTGCCTCAATGTAAAAACTGGCGTAAAACAAGTGCAAATGCAGGGTCACCAATAGCGAGTGGGCTGCTGTCTTCTGCCATGGTGCCTCACTCTCAGAACCTCTCGCCTCTGCTGCTCCTCCTCTTCCAATATTATGCAGAACAGGGGTATACCTA
This sequence comes from Heptranchias perlo, assembly GCF_035084215.1. Taxonomy (NCBI): domain Eukaryota; kingdom Metazoa; phylum Chordata; class Chondrichthyes; order Hexanchiformes; family Hexanchidae; genus Heptranchias; species Heptranchias perlo. The sequence continues at coordinate 35,169,479 of NC_090340.1, read as the reverse complement.
TAGGGGAGGCCATTCCAGCTGCTTAGTCCTTTTGAACATGTAGGATGGGTGAGGGCACAAAAAAATTTTGGGTGCACTGAGACTGAGAGCACTTTGGTTAAGTACAGTGCAGGTCTCAGTAAGAAAAACTGGGGGAAAAAAAACGCAAAGAAAATCGCTATTAAAACACAAAATCTTGCCCTTGTTGGATTAGCTAGTCTGGTAATAACTTCTCATGATAGGCTCTGAACCTGCTTGTGGTAAATGTGTCTGGGAGGGCCCCATTGTGCCAGACTGGGATTTTAAGCAAAGAGCAGGCATCTCTCCAGACTGATTATGTTAGCACAACTGTGGAATACTTCTTGACCCCTTCCTCTGATGGGGTTTATGAACAGTGGGCCAAGAGGCTTCAGCCTCTATACCCAGTCATGGGTTCCTTAGCAAGGCTGTTCCAGGCCACAGTTAGTGGAAATTGGGGCATTGTAGTAGCTTCGTAGGCTTGGTAGATCATCCTCCCTTGGGTTTGGGGAGATGTAGGTGAGAAAAAACATAATCCAGGTGATTTGGCTGTCCAGAGGAATTTGATGTGCCTGTCAAAGTTACAGAACTGCTGGGCTGAACTCTGATCCTGAAGAGTGTAGCATTAATACACCAGTATGTGCAACTACAGTAGCACACTCATCAATGCAGGCTCCAGAAAATGCCATGTAAACAAAATGTATAAAATGGGATTAGTTCAAGATTTACATACGTTGCATATCATCACTATATCTGGGAAAATTTACTGGTGGAGCTCCAGAAAAATGAAATATATATATCACACACAGCAAAAAATATCATAGACTGATACAGCACAGAAGGCGGCCAATTAGTCCCACTCCCGTTCTTTCCCTATAGCCCTGCAAATTTTTCCCTTTCAAGTATTTATCCAATTCCCTTTTGAAAGTTATTATTGAATCTGCTTCAGTCATCCTTTGAGGCAGTGCATTCCAGATCATAACTCGCTGCGTAAATTTTTTCTTCCTCATGTCGTCTCTGGCTCTTTTGCCAATTACCTTAAATCTGTGTCCTCTGGTTACCGACCCTTCCGCCACTGGAAATAGTTTCTCCTTATTTACTCTTTCAAAGCCCTTCACAATTTTAAACACCTCTTTCAAATTTCCCTTTAACCTTCTCTGCTCTAAGGAGAACAATCTCAGTTTCTCTAGTCTCTCCACGTAACTGAAGTCTTTCAACCCTGGTACCATTCTGGTAAATTGGCCACAATACTCCAGCTGGAGCCTAACCAGTGTTTTAAAAAGGTTTAGCATAACTTCCTTGCTTCTATACTCTATGCCTCTATTTATAAAGCCAAGGATCCCATATGGCTTTTAAACAGCCTTCTCAACTTGTCCTGCCACCTTTGAAGACTTGTGTATGTACACCCCCAGGTCTCTCTGTTCCTGCACCCCCTTTAAAATTGTACCATTTAATTTATATTGCTGTCCTCATTCTTCCTAACAAAATGAATCACTTCATACGTCTCTGCGTTAAATTTCATCTGCCATGTGTCTGCCCATTTCACCAGTCTTTCTAAGTCCTCCTGAAATCTATCACTATTCTCCTCACTGTTTATTATTTTTCCAGAGTTTCATGACATCTGCAAACATTGAAATTATGTCCTGTATACCCAAGTCCAGGTCATTAACATATATTAAAAAGAGCAATAGTCCCAACACCGACCACTGGTGGACACCACTGCACACTTCCCTCCAGTCTGAAAAAAACAACCGTTCACCACTACTCTCTGCTTTCGGTCCCTTAGCCAATTTCATACCCACGCAGCCACTGCCCCTTTACTCCCATGGGCTTCAATTTTACTAACAAGTCTATTATGTGGCACTTTATCAAATTTTTTTTGAAAGTCCATATACACAACATCAACCGCACTACACTCATCAACCCTCTCCGTTACTTCATTAAAGAATTCAATCAAGTTAGTCAAACACAATTTGCCTTTAACAAGCCAGTGCTGGCTTTCATTCTTCACCCATATTGTGAAACCCATCCCACTAGAGATGTGTCTAAATTATATAGCAAGATTAGTCACTCTAATACTACAGTGTTGGTGGTGGAGGGGGAACGAGAACACTAAAGTGTAATCCTGAGGGAGGAATATTACGTTCATGGAGCAACTGAAGGTCATTTTTGACTTTATTTCTATCACTGTCAAAATTAATGTTTTATGAAATAAAATCTCAAGAATTCTTGATGGATAATATGAATTCTTTAAAAATGGATATTTTTGTTAAAGAATAACATCTCAAATATTAATTGAACCAGCACACAGCCATCTTTTTCTTAAGAAATTATTCTCATGGCCACTGAATGAATTTAGTAACTATGCAAAGATTTTTCTTAATACTTCGTGCACATTGATTATCATAATGGAGAAACCATTAATTCATATTTAGACCATGGTTGGTAGACTGTCTGTATATTAACTCCATTACAACTGAGCTTCACTAATCCATATTGATTCGATATTTTTCCAAGAAATCCACTTCAATGTTCCAAATTCCCCACTCCCAGCATGGTGATATCAGGATGACTGATTTTAAAGCGAAAAAGGAAAGGACTTGCATTTATATAGTGCCTTTCATGACCTCAGGACGTCCGATACAGCCAATGAAGTACCTTTGAAGAGTTGTCACCATTGCAATGTAGGGAAACGTGACAATCAATTTGTGCACAGCAAGGTCCCACAAACAGCAATGTGATACATGACCAGATAATCTGTTTTAGTGATGTTGGTTGACAGATAAATAAAAGCTACGGCATTGGGAAAACTCCCCTACTCTTCTTCGAATAGTGCATGTGAGCGGGCAGCCAGGGTCTCTCTTAACATCTCATCTGAAAGACGGTACATTCAACAGTGTAGTAGCACTCCCTCAATACTGCATTGAGGTGTCAGCCTGGATTCGGAACACAGGAACAGGAGTAGGCCATTCAGCCCCTCGTGCCTGCTCCGCCATTTGATAAGATCATGGCTGATCTGTGATCTAACTCCATATACCCGCCTTTGGCCCATATCCCTTAATACCTTTGGTTGCCAAAAGGGTATCTATCTCAGATTTAAATTTAGCAATTGAGCTAGAGTCAATTGCCGTTTGCGGAAGAGAGTTCCAAACTTCTACCACCCTTTGTGTGTAGAAATGCTTTCTAATCTCACTCCTGAAAGATCTGGCTCTAATTTTTAGACTGTGTCCCCTACTCCTAGAATCCCCAACCAGCGGAAATAGTTTCTCTCTATCCACCCTATCTGTTCCCCTTAATATCTTATAAACTTTGATCAGATCACCCCTTAACCTTCGAAACTCCAAAGAATACAACCCCAATTTGTGTAATCTCTCCTTGTAACTTAACCCTTGAAGTCCGGGTATCATTCTCGTAAACCTACTGCTGCACTCCCTCCAAGGCCAATATGTCCTTCTGAACGTGCGGTGCCCTAAACTGCTCACAGTACTCCAGGTGCGGTCTAACCAGGGTTTTGTATAGCTGCAGCATAACTTCTGCCCCCTTGTACTCTAGTCCTCTAGATATAAAGGCCAGCATTCCATTAGCCTTATTGATTATTTTCTGCACCTGTTCATGACACTTCAATGATCTATGTACCTGAACCCCTAAGTCCCTTTGGACATTCACTGTTTTTAACTTTTTACCATTTAGAAAGTATCCTGTTCTATCCTTTTTTGATCCAAAGTGGATGACCTCACATTTGTCTACATTGAATTCCATTTGCCACAGTTTTGCCCATTCACCTAATCTATCAATATCCCTTTGTAATTTTATGTTTTCATCTCCACTGCTTACAATGCCACCAATCTTTGTGTCATCGGCAAAATTAGATATGAGACTTTCTATGCCTTCATCTAAGTCGTTAATAAATAATTGAGGCCCCAAGACAGATCCCTGCGGGACTCCACTAGTCACATCCTGCCAATGTGAGTACCTACCCATTATCCCTACTCTCTGTTGCCTTTCGCTCAGCCAACTTCCTATTCAAGTCCGTACTTTTCCCTCGATTCCATGGGCTTCTATCTTAGCTAACTGTCTCTTATGTGGGACCTTATCAAATGCCTTCTGGAAGGCCATATAAATAACATCCATTGACATTCCCCTGTCCACTACTTTAGTCACCTCTTCAAAAAATTCAATCAGGTTTGTCAGGCACGACCTACCTTTCACAAATCCATGCTGGCTCTCTCTGATTAACTGAAAATTCTCGAGGTGTTCAGTCACCCTATCCTTAATTAGAGACTCCAGCATTTTCCCCACAACAGATGTTAAGCTAACTGGTCTATAATACCCTGGTTTCCCTCTCTCTCCTTTCTTAAAAAGTGGAGTGACATGTGCAATTTTCCAATCTAGAGGGACAGTTCCTGAATCTAGAGAACTTTGAAAGATTATAGTTAGGGCATCTGCAATGTGCTCAGCTACTTCCTTTAAAACCCTGGGATGGAAACCATCTGGTCCTGGGTCCCTTTCAAACACTACATTGAACTTGATCATGTTATGATCGCTATTGGATAGATGTTCGCGTACAGTTAAGCCGTTAACTAAATCTGGTTCATTACTCATTACTAAATCTAGTATGGTTTGCCCCCTTGTTGCCTCTAGGACATACTGCTGTAGAAAACTATCCTGGACACACTCAAGAAATTCACTACCTTTCTGACAGTTGCTAGTCTGCTTTTCCCAATCTATGTGAAGGTTAAAGTCCCCCATTAAGACCACTATGCCTTTCTTACATGTGCTCAAGTCTCTTGAGTGGGGCTTGAACCCATGATGTTCTGATTCAAAGGCGAGAGTGCTACCTACTAAGCCAAGGCTGACACCTAGTCATTATACTGTGTATGTGAGCTCCTTATACAATGTGTGTTTCTCAGGTCACTAAAAACTCCTGGTTATTTTCATTTGCAGCCTATATGCAGTAGAACCTTCCTGCATATTTTTGTAACTTTCATAACTATAACTAAAAATACACCTCAGAAAAAAATGTGAAACTGTTCGAGGAGACATAGCTTGTACATTAAAAAATAAGCACAACTGTTCATTAATTCTTTTACTGTGATCAAGGAATAAATACATGTTGACCCAATGAAGTATATGGATTTTGGCTTCTACTCCCACTTTTTGTTTCCCGTTTAGGGTTGTATCTGTTCAGCTCTGCAAACTTCCTCATGGCACTTTTATTTGCAGAGCAAGTTCAATAAGCAGTTATATAATATTGCTTCAGAGTCACTGAGCTGTGGAATCTTCACCACTGATATTAACAATAACTGAAAAACAGCTAAGCTTGTCTTAACTTTGTGCATGCTTTAAATTTATAATTTGCAATTTAGTCTCTTCATACCCTACCTTTTCCAGTGACTGGGGAATGTGCATATAGGCCAGTGAAGTGCAAAATCATTTTGCTGGCCTGTATGGGCAGGCTGAGCCATTTAGTCCACGAGTTTATACCGCAATTTTGTCAGGACAAACCACCATTTTTGAAGGGACAATTCACAGGCAGCAGTGGTACCTTGTTTGCTGCGCTTCCCCTGAAGTCAGGGTTATAGTTGGCTGCAGTGCTGCAACGTAAATGTAGTACATGTTTAGCCCCACGAATGTTGCTGTATCAAATGCTCTTTCCCACTTTCAATTGCATTGGTAACTATCAAGATGCTTTGCAATGTTTTAACATAACATTTAAGGGAAGATTTTTCTTGGTCTGCCCCCAGACACATTGGATCACCTGGGCACAGCGAATATTGGAAAATCTGGAGGGATGAAACATACACCTGATTTTTGTTTCAATTAAATTAATAAAAGGAAAAGTGTGTGGGTTCTTTTACTGGTGTACGCTCTGACCTGCCTGATTTTATGATACTCGCTGAGCTCAGGCAATCCAGTGTGTTTGGATGCAGACCCAGGAAATTTTCCCCTTTATTCTTTCTCTCGGTTTTCTAAAAAGTAACACTACAATAATCATTTTGTTCTATTTCAGAATCTTAACATGGACTACAGATGTTTTTCTCGTGATAAAATGACAAAGCTGCTTTACAAAAAGGTCTGGCTTCTTTTCAAATTACACTTCAAGAAGAGACAGAGTAGTGCTCCCTTTTCCTTACAGTGTGCCATTGTGTATTTCAGTAATTTGTTATGTCCAGCTCATATTTCTGGATCCAGACAGGGTCAGACAGCTGCAGAGACACATTCCTTTCTTTCCAAAACTTGGTTCATTTCTTTCCAGTAATTTTTGAAATGCATCACCACCTTTCCACTTGCTTGCTACTTTTGTGCAATAAAGATCGGGATAATGATCATTCAGTTTATCAAATAGGTCCTGAAAATGACTATGCATTCAGGTCCCCGTTCACAGATTTTCTGACCAAACGTACTACAACTTGGTGACCATTCACTGAATAAGCACAAGTGCTCTTTGATGAATTATGCAATGAAAGGGTATTGCTACATTATTTTTTGTGAAATATAATTTCTAAAAGCCTTCATTTTTTTCTCAAGCTGGAAGAAGCTATTGACATGATCTGAGCAACATCAGCATTGCCTGGATGGTGCACAATGTGCTCCGGGGGATTTCCTTGCCTGTTTTCTACCTTTGCCTATTGGTACCTGAATTCTGAATAGCATTCAAACAAACATTCAAGAATTACAAAAAATAATTTCCAGTACTGTATTCATGATAATTCACTTAATATTTGTTATTGTACTTCTAGTATTATTTATTAATATGTATAGGATGGTTTTAAGTGGCCTGTGCTAGCCTGGGTTCTTATTCTCAGACCTAGCAATACATAGGTAATGCCAAGACATGAGGAGGGCCAGTGGAAAATGGCAGATTTCGGCAAAATTGTGGAGATTATCTTTAATTTTGTGTGGAGAAATTGCAGGCTATCGTGGATAGGTACTGGTACTCTCTGTTGTTCAATATGATTGTTAAATTAATTTATAATTGTTTATTCCCCCTGTCTTTTCCCATTCACAGAAGCACTCTACTTCTCCCTGCCCCACATCCCATGGGCACTTTTGTTCCCATCACTCCAATTTATGCTAGTCCCTTTTTGCGGACGACGCCAAATTTTGCGGACACCACCAAATTGGGGGGAGTAGTTAATACAAAGGAACAATGCGTTAAAATGCAAGAAGACATTAATAAACGTGCAGAATGGGCATGTAATTGGCAAATAAATTTCAATATAGATAAGTGTGAGGTGGTGCATTTTGGTAGGACGAATAAGGATGCCACATACTGCTTCAATAATAACAGTCTAAATGGGGCAGAGGAGCAAAGGGATCTCAGGGTACAGATACTCAAATCACCAAAAGTAGCAAAGCACCATTTTTGAAGGGACAATTCACAGGCAGCAGTGGTACCTTGTTTGCTGCGCTTCCCCTGAAGTAGCAAGGCCATAAAAAAGGTAAACCAAGCACTGGAGTTCATTTCTATTGGGATAGAATTGAAAAGCAGAGAAGTTATGTTAAACTTGTATAGAAGCTTGGTTAGACCACATTTGGGAGTGTGCACAGTTCTGGTCTCCATATTATAAAAAGGATATAGAGGTATTGGAGAAGGTGCAAAAATGATTCACAAGGACGATACGATAATTGAGAGGATATACTTATCAGGAAGGGCTGATCAGGCTGGGGCCCTTTTTTTGAGAAAATAGAAGATTGAGGGGTGACTTGATAGAGGTCTTTAAGATAATGAAAGGGTTTGATAGGGTAGATGTAGAGAAAATGTTTCCATTTGTGGGGGAGTCCAAAACTGGAGGTCTTCAATATAAGATAGTCACTAATAAATCCAATAGGGAATTCAGGAGAAACTTCTTTACCCCAAGAGTGGTAAGAATGTGGAATGTGCTACCACAAGGAGTAGTTGAGGCAAATAGCTTAGATGCATTTAAAGGGAAACTAGAGAAACACATGAGGGAGAAAGGAATACAAGGGTATGATGATTGCTGATAGGGTTAGATGAAGTCATCGCATCCACAGCTTTTTTTTTGGGGGGGGGGCGGGGAAAGAGATAGCTGCTAGTTGAGAATGCAATCTGGAGTCTCCCATGCTACAAAATGCAAGGCCGTCAGTTTAAAAACATCAAAAATCATTCCAATCGCTGTCAGCATGGGTTTATATAAAAAAAAGTCAAAACAAGTTAACCCATAGATGATGAGGTAGCTTCCATGGATTGCTGAGAAACACTGCATGCAGCCAGTGGTATGTTCCCTTTATTGGTTTGGATTTGAACCAACTGTCAGTGATTTGAAATTCTTTCACCCATTATTGTGTTTAATAAGGTATATTACAGAAGACAATTCTGAGTTAAACAGCTCAATTAGATTACCCCTCAACCTTCTTAATTCAAGGGAATACAAGCCAAGTTTACGCAACTTACACTCAATTTAACCCTCTAAGGTCCGGTAGCATTCTGGTGAATCTGCGCTGCATCCCCTCTAAGGCCAATATATCCTTCCTGAGGTGCGGTGCCCAAAAATGAACACAGTACTCCAGATGGGTTCTGACCAAGGCTCTATTCAACTGAAACATACACTCCGTTAGGAACACAGAAACAGGAGTTGGCCATTTAGGACCTCAAACCTGTTTCGCCATTCAATGAGATCATGGATGATCTGTGACCTAACTCCATATACCCACCTTAACCAAAGGTATTAAGGGATATGGGGCTAACAAAAATCTATCAATCTCAGGTTTAAAATCAAGAATTGAGTTAGTATCAACTGCCTTTTGCAGAATAGAGTCCTAAACTTCTGCCACCCTTTGCATGTAGAAGTGTTTCCTGACTTCACTCCTGAAAGTCCTGGCTCTAATTTTTAGGCTATGTCCCCTAGTCCGAGACTCCCCAACCAGTAGAAATAGTTTCTCAATCTACCCCATCAGTTCCCCTTAATATCTTGAAAACTTCGAACAAATCACCCCTGAATCTTCTAAATTCTAAGGAATACAACCCTAGTTTGTGTTATCTCTCCTCGTAATTTAACCTTGGAGTCCAGGTATCATTCTAGTAAATCTAAGCTGTACTCCCTCCAAGGCCAATACATCCTTCCTAAGGTGCGGTGCCCAGAACTGAACACAGTACTCCAGGTGTGTCTAACCAGGGCTTTGTATAGCTGTAGCATAACTTCTACCTCCTTGTATTCTAGTCCTCTAGATTTAAAGGTCAGCATTCTATTAGCCTTTCTGATTATTTTCTGTATCTGTCCATGACATTTTAATGACCGCAAAGTCTCTTTGGACCTCCACTGTTTTGAGCTTTTTACCATTTAGAAAGTACTCTGATCTATCCTTTTTAGGTCCAAAGTGGATGACCTCACACTTGCCGACACTGAAATCCATTTGCCACAGTTTTGCCCAGTCACTTAATCTATTAATATCTCTCTGAAATTTTAAACTTCCATCTACACTGCTTACAATGCTGCCTATATATGTGTCATCAGCAAATTTGGATATGTAGCTCTCTATCCAGTTATCTAAGTTGTTAATAAATACAGTGAATAGTTGGGGTCATGTGGGACCAAAAGGTCTTCAAAGTGAGAAAATCAAATCTAAATCACGGTAGAATAGAATTGTCTTCTGTAATATACCTTATTAAACACAATAATGGGTGAAAGAATTTCAAATCACTGACAGTTGGTTCAAATCCAAACCAATAAAGGGAACATACCACTGGCTGCATGCAGTGTTTCTCAGCAATCCATGGAAGCTACCTCATCATCTATGGGTTAACTTGTTTTGACTTTTTTTTATATAAACCCATGCTGACAGCGATTGGAATGATTTTTGATGTTTTTAAACTGACGGCCTTGCATTTTGTAGCATGGGAGACTCCAGATTGCATTCTCAACTAGCAGCTATCTCTTTCAAAAGCATTTAAAAGAAAGAATCATAAAACATTTACGGCACAGAAGGAGGCCATTCGGCCCATCGTGTCCGCGTCGGCTGAGAAATGAGCCACCCAGCCTAATCCCACTTTCCCACATTTGGTCCATGGCCCTGCAGGTCACGGCTCTTCAGGTGCACATCCAGGTACTTTCTAAATGAGTTGAGGGTTTCTGCCTCTACCACCCTCTCAGGCAGTGAGTTCCAGACCCTCACCACCCTCTGGGTGAGATTTTTTTTCCCTCATTTCCACTCTAATCCTTCTACCAATCACTTTAAATCTATGCCCCCTGGTTATTGACCCCTCCACTAAGGGAAATAGGCCCCTCATAATTTTGCACACCTCGATCAAATCACCCCTCAGCCTCCTCTGTTCCAAGGAAAACAACCCCAGCCTATCCAATCTGTCATCATAGCTAAAATTCTCCAGTCTTGGCAACATCCTCGTAAATCTCCTCTACACTCTGTCTAGTGCAATTACATCCTTCCTGTAATGTGGTGACCAGAAATGTGCGCAGTACTCAAGCTGTGGCCTAACTAGTGATTTTATACAGTTCCAGCATAACATCCCTGCTTTTATATTCTATGCCTTAGCTAATAAAGGAAAGCATTCCATCTGCCTTCTTAACCACCTTATCTACCTGTCCTGCTACCTTCAGGGATCTGTGGACATGCACTCCCAGGTCCCTCACTTCCTCTGCACCTCTCAGTATACTCCCATTTATTGTGTATTCCCTTGCCTTGTTTGCTCTCCCCAAATGCATTACCTCACATTTCTCCGGACTGAACTCCATTTGCCACTTTTCTGCTTATCTAACCAGTCCATTGATATCTTCCTGCAGTCTACAGCTTTCCTCTTCACTATCAACCACACGGCCTATCTTTGTGTCATCCGCAAATTTCTTAATCACGTCCCCTACGTTTAAGTCCAAATCGTTAATGTATGCCACAAAAAGTAAAGGACCTGGTACTGAGCCCTGCGGCACCCCACTGGAAACAGCTTTCCAGTCGCAAAAACACCCGTCGACCATTACCCTTTGCTTCCTGCCAGTGAGCCAATTTTGGATCCAACTTGCTACATTCCCTTGGACCCCAAGAGCCTTTGCTTTTTTGACCAATCTGCCATGTGGGTCCTTGTCAAAAGCCTTGCTAAAATCCATGTACAATACATCAATTGCACTACCCTCATCAGGTCCCACAGGAATATTTTTGTTCCTTATCAACTCACAAACATTCTATGATGTCAATAACTTTCTATGTATTTATTTAGCCTCCATCTTTCCCGTTGTATTCATCCTTCCATGAAATGTACAAACCACTATGTAACTCTTTCTCCCGCATTAAGGATAGGGAAATGGCTACAGGTTCCTTTATGCTGTTTAGATGCCACGAAAAGTCACTTTACTGACATAAGGTACACTCATTGGGAAACCACTGATCAGAATACCATTACCACTATAACTGAAAAGCATTACAAGAGGCTGAGCCAAGAACTGGCTAAGCTAAATACACATACAGATGACAGATTTAAATGTCAACGCAAGTAGTATTCAAACCCTCCACCTCACACATCAACCTCTTTGTCACGTTATTGTAATCTGTTATTAATCTGTATATTAATATACAGTATTAGAAATCTTCAAGGAATCCCATTTTAACTTTGTTAATTACAAGATATTGGAAGACTGAAAGCCACCAATTTTCTTTCGATGCACTTGCACTGCAAGTTTAATATTGATATGAAACTAAATGCTAAACTGGAAGTATATATCCAGTGTCAGTTCAACTCAAAAAGAGATAATTCTACCCACTGCACATATTTTCTTTAAAACCAGAGGAACACCAAAAATAAACAACATAACTAAATATTAGCCAACACATTATAATTTTTTAAAAGAAACTAAGGGATTTCCTTTTGCATTGGTCCTGGTAAGTTAAGTAGGAGGCTGCGTCTCTGTGGGAGCTTGGCTGCTTAACCAACCAAAATCTGGGGCGCCCGCCTTGCCCCAGATGCTGGAAAATTGTCTGATTGCTGCTGGCTTGGGGGATGCTGCTGGTTTGGAGGATGCTGCTATCCCTGAAAGACTAAATAAGTGCCCCCGCAGCTCGTTTGTAAGAGGACCAAAATATTTCTTGGATAAACCTTAATTCTTCGGGGGTCCAGGCCACTGTCCAAGTCCACACTCCCGTCACTCAAACGGCCAGTATGTCTGCTTTTACTGGGAGCACTGACAACCAATCCTGCCCTGATCAGCTCCTAGGGTGAAAAAAGGGAACTCCCAGCAGAGGGAACCTTCAACCCCATGCCCTTCCCCCTGCTACTTCCCTGACCAGGGGAAACTCTAGCCCTTACAAAACCCAATGTAGGGCTGGACTGGATGCATCCAGGCTCTGGACAAATAAATATGACCCTTCTGCCAGAGTTATTTGGATGGGGGGAGGAGAACTGCGGTTATCTGGCTCCTATGTATTTTTGTTGAATATAGTATTTTTGAACGAGTTTGCATCCTACAGCTAATTTGCCTTGGAATATTCATTTTAAGAATCCATTATTAAAACAATTGTCATTATTTGATTTGATGTGGGCATCTGTTTGAAAGGATGCTAGCTATCGTTACACTAGTCTTTACCGTGATATCAGCTAATTATATTTCTGTGTCACTATGTTCTCTCCCCTTCTGTTCATCTATTCCCTCCCTCGTATGCTGATGAGTGGTTTTTGTTCATATTTCACCCTTCCAGGATCTCTAACATGCTCTCACTAAATCTACAGTTTATTTATTCTGAGGTTTACCATGTGGACTTGGCATTGACTTATCCCACATAAATGGAACCTGCATAAGCATAAGTCTGAGTCACACGATTTATTTAGTTCTCCTCACTCATACAATAAATTTTATATTGAACAGCTTGTTGTCAAGTATCTTCTATATTCAAATGAGTCAAGTTTATCAGTAAACAGCTTTATGCAAATCATCCAATGCATCCAGCTGCTAGCATACATTGCTTCTTTCACTCTGAATGAATGGTTTTCTGATTAGCTATTAATTAGGATTAGTTACAAGCAGACAAATCTGCAAACCTACAAAAAAATGCAGTACACCCATGTTTGTTTTATTCTAAACGCTACACAGAACATCTAGCAATGTGAGTATACTGGCTGCTTTGGATTAGAATCTCAGGAGAACTATGTGAAAACAATGTGATGTGCTGTTAATTTCTACCCAGTTAAATGTACATGACAACTGTAAATGTGTTGAAATTAAATGAGAAAATTACCATCTGTCAAAATATGACTGGCATTAATGATACCGACCATGCCTTTGAATGATTGTACAGTCTTTAAAAGAAAGTCAACAAGGAAAATATTTGCAAATATTTGAAAGAGATTCAACAATAGGGTCAAACCATACTCCAGCAGCCCTGGTTCCACAACAGATGATCAACTCTGCATTTAAACTTTTACTTATGAGGGACAGAGTTCCATGTGACATCACCACCTGAGAAAGAGTTCTATAGCCAGTAGTGGTGTGTAAGGGTTTGCTACCAGATTTTTTTAGATTGAAACAGAATATTGAGTTTCAGTTGCAGTAGCTCTTAGGTTCCTGGCATTAAAATAGAGGTTTAACTTAAGTGCTAGCAACTCTTGTGCTGCTCTACTCATAATCTGATTGAGCACTGGCAGCCTCTCCACATCTTTTCAATTTTGGAAAAGATGGACTCAGACATGGAGTAGGATATCTTTTTAAGTCCGCTGGTCTTGTAGGCTTTGGATTGGATTGAGTCCAGGAGAAAAAGATGGGGTTTCTCAGCAGCCTGCCAAACAGGGTTACAATATTTCTCCATCATTAGTCAGGTTTATGTTTTGTAAAACACTGAAGTTGCCAAGGGACAAACTTTTTAAAGTCATTTCCACCACTTGCTTATTCCAGTGTAACTTAGATTGATTACCATGCCAAAGAGCTCATAACCCCTACGGAGCAGAGATAGGTGGGTAATATCATCGTCCATCTTTTTCAAGACAACAAATCCAAATCAAAAGAAAGATGCTTATTTTCTCGGGAGAATGCCTGCAAAAAATTTGGTTGACATTTTTCAAACCATCTTGGAGTTATTTTGATTCCATTGTTTTGACAAGGACAGAGCCAGCATTGGATTCCTTCCCCATATCCAGACAAATTAAATCTAGATTATTTGAACAAAAATAACTTGGATTTGAGAAAACAATTGTCAAAAATACAATCTACACTGTGCAATTTACTATGAATGAGTATCCTTATAGTACAGAAAAGCTTTAACTTATAATACTAAAAGTTTTACATCGCAAATTAGTTGTTTCCATATTGGGTTCAGTTTCAATGTCTATACTGTTGTTAAGCATCAGGTGTTCATATGAACCCCACCACTCTACTTTACAGAACAGATGGTTAATGTCTGATATAATATTGTGACCAACAGAACAGAACTTAATAATTTGATTTTTGAAATTTTCTAACATAACTTTTGTATTGTAATTTCACAGTAGGATGCATGGCGGAACTTTTTTTCTTAGAGCCACCTTGTTGGAATGCAAATTGCTTAATTATGCTGTGTGTCAAACATTTTTCAAAAGTCAGTGTCACTCTCTGCCATCTTTCAAATTTTGCAACTAAAATGAAATCAACACTGCCTAAAATAGACAATATATCAAAGCAGTACTTACAGTGACCTTATGTGGACAATCATTGGAACACAATCCACTGAGAACTGGGGGAGGAAATAAAACAATTGTTGTTAAAATTTATTTTCAAGACTGGTAATTAATAAATCATTTGAAAATATACATTTTGGCCAAGAATGGCATTGCACATGGGGAGTCAAGACCCAATTTGTTTTCAGGTGAAGTGGGGTTAGAGGGCATGGGATAATTGGACAAGGGTGCACAGATGTAATTAAATCCTCATTTTAAAGTCAGAAATGGGTCATTTTTATATAATATAGTTAGATAGCAAAACTTACAGCAATTTGGGAAGCAGTTAGCTGGAGAATTTAAGTTTCTCTGCAGAAGAGGTTGAGGAACTGGGAGATACAAAATCAGTCTCTATAGTGCCACCACTGGCAGGAGAGTGTAATTACACTGATAAATTACACAGGCCATTTCCATTATAAATGTGGACATAAAAATTTCTAATGGAAATAGCTGAAACAAAACAAGTAGTAAGGTTTTGTAGACAGGAAGTGCGTACAGATGTAACATTTTTACTATATTATAGATTAATTTTTCAAAATCTTTATTTTACCTCTGCATTGTGACAGCAAAAAAAATCAACATATATCCTCAACCCTAGATCAATTCTATAGCAAATGAATGAAAATGACTAATGATTGCCTAAAGGAATTCTAATACATACTATTAGTTCTAATGACTTTAAAAACCTATAAGTCTGCAAAGTCAGCTTTTGTGGTTGTTGTCTAGCATGCTAAAATTTATTCGGCTTTTAACTTCTTATAATATAAAATGAGTTTCCCCTTATCCAGCACAGCAGAATGGGCTTCAAAAGCAATTTGCTTCTTATATACAAGTCGTTCATCATTCCTGGCTTCAACTCAGATTCTTCCCAGCTACCACCCACAACACTATCACTAAAATACATGGCACAGACTTAAAAAATACATGTATCCATATATTTTCATCTAAATTGCTCAAGTCTTGAGAACATTAAACTGAAAATCTGCCAGGCAAACATTTCTTGAACAATAAAATTCTACTGCAGATTAGTAGCCAATTAGAAAAAAATGACATTCATAAATGCTACATAAATTGAATTTACTTTTTGCAAATACCTAGGGAGTCACTTTTTAAAATCTTGAATAAGTCAAATTACTGCTCTTATTTTTATATTTTAAGATAGGAGAGGGCTGTGCTAACAGAAGTGATATTGAATAACACTGCAAGGAAATCATTAACACTCATGGATCTTGATCAATAATTTTTCAAGACTGTTCGGTAACATCTGCCTGAAGCCAATCAGAAAGTGTGGAAACAATTCAAACCTAAAAGCTGCACAGAGCTGCAACCACGTAGTGGAATACATTGCTACACAATACAACTGTTATTTGGAGCTTCAGAACATGACAATTTGCTGACACTTTCTAAAGAATGTTTCTAGGGCAGCAACTCTTTTCTTAAGGTAAAATGTACATTTTTATAAAACCTATCTAGCTATGTTGCGGAATAATGAACTGTGATTTCTATAACTAAATATAAAAAGTCACCTAGCAATGGTTATTGGGAAGACATCATGTTGGCTAATTTATGTTCCTCTTCAATAGCAATTAAGAGTATTCAGTTAAATAAATTGAAAAATAATACTGTTTGATATTTCTATGTTTGAAAAAATACAAACAAAGAAGTATTTCCTTTTAAGTTATCACTAGTTCAGTGTGAAATTATGTTAATGGCTTATCCAATGGAAAATCAAATAGTTAATGACATTTTATTACACGCACTAAAGCCCTGATTTTAACCTAACGTGTCCGGCAAAGGGGCATATTTGGATTGGGCACCCGGTTTACACCCCACCCGATTTTACGCTCCATTGACTTCTATGGAGTTGAAAATCAGGCAGCGTGTACATCAGCCGTCTCGTCCGAATGCACTCCATTCTCACTGGGCGTCTTAGGTTAAAATCGGGGCTTAAGTCCTCCAGAATTAGCTCAGATGATGTCAAATTAATTTCACATTATTTTACAAATAAAGGCACCCATTTATCTCAGTTGCATAGATTTGTTACTTTTACCATTGCCTTTTATTTTGCCAGTTTTCTCCAGTCCTTCCTGAAGGTAAGGTACAGTTCTATAGGCCCTGTCAGCCCTTTGGTATCTCACCAAAATGATCATTCCACATGTGTGAAACTAGAGTGTAGGCAGGCTATTTGACCATTGACGCATCAGAGCTGAGCCTGGTCTTTCTTTCAGTTGACTTCCATGCACACATGCACTTTCTAGCATGGTTCAATGAATAGCACAAGTCCCAGTTGATTTTCCCCTCCCTAGCCTAGGGGACTGAAGGCAACTGTAGTGCCTCTATTACTGTCTTGGCTGAGATCAGCTAATTCAGCACAAACCAGGGATTGGACTTTGTATATGGCTTAGTAGCACACCACGTTGAACCTTAGGAGAAGCCTGGCACATTGTTTTGCACTTTTAGCAGGAACACACTAAGAAAAACAAGTATGTGCTGTTCAAAATATCTGCCTGATTGTCTACCTATGCCAGGAACAGACACTAATTGCAATGCCTCTCACAAATCTATACTTTTCAATAAAATTTCATTCTTTCTTTGTGCAACATACAAAGGGGTGATGTTTTCAACCTGTAATAGTCATTCATTTTTAAGTTATTTGTTATGATTTCTCATATCTTAATAGAAACGTATGAAAAAAATTCTCCCAGAGTACTATGGTATTTGTTAATATAGTATACAGGTTACCCTCAGATAATAGAGGGTATAATCGCCGAGTGATTGAGAGTTCAAATCTCATCATTGTAAGTTGTGAAACTGAACGGCGTGTCCATTGACACCACCGTGTCAGCCAATAAGTTGGAGGTGGGGCGGGACACCAAATGCATTAAATTTGTTAGCTAGCACCAGAAAATTACCATGAAAGCTGCTAGATTATTATAATTAAGATCCCCTTTTAGGGTCAACTTTACAAATTATGACATGTGTTTAACAGGAGCAAATATAACTTGGTGGGCATTTGTTTTAAATGAGTAGTTAGGGTGTGGATAGGAAGCAAAGCGCTGTAAAGAGAGATCCAAAAAAAAATTAATGTAGTGGGAGCAGCTTTAACGTGGGTGGTGATAATTAAGTAGAAATTTGATGTGATGTGAATTCAAATCAATCTGCTGTACCGACTCCAGTAGGGAAAATGTCGGCATTAATTCAACAATCAAATGCATTTTAATTTAAAAACAATTACTTTAATGTTCTGGCCATTCAGATTAATTCAACAGACTTTTTAAACTTGTTCTTAGGATGTGGGCGACACTGGTATGGTAATATTTATTGCCCATCCCTAGTTGTCCTGAGGGCATTAGGAGTCAACCACATGGTGTGGAACTGGAATCATGTAGGCCAGACTGGGCAGATTCTCTTCATTGAAGGACATTAATGAACCAGTTGGGTTTTTATGACAATGTAGCAGCTTTCATTCTCATTTTCTGGTGCTAGCCCACAAATTAATTGAATTCAATTTCACAACTTGCCATGGTGGGATTTGAACTCTCAACCTCTAGTCCAGTACCATAACCACTAGGCTACTGTACCCTCTGCTATTTAAAGGTAACTGCTGCACAACACCAACAAATACTACAGTACTCGGATAGGATTTTGTTTCTTTACATGTTTCTATGAAGATATGAGAAATTGTAACAAATATCTTTAAAATAAAGGTACACTTTCTGAATTCTTTTTTTCCTTAACTAAGATGAGACTGCAGCATTGTCCTTATCTGTGACAATGCCTAAAAGGAGCTGCAATGTTGCCATTCAAAATTAATTTCTAACTATGAGAAGTAAAGAGAAGGATGTTTTTATCAAAATATCCTGGAAATTGCAAATGTCAAGCTTGTATAATGTACACAGAAAACTAACTAATGCAAAGTAGGAAAGGAAATGGTATCTAGCTTATAAAGATTACATTAGATAAGCGCAACTTAAAGCTTCCCAATCATTTCTCTAAATATTGAATTAATTCATTTATTTATTTTATGAGTACAGAAATGTTGACCAGGCTAAAAAAAGGCTTGCATTTATATAGTGCCTTTCACAGCCTTAAGCCATCCCAAAGTGCTTTACAGCCAATGAAGTACTTTTGAAGTGTAGTCACTGTTGTAAAGTAGGGAAACGAGGCAGTCAATTCGCACACAAGAATGTCCCACAAACAGGAATATGATAATGACGAGATAATCTGTTTTAGTGATGTTGGTTGAGGGATAAATATTAGCCAGGATACCAGGGAGAACTCCCCTGCTCTTCTTCGAAATAGTGCCATGGGATCTTTTACGTCCACCTGAGAAGGTTTAACATCTTGTCCAAAAGATGGCACCTCCGACATTGCAGCATTCCCTCAGTACTGCAACAAATCCCGTTCTCCCATCACCTCTGTGCTCGCTGACCTACATTGGCTCCTGGTCCGGGAACGCCTTGATTTTAAAATTCTCATCCTTGTTTTCAAATCTCTTCATGGTCTCGCCCCTCCCTACCTTTGTAACCTCCTCCAGCCCTACAACCCTCAGAGATATCTGCACTCCTCCAATTCTTGCCTCTTACGCATCCCTGATTTTAATCGCTCCACCATTGACAGCCGTGCTTTCAGCTGCCTCGGCCCTAAGCTCTGGAATTCCCTCCCTAAACCTCTCCGCCTCTCTATCTCTCTCTCCTCTTTAAGATGCTCCTTAAAACTACCTCTTTGACCAAGCTTTTGGTCACCTGTCCTAATACTTCCTTATGTGGCTCGATGTCAAATTCTGTTTGCTACCACTCCTTTGAAGCATCTTGGGACGTTTCACTACGTTAAAGGTGCTATTTAAATGCAAGTTGTAGTTGTTGTTGCACTGGAGTGTCAGTCTAGATTTCGTGCTCAAGTCTCTGCAGTGGGACTTGAACCTACAACCTTCTGACTCAGAGGCGAGAATGCTACGACTGAGCCATGGCTGAGACAGTGTTGTCCAATACATTAGCCAGTATCCACTTGTGGCTAATTGCTTCTCGGATTAATAAATAAAAAATGAGTAATAGACAGAGTCACTGAGCATGTGATCTCAATACTTATATTCACATGCCATTTGGATGTGCACTTTAGCTTTTTTGTGCGTTTGTTGGTAAAATGATAAGCAGACTGTGCGAGTGTTTTTTTTGATAGTTGCGAGTGCTTTATTTCCTTGGTTACTGAATCATGGTAGATGTTTTTAAAGTAAATATACACATTTGAAGTACCTTTAGCTGTATTGTGTTAATGTGTGTAAGGAGTTATTTTTACTAAAATTAGTGCATGTGGCTAAAATGGTGTCACATAGCCACAGCTGTGGCTAGTCAGTAATTTCTGTTGGACAACACTGGACTGAGACTTTTCTGCGCTTACAGGATTCAGGCATTTGCAGACTTTGGTTAAAAAATAAACCTTAAGACTGGAAGAGTGGCCGAAAGGAACAATTTAAAATTGTATCTGTCTCTAGCAGCTCACTACTGCATTAGCAAAAAAACTCACCAAACTGTAGAATCAAATTTTCAAGAAAATGCTACAATTAGATGCAGAAAATTAAATCTAAAATGATTGAAGGACATACATCTCATAAGAGTCTAAGTGGATTTCACATATTCCTACATTCCATACATAGCCCATCCAAAAAGGTATTGGAAGAGAGCAGATACAAATAATCACAAGGGGCTTTTAAGACTGAAACTAAACCAAGGGAACAGTCAATAAGAACTGACAATGAAACATTAATCATCCTTGCACCACTTTGCTATGAAGGAGCAGACAAAGATATTTCAATACTGGTCTTTCAGCTTTTAAAGTATGCATCTTTTCCTCAAGGCATATGTGCAACATGTTGAATGCAAAATATCATCAAGCTAGGTTACAGAAATATAGGGCAACTTATTGTACTTAACTGAAAATATCCCCGGAATAAAGAACGAACTTGTATTTATATAGCTTCTTTTACATTCTCAGGATGTCTCAAAGCCCATAATACTCAAATAATTACTTTTGTAGTGCAAAAAATTATTGTTTAACCAGATACAGCAGTCCATGTACACACAGCAAGGTCCTACAAACAGCAGATGAGCTAAATGACTAGTCAACCTGTTTATGGTGGTTTTGGATGAACGAAGAACATTTGCCATGGCACCAGGAGAACTCCATACTCTTGTTCAAACAGTGACTTGAGAAAATTTTATTACAAGCAGCCTCGGTTTAACAACCAAGTTGAAAGATGGCATTTCTGATAATGCATTGTTCCTTCAGTAGTGCACTGAAGCATATGCCTAGGTTTTGTGCTCAAGTGGAACTTGAACCCACAACCTTCTGACTCAGAGGTGAGAGTGCTGCCAATTAAAAACAAGCTGACACTTAGTTAAAATTATATGTACTTCACTTTTTTGTGACTTGGTTAAAAATTGTTAATAATAAACACACAAACTCCAGGTTGAAAGGGCAGGCAGGTGGCCTTTCTCAAGTCTCTGCTATAGCACCCTAACAACAGGACCTTAGAAGTGTGTAAAAGGAGTCTGAGGTAATGCTTCCTCTATAAAAGAAGCTTAATTTCCCCCACTTAAGAGACCATGGATTATGGTATTTATGTAACTGGCCTTCAAAATAACATTTTATACACAACTAACTACTGCTCAAAGGTTCTTTCCTCTAGGTGCTGGGGTATAAGGTTCCATTGACACTGGCAGTCCTCCAGTTCCTCGCCCAGTTAGCCATTCTTTGCCTGCAATCTCAGAAGTCAAGTTCCTGCAGGCTATTTGCCCAAGGATGCATCACAGCTGAGCCCAATTCTGGCTTTATTCAATATTCACACACATGCATATTTTAGCAGTGGTCACTGAATGGCAAATAGGAATAATTCTTCTCTTTCCCAATACAGGGACTCTAATGCCAACTGTACAATCCACACTGTTGCCAGAATTTGCTCGCAGGCATGATAAATTCGATTACTGTTTTGTTTTGGATGTTAAACATTTGTATAGATTGGATGTCGTCACGATCTCCTTGTAGCACTTTTGTTGCACGAGGCTTCAATCAGTTGCTGCCACACGCCGTGACTAGGAGCTAGTGTTTGAGCCAATGTAACTGATACTATGGTTACTAGATCTAAATTTCAACAATAACATAATAAAAAAAATCTAAGCAACAGAACAGGGATTAAGTCAAAAACACTCAATACCCACCATCACTGATACTAACTAATTAAAAAATATATATTTATTTGTAGTGCAGCAAAGATTAAGTACCATCACTTATGATCGAATTCAGGTTGCAGCCAAAATTTCAGTTGCGCTTACAGTTTTATATACAAAACAAGCCCTCCTTCAACTAATATCTGGTGCCTTGACTTAATTCAGGTTGCTTTACAACTTTTTCACCTCGGGTTCTTACTAAATGTATTTGAAATTAAAATTGAGAAATTTCTTTTCAATGAGATTGAGATTTTTTAATAAGGCATGTTAGCTAGTGTACTTTACCACATCCCAAAGCAATCGATACATGAGCAAACAACACTAATACAGGAAGAGACAGGCAAAATCTTACTGCATACATTTTGATTATAATAAATATTTCCTGCTTTGTACAGAAACTTCTGGTGTCTTTGCTTTTCTGAGTTTTGCTTTGAACTCATTCTAACCACACAGAATGCAATCCATAAGAACAAACCTTATGTAAACTTGGACAACAGGAAGATGAAAATGCTCTGCTTCATGTTCAAATGAAATTATGTGCTTGGTTTATTCATTTTCTTTTAATGGAAAAATTCCAGTGGCCACTGGAGACTGAAGATAAAAAAAAATTGCCTAATCTGGTCACTGTGCAGAGCTTGTGCACTCAATGGAAATCTATCATTGCAACAACGACTGTACATACTCAATTCACTTAATTTGTAGATCGTTTCTCTTCCATTTGCCAGTTACTCAAAAGCACGGTGTGGTCTTTGCTAGCCTGGTGTAATCTACATGGCCATACCAATATAATTTTTGTTACCTTATAAAACAGAACTATATCATAATTTAAAGCTGAGCAACTCTTAGAAAATAAGCCTGCTCATATAGTTTGGATGTGAGCATTTATAGGTAGTTTCTATTAACTAAGATATAAACCTACATAGTGAATATGTAATTTATATTGTGTTTCCTATATGATGCACACTGGTTACCTGTAGATTTCTTTACATAGAAGACAGTTCCCTCAATTGTGTCAAAAAATTACCTTCAACCCCTTTGGCCACCTACATGCTTCATGCAAGCTCAGCACAAATTTCAGAAAACCTACCTCATCTTCAAACTATGCACTCCGCAGGCCTTTGATCTGAACATTGACTTTAGCAACCTCAGACCGTAACCATGTCCCCTATTTTTCTACTAGTTTCTCCAATTTACAATCCACCTTGTTTTGTTCCGTTTGAGCTTTTAAAAAAAAAATTAAACTCACTTTTTTGTCATTCTAAGCTTTTTTGCAGCCTGACTTAGTTGACCATTGGAGATTAATACACATTAGCTGCAAATATGTAATATCAATTAGTATATTTCACTCATGTCTTTCACTTGTTATTCTATCCTTCTTTATTTCGGTTAATCCTATAAAGGGGGCTGTCTTAGCTTCCTTTTTCTAGTTCTGATGATGGGTCACTACCCACAAGGTTAACCAATTACTTTTTTTTTCAGATGTTGACAGGCCTGCTTGTATTTCCAGTATTTTCTTTCTTTATTTATCTTTTTACCCACTTTCTTCATCCCAATGTTCACCAAAAATTTAAACAATTTGGGGGAAAAAAAATCAGAATGGGATTTTCTGGTGCAGTGGATTAGTACACCGTCTTTTCACCTCAGACTGAATTCAGCCCAGACTGAGTGCAAGCCGTGTGTCTGGTAGCTGTGAGGGTCTATGTGAAATGAATTTTGGCAGTCTCAACCTTGTTGCTAGTTAATGTGGTTTCACAGCGCAAAACTGCTCATAATTGGCATTCTCACTTTCAGTCAAGAGGTGGCTTGTGTGAGAAGTGGAACTATCATAATGATGCTCTTTTGAGGTTGCGACAAGTATAGTTTAGTTGCGACACTTTAGTTAGTAAGTGACTGTGCAATTCCTGACCTACGATCCTTGTTACGGCATTGGGTGCCCAAAATAGAAACATATTCCATTCTTCTGCACTGACAGCAGTCACCTTGATAAGCAGCAACTCGCCAAGGCTTCTTCGACAGCACCTCCCAAACCCGCAACCTCTACCACCTAGAAGGACAAGAGCAGCAGGTACATGGGAACAACACCACCTGCACGTTCCCCTCCAAGTCACACACCATCCCAACTTGGAAATATATCGCCGTTCCTTCATTGTCGCTGGGTCAAAATCCTGGAACTCCCTTCCTAACAGCACTGTGGGAGAACCGTCACCACACGAACTGCAGCGGTTCAAGAAGGCGGCTCACCACCACCTTCTCAAGGGCAATTAGGGATGGGCAATAAATCCTGGCCTTGCCAGCGACGCCCACATCCCGTGAACGAATAAAAAAAAATAAAAAAAACTACCAAAAAAGAATTATGCACAGACATCCACAAAGTTCTGCTGTATAACACCTTCATATGAAGTGATAGCCTCATCATCAAGATAACAGGAATGAGAAACTATTGTTATGAGGAGAAACTTGAGATACGGTGACTATTTTCACTGGAGCTGTTAAGGATAGAGCAGATTTAGTAGAGGTTTTTAAAATTGGAAAGGGTTATGATCAAGTGAATTGGAAAAGAGTATTTCCTCTGGTTGGAAAGTCAGTGACGAGGGGTCCTCAATTTAAAATTGTCACTAAGAGTTTGAGGAAAGAGTTTAGGAGAAATTTATTTGTCAGAGCTTGGACATGGAGTAGTTATGGCAGAGACCATTGCATCTTTTAAGGGACGATAGATAACCATTTGAAGCAGAGCAAGGTAAGAGCTATGGGAAAACAACAGGGCAGTGGGATTAGTTTTGGTTAGCTCTAGCAAAAAGCTGTCAAGGCATCATGGGCCAAATGGCTTCCTCTTGTGCTGTAAATGTCTGTGGCCCTATAGTACCATCTTTGGAAAGGATAAACTGTTACAAGAAACTATGACAGATTTGAATACTCTTCTCAAGTGTGATCCATTTTCGCATACATTTTTCTGTTTTATAAATTTCATTTTTTTTTTGAAGTGTTGATGACATGATCTAAGAAGTAGCTTGAAGGAGTTAATGAGCCGGTCATGGTGAGGCACCTGAATTGTCAGCAGATGCAGTTATTAACTCAGGGTGCTTCAGTGATTCTGTCATTACCACTGTGTATGTTAATTCAGCTCTCATGCTCTTGATTACCGTAACTCCTCCTTGTTACACTCCTTGATGAGGTCATCAGCACTCACAATTTAATCAAAAACATTGAGACATCAAGTAGACAGAAAATAATGTTTAGAAAATAAACATTGTTCTCATTAACTGCTGGAATTTTAAAAGGTTTGGTGATAACAAGGTTCTCATTATAAGGGGATTGTGAAGGGAAATATGTATTCCACCAGAAACCTCACTCTTACTCAAAAAAAACTTAAAACAAGAGATTTGCCCAAAGGCCATTATACATCAATCATATATCAATATACATTATATATCAATTTCTGTGTACAGAAAACTAGGTCTCCAATTTCCGAATTGACATCCCAGGGCCTTTAGAACAGCTTAGGCAAAGGGTTATATAGACAGTTCCTTTTAGGATTTTGAAACAATTTGATGGCGTTGTGGGCCTGAAGATAATCACTGATCTAATGCAATGCATCATTTGTGTTCATGTCATGAACCAGTCTTGGAAGATCATTATGGGTGCGGGAATCTTGTCAATGGCATTCATACAATGTAAAAGTGCCTTAAAAGTGTTCAGCAAAATCACAGAATGTTCAATTCTTCAACCCCAAGCTATGACAGTTTTCGTACCATCGCCACGTGCGATTAAAGCTGCTTTTATATTATCAGTGCACTGCCAGCTTCTGATATGCAGGTCTCGTGCAGCTGGTGGCAACATCAGAGATAAACTTCACTAAGGCAGATGGTCAGAAAGACCTAGGTTTTATTGGGTCTTTCTGGCTGCTGGCCTTAGCAAATCTGGCAATTTTACCCATGGTGCTGTCATCTGTGAAAGACTCACATGTCAGGAACCAGCAGCACTAATAAAGCACAGCACAATATTAAAGTAGTTCAAATATATTGACAGGAAGGATAACCCATTTCATTCAATCACAGTATCTATTCCTCTGGAATTCATTTTGTCAAGCTCATGAACATCTGCTGATTAATATGTTTTATACTGATTACTGAAGTAGTTCATAGACCATCAGCAGTTTTCTGTGCTCTAAAGTAAAAATGGTGCAGTCAGAGAAAATAAACAAAGCAGATGTTTTGAGGATTACAAATTAGCAAATTAACAATTAAAAATTTGTATTCATAAAGAATGCACATGTAAGGAATAAATGTTCATTTAAAAGAAAAAAAGGATGGAAAAAGATGTTCTTAGAACAGCTATTACAACATGCACTGCACTTGAAATTAATCAATATTCATTTCATTAACATTAGTGCAACTAGAACCCAATACTGCATTTACAACAATCACTCCATCACTTAGAAGTAGTCTTGAATGTTGTAATTGGTTGAATTCATCAGCAGTGATGAATCAGATCTTTTTAGTGGGCTGTCCGCTAAGTAACCCAGACAAAGTCAATAATAAAACTTCTCCTTGAATAGTAGTTCCCAGTAATGCATCTGATATCGCCTCCAGACCATGACAAGAAGTCAGGGCATGCTACAACCTGAAACTACCAATTAAATTCTCCTCCAGTTTCTTTGCAGCCTCTTTAATATTAGTGCACAACATCTGTTCCTGATCTGAAATTATCCTTCAGCACCAGTTTGAAGCTACTTCAAATATGCAGAACATCATGATTAAAAGAAACACCTTAATGACCCAATCATTAATCACCCTTTTTCAGAAATGATGTATTTGCAGACTTGTGCTTTCATAGCTGTCGAACAGGCCAATATCTTAACCAGTCTAGGGATTATATATGGTATAATTACGGTGAATTTGCATAAATCTTTAAAAGCTGCAATTGGTTAACATAGCTCAAATACCACTTTAAAAATCTGAACAGATTCCCCGCATGGTGAGTTCCCAATACCAAACAGGCCATGGGGGAAGTTCTTAGCAGAAGTTACATATTTGACTATAGAAATTAGAGGAAATGCGAAGGTTGAGTTAACTTGTACCACTCTCATAAACCTTTTAATGGCCTGTTGAAAAGCAGAACTGTTCAAGACTTAATAATAAAAAAACCCACTTTAAACACCAACAATCTGAAATAAAAACAGTAAACTGCAAAATAGACAGCAGGTCAGTCAGCATCTGTAAAGTGAAAGAAAGGCTAATGTTCTGGCTGCTACAGAATTGGAAACTGGGAAATAAGCAAGGTTTTTACTGGACTGAATAGAACAGAGAAATTCAGAATTCAGTCCTATCAAGGGACTTATTTATCTTCTCATTTCCAGTTCCATTAAAAGGTTTATAATTTAAATGCTAACCTATTTTTCTCATGACAGTTGCACTAATGATGCTGTGTATTTCTAGTATTTTCTGCTTTCAGTTCTGGGTGCAGACTTCCTTGTTCGCTTTCTTGGTCAGGTAATACTGTATGGCATGGAGGGAACCCAAGCAACCACGAGATTGCAAATCAGGGGATTTCACCCCCCCACCTCCCAAAAAATTTGGACAACAGCAATTTCCCTTTTTTTTGAAGTAAAAGACTAGGGTATTTCATATAGTGGCCCAGCAAAAACAGACAACTGACAACATTCCAATTGTGGAAAATAAATCTGATTGATAGGTAGCCCTGGGACTTGACGATAACTTGTTTAAGATTCTAGAATGACCATTTTTGGACTAGAACCATAGAAAAGATACAGCACACAAGGGGGCCATTCGGCCCATCGTGTTCGCACCGGCTCGAAGAACAACCAGGTGTCCATTCTAATCCCACCTTCCAGCACCCGGTCCGTAGCCCTGCAGCCTACAGCACTTTAGCTGCAGGTCCAGGTACTTTTTAAGAATTGAGGGTCCTTGCCTCTACCACCAATTCGGGCAGCGAATTCCATACACCCACCACTCTCTGGGTAAAAAAAGTTTTTCCTCATGTCCCCTCTAATCCTTCCGCCAATCAGCTTAAATCTATGTCCTCTAGTTCTTGAACTCTCCGCGAGGGGAAACAGGTACTTCCTGTCTACTCAATCTAGGCCCCTCATAATTTTGTACACCTCAATCAAGTCTCCCCTCAGCCTCCTCTGCTCCAAGGAAAACAACCCCAGTCTATCCAATCTCTTCTCGTAGCTGCAATTTTCAAGCCCTGGCAACATTCTTGTAAATCTTCTCTGTACTCTCTCCAGAGCAATTACGTCCTTCCAGTAATGTGGTGACCAGAACTGCACACAATACTCCAGCTGTGGCCTTACCAGTGTTTTATACAGTTCCATCATTACATCCCTGCTTTTGTATTCTATACCTCGGCTAATAACGGAGAGCATTCCGTATGCCTTCTTCACAACCTTATCTACCTGAAGTGCCACCTTCAGGGACCTGTGCACATGCACTCCAAGGTCTCTCACTTCCTCTACCCCTCTCAATATATTCCCGTTTACTGCGTATTCCCTTTTACTGTTTGCCCTCCCGAAGTGCATTACCTCACACTTCTCCGGGTTGAACTCCATTTGCCACTTTTCCACCCACTCCACCAACCTATTGAATCTACAGCTATCCTCTTCACTATCAACTACATGGCCAATTTTTGTGTCGTCTACAAATTTGCCAATCATGCCCCCTACATTCAAGTCCAAATCATTAATATATACCACAAACAGCAAGGGACCCAACACTGAGCCCTGTGGCACACCACTGGAAACGGATTTCCATTTGCAAAGACATCCATCGACTTTTACCCTCTATTTCCTGTTACTGAGCCAATTTTGGTTACATTCCACAACAACACTGACTGATCAATACTGCTTCGGTTACTACAAATTATATATTTTACATACCTATTGCTTTCTATCTATAATATCAAAATAGACTTCTAATCATCCATGAAAAGTTTTAATTGAATTTGATAAAGATTGATTTAATTTCAAAACTGTGCTTGAAAAATATACACCAACTTGGATGAGACAGATTCTACTTACCAATGACTTTAACAAAGTAAGCATCAGCATCAAAGTTATTTCTCAAAGCATGGATGGTGAACTCTGAATTATCCTTATTTTCGTTCAATACAAGCAAGTCCAAGATACCCTGCCATAAGAGAGAGAGAGATAATCGGAACACGAGAAATATTAGTGTTACACAGATTATCCTCGAAAAATCACATTTTTTGACTATGATCATATATTCTCCATTCATTACTAAATACTGTTGCACATACCACAAAGTATAAATGTGGCATTTATACCTTTGATTAAAAAGGAAGATATAGTGCATTTTAAGACATATATTCAAATCCTCCTGTAGCTTACCTTGCTCAGCAATTCAGATGGTATACTCCAAAGCTGAACAGGATAATCTACAGGAGGATTTGAATATACTTGGGAATTGGGCACACAGGCAGCAGATGGAAGTCAATGTACAGAAATGTAAAGTGCTTCACATGGGGATAAAAAAATTCAGGAAGGGACTATTACTTAAGTGGAAAGAAAATAATGTGCATGGAAAATGAAAGAGATCTGGGAGGTCATGATTGACAATAAATTGAAGTTATTGCAACAATGCTTGGTGGCAGTGGGTAAAGCAAATCAGATGTTGGGATGTAGTAAAAGGTCAATTTTGAGCCAAAATAGTAAGGTAATCGTTCCATTTTATAAATCATTAGTGCGACTGCACTTACAATACTGTGTACAGTTCTGGTTGCAACAAAAAAGATATTGCAGTTATTGAAAGGATTCAGAAGAGAGCAACCAGAATGATTGTGGGGATGGAGGGATTGCATTATGAGCAATTATTTAAATTGGGCATGTTCTCAACGGAAAAGAGGCTAAGAGGTGATATGCTGTTTTCAGGATTCTAAAGGGACCAGATAATGTAGACCATGACATGCTATTTCATCTTGTCCAGAACAGTAGAACCAGAGGAAATGGCCTGCGCTTGAAGGGGAAACATTCAAAAATAATCTGCGGAAACATTATTTCAGTGAACGAGTGGCCAATCTATAGAACAGGCTCCCTAGGGAGATGATGGAAGCAGATAGTATGGATTCATTTAAATGCAAATTAGATAGATTTCTTTCAGAAAACACTTTGGGATACAGTATATCAGTAATTTGAAATATTAGATGTGGTAAGTGTAGTATGCATGGGAGGAAGAGATGACTTTGGACCTATGGTTCCCACAGCTCTCCACCATTGGGGTTTTCCTCGCCTCATGAGTGGGTCTGTTGCAGACTAATTGATAGAGATTAATTGCTATGATTAGTCAACAACTCCATTATCGTTGTATCATGCAACTACCAGTATGACAGAAGGTGAACTAGATGGACCTTGGTCTTTTTTTGTCTTGAAATTCCTATGTTCCTGATACATAACCAAAATTCATAACTTTGTTGATCGAAGCTGCACCAAATAACATATATGAAGTATTATTAATAAACTTGGGCATATTTTATGAAATGTGACAGAATACACCTTTTAATATGTGATGAACTGAAAACAATAGGCCAGAACTTGCTATAATTAGCCATCAAAATAATGATGAGGCTAATGGCGCTTGCCGTTAGTTATGCGTAAATGGTACAGCAACTTCAGGTGAGGGGCAGAAGTGTGGTTAAACACTTATATCTAAAAGTTGCTGTCTGAGTTGCGATGCTCCGCCGTTAGCTTTTCAAAAACGGCATCTCGCTGTCTGCCTCACCATTGACATGCATTGAATGGCGTGCAGTTGCTGCATTTGAGGTAGATATGAACTAAATTCGCCACAGAAAGTTAAGTCTAGTCATTTCAAGTGCAAGTACCCTTTTAACAACGTGATAACTGTTAAATACTGCCAATCAACATCTCTGGCACTGAAAATTAACGATTATAAACGTGGCGTCTCATTTCTTCAGGTATTAATTATTGTTGGAGATTTTAAAGATTTTTTAAAAATGCTTACTTTTCCTTTCTGTCTCTTTTCTCTCTCAATCTAATCTTTCTTTCCCTCTTTATTTCTCTTTCTGTACCTGATTTGGCATTGAATTCACCCTCTCTAATTTACACTTGCTTCTCAGTCCTTGCACTGTTAATTTCACAATCATTCAATCTGATCGATTAAGGAGATACACAGTTGCTTGCCCTATTCACTCAGGTCCCAGATGCCCAGTTTCCCTCACTGCGATGTTATCAGCTCACATTTTCAGCAACTTGCCATGCAAAAATTTTAAAAACCTAAATGTGCAAGGGCAAGTCTAACTAAGGGCAGATGCCATTAGATGCCCTGCTACAGCAAATTCTGGCCCAATTAGTTTATGTTTGGTGTATCAGTCTTCTATTTTACAAGTACTAATATACTCTGTGAAACTTTTCATGGTGAGAAACTTATTGTAAAGAATGAAATAACCAGATAGCTAATATTTTGGGTCTGATTATTAAAATGAATAATCAAGATTTAATTAATCAAGCAATGTTGATATTCATACCTATACTGCCAGGTTACAGCATTAATAAGGTAACTGCAATAGTCTAATATGAATAAAAAGGACAGCAATAGTTAAAATGTTTGTTTCATAGGTACATGATTATATGTTGAAGTCCAAGAACTCCATCTATCAGCAATGAATGTGATGAGTCTAGTTACTTCTTAGACTCTGATTGCCTTGCTGATGGGCTAAGTACTGTCAAAATTCAAGATGTCCTCGGCTCACCAGTCTCTCAGGTCAGAAAGGCTGAAAACTTATGAGAGAAACAAGTTGTACAAGAAGAATGAATATTGTAATGATTAAGCTCAACTATAAAGTGTGATCTATCTGCTATTTCTGTAGCCTTTTGCACTGTAAGTGCAGCTTTAACCTCCAGCATACTTTGCACGTAGAGACTTTCTGCTTAATCGCTGCTCAGAGAGCAAAAACTCATCTTTTTTAATGACACATCTTACTTTTCGCCCAGATTCCTGATGTCCTTGTGTGCTTAAAAGTTGATACCAAGTAACTTCTACCACTTGCTAATCGTTCACCATGTTTAGGAGAAATATCCTTACTCACATGGATGTGAGTTATTATAACTGTTACTAATCCTTTACAGACACCCAGACTTGTAACATTATATTTTTTAATTTTTATGCTTCTTATACCTGAAACGTCAACTGTCGCGTATTCCCAATGGATGTTGCCTGACCTGCCGAGTACCTCCAGTGTTTTCCATTTTTGTCTCAGTGAATAATGTGTTTGTGCTTTAAATTTATTCAGTCAGCAACTTCTTTTAATTAAACTTTAAAAAAATTTCTTCTGCAAATTATATACCCTTTTCCTCTGCCATATCAGCTAACGACACACTTCTAATCTTCACTGGATAGGAAAGTGTGCAAGATCAGGCCAGCCCACTAACATTGTTACAGTCATGCCAATGGTGCTATGGTCAGCACCAGATAACACCTCTGAATGGCATAGGAAGATAGTTTTCTTGCATTCCTGTAAATTATCAAGCTGAGGCCAGCCAACTGACCACTCCCAGAGGAGGGCCAAGAATGAATGTGAGTTGAGACTTGCATTCAAACTTGGGTTTCCAACCTGACAGTCCAATTCTTGAAATAAAAAAAAATCAAACACTTTCAATTTCAGATGTATTTGTACCTCATTAAGAAATTGCTCTTACAAGTACTCCACTTACTCCAAAATATACTTCACAGGAAATCATTTTCTTTAATAAAACCAGACATTACACCACACTTATGCACGTCTATGATTCCATTCAACTGGCTACCATCAATGTTCTAATTTTAGTTGAACATTTCTCCTTGACAGATTAGTTCAAAAATAAAAAGAATGCACAAAATTAAGGAGTTTTCTAATTCGGCCAATACTGGAATAAATTGGGTTTCCCCAATTCTCTCCTCCAACCTCCTCCCCTGCCATTGTCTATCATTTTTCCTCCTGAAAGCAGTATTACTGCATTCCATCACATGGTGTAAATGACCTCAGAGCAGGCAATTCAAACATAAAGTACATCAAAGCCAAAACCAATCCTGTCCTCACCCATGTCCATATATCTATTTTCTAGCAAAGGTCACTAGACAGCGATCAGTAGCAGGAACCACGGTTGATTTTTCTTCTTCCCAGCCCAGGACTGTTAAGTCCCTACCATCACACTGGCTGAGATCTGCAAAATCAGCATAGACCAGGGTTTGAATCTGCAAACTTTCTAGTCTGTAGGAATCAATACCACATTGGTTGGTGCATTCAGCTATCAGTAAAGTTCCCGAATATGAGCAGTTGTAAAATGTTGGACACAGAATTCAAATTAATAATGGGCAAAAGATAATTACGAGCACAATACTGAACTTACATCTTCATATATGTCAAAGAAGGTTGCCACAACAGCATTCTTAATTTGGTTTAAATCGACGAGTTCCCAAAGGACCCTGAACATTCGACCCACAGTCCTGCAGCTTGCATCATTGCATGGAACGTTTTCCAGTAGAAAAGCTTGCTTGTTGCTGCAAAAAGAGCGTGAGATCTTGAAACAATTCTGTTTAAAACAAAGTGCAAATTTATAATTGATTGTAGACATACTAGGGGTAATTTTACTTTTGGCGACAGTGTAAAATGGGTGATATCAGATCGGCCATACATCCAGTCTGATTTTTCTTTCCATTGAAATTAATCGAAAGAAAAATTGGCAAGGTGTATAATGGGCAGACAATCCAATATCACCTGTTTCACACCATCACCAGAAGTTAAAATTACCCCCATTAATATTATACAAATTGTATTGGTGAATTTTTTTTATTACTAGTATCATTTGAACTACCTGGTGTCAGCATCAAGAAGTTGGGAATTAGCTCCCTCTACTCTGCCAAATCACAGAAGAGGACTACTTACTGCACAAGTGTGACATTTTCTTCATTCCCACATCAGCCAACTTGTGCTGTCGCTTAGTGACATTGCTGGCTTTGCTGAATTAGAGGTGGTTTTCTGTCATGGGTTCATGCCTACCAGGACCTAATTTTAGACTGCTCAAACTATTTCAAACACAACCTGGGCAACAGCAAAAACCTTCACTTCACTTCAGTCTGGTTTGGATTTGAATTCAGGTCCCAGAGGATAAAGGTCAGACTCCAAGATTACATGCTTAATAAATAATGTACTCGGATTCATATAAAGAAACAAAAAAACGTATTCTGTAATCTTACTGCCGTTCACATAGCACAGGTAATAATTTGGAGATAAATTTAAAATAGCCTGTTTCTCATTAAAACAGTCTAGGGCCATAAAGCTTGATGTATCAGAAGTATACTTGAAAACAAGACTAACGGTTTCTTTCTAGGTTGTTATTAGTGCTGCCAAATACCATTTTGAAAATCAGTATGAAACAACAGGAGATGAAAACGGCACTCTCCTTTCAGATATTTTTGGACAGTCGAGAGGCAACTTTGTCAGTCTATCGTATTTTCAAACATCAACTTTTTCTTTTACATCACTGAAAAATCACCAACATTTTGAAAGAAAAAAACAATTAACATCACAGGAAACTAGACTAAAAGCTACAGTGTCATTTTATACATGCAACCTTGTTTACAACCTACTACATTATATCAAACAGATAACAACCCATCTGTTCCTAATCACTGAAGCTTTCAAAATGCAAATGCGTTCCCAGTGAAGGATTACAGATTACTTATTACTTCCTTTCAGATAAACCATTTATCCAAAAAGAAATGTCTCAAAATCTGTAATTTCCTGAAAATCTAAGTTGATATTACAGCCCTCCTGACCTTTCATTTATTTCTTGTCAGGAGCCATCACTTTGCATCATGATGAAGCTGAGCAAAAAATCTCATCACAGATGAGCAGATCACTAGGAGGGGGTCCTAACCTTTTAATTGCTTCTAAAACACATTTTGGAGGGACTAACTATAATCACACACCATCTGGCTTTTTCAATTCTGTCAGTGACAACTCCGAGGTACAGGATGATGTCACGTAGTATGCCTAATAATTAAAGTGTTTGGGCTATAATTACAAACACTGTTATTAACCCTTCATAGGCTCTTGATGTCCACATAGCAAGTTTAGAACTTGTACTGCATGCAACAATCTAGTCTGCAAAATTTCAATAACTAATATTTTATCAGAATATACATTTAACCCCAAAATATTAATTACTTAAAATGAGTGGAATTAATGCAGATTTCTACAGCTAGTACATAGTATACACTGCATGTACATTTACATTTTTTGTTTCAACTTCGACTGCACATTACACACCAGTGTTTTACTGAAATTGGAAGCATTTGACCTGCTCTCAGGCCTCTGCCTATCACTCTGCAACATGCTGCAAGCGCGTGGAAGACGGTGACCAGGGGCAATTCACTCATTTTTTTTCCTCTTACTGAAGTTTGTCTGGAATTTACTATTGTGCCTCCCTGATAGCATCAATAAGATTGAGACCATGACAAGTTCGGAACTGAGAATGCAAATTGAGGTTCTATTTCAGATTTTAGCAGCTTCATTGGAAAAAAGCCACAAAACAAAATTGTTAAACTATAATTTTAGTGAGACATTTTTATCTGAATTTTCCATTTAGATATTGACACAAAGATGGATGAGGGATGATAGTCAGTACATATGTATGGTAAGTTCATGTACTATGTAACAGGGGTGATTACATATGGTTAAGATTTCCAGCATTAGCTTCTTTTTTAAAGTTTCCTCAAGTGCAGCCTAAATGCCAATGTGTATCTTTTCCAGCTCTCTTAGATCTAAGCAAAGTTTTCATTGATAATGTTTGCTCAAAAAAGAATCCTACTTGTCCTCTATCTGTAATTCCTTTGGTCTTCAGAATTATTTACTATGCCTCCTATTTTCACATCATTTGCAAATTTTACCACTCTTTCAAGCCCCATACCTAAATCTTGATGGACGTGGTGAACAGAAGTGGTCCCAGATAGAACACTGTGGGGCATCACTACCCACATCCAACCACCCCGAAA
This sequence comes from Heptranchias perlo, assembly GCF_035084215.1. Classification (NCBI taxonomy): domain Eukaryota; kingdom Metazoa; phylum Chordata; class Chondrichthyes; order Hexanchiformes; family Hexanchidae; genus Heptranchias; species Heptranchias perlo. The sequence goes on along the minus strand of NC_090340.1, from coordinate 35,133,588 downwards.
AACTACCCTTAATTCCTACTCTGTTTCCTCCTTTCCAACCAGTTTTTAATCCAAATTGCCGAACCCTAATTCCATACCCCTTATCCTTCTCCAACAGTCTCCTGTGTGGTACCCTGTCAAAGGCTTTCTGAAAGCTCATGTACACCACATGTAACAGGTACGGTAGCATGGTGGTTATGTTACTGGATTAGTAATCCAGAGATCTGGACTAATAATCCAGAATCATGAGGTCAAATCCCACCACGGCAGCCAGGGAATTTAAATTCAATTAATTAAAAATTCAATTAATGAAGTAAAATCTGGAATTAAAATACTAGTATCAGTAATGTCTAATACTAGTATCAGTGGCCATGAAACTATCGGATTGTCGTAAAAACCCATCTGGTTCACTAATGTCCTTTAGGGAAGGAAACCTGCTGTCCTTACCTGGTCTGGCCCATATGTGACCCTAGACCTGCAGCAATGTGGTTGATTCTTAATTGCCCTCTGAAATCACTCAGTTGTAAAATCTTGCTTAAAAAAAGTCATAATTAGAATTTTAAAAATGGACGGACCACTAGGCACCAGACAAAGACAAACCAAGCCCAGTCAACCCTGCAAAGTCCTCCTCACTAACATCTGAGGACTTGTGCTAAAATTGGGAGAGCTGTCCCACAGACTAGTCAAGCAACAGCCTGACATAACCATACTCACAGAATCATACCTTTCAGCCAACGTCCCAGACTCTTCCATCACCAGCCCTGGGTGTGTCCTGTCTCACCAGCAGGACAGACCCACCAGAGGTGGCGGTACAGTGATATACAGTCAGGAGGGAGTGGGAGTCCTCAACATTGACTCTGGACCCCATGAAATCTCATGGCATCAGGTCAAACATGGGCAAGGAAACCTCCTGCTGATTACCACCTACCGCCCTCCCTCAGCTGATGAATCAGTCCTCCTCCATGTTGAGCACCACTTGGAGGAAGCACTGAGGGTAGCAAGGGCACAGAATGTATTCTGGGTGGGGGCTTCAATGTCCATCACCAAGAGTGCCTTGGTAGCACCACTACTGACCGAGCTGGCCGAGTCCTGAAGGACATAGCTGCCAGACTGGGCCTGCGGCAGGTGGTGAGCGAACCAACACGAGGGAAAAACTTACTTGACCTCGTCCTCACCAATCTACCTGTCTCAAATGCATTTGTCCATGACAGTATTGGTAGGAGTGACCACCGCACAGTCCTCGTGGAGATGAAGTCCCATCTTCGCACTGAGGATACCATCCAACGCATTGTGTGGCACTATCACCGTGCTAAATGGGATAGATTCAGAACAGATCTAGCAGCTCAAAACTGGGCATCCATGAGGGGCTGTGGGCTGCCATCAGCAGCAGCATTGTATTCCAGCACAATCTGTAACCTCATGGCCCGGCATATTCCTCACTCTACCATTACCAGCAAGCCAGGGGATCAACCCTGGTTCAATGAGGAGTGTCGAAGAGCATGCCTGGAGCAGCACCAGGTATACCTAAAAATGAGGTGCCAACCTGGTGAAGCTACAACTCAGGACTACATGCGTGCTAAACAGCGGTAGCAACATGCTATAGACAGAGCTAAGCGATTCCACAACCAACCGATCAGATCGAAGCTCTGCAGTCCTGCCACATCCAGTCGTGAATGGTGGTGGACAATTAAACAATTAACGGGAGGAGGAGGCTCTGTAAACATCTCCATCCTCAATGATGGCGGAGTCCAGCACGTGAGTGCAAAAGACAAGGCTGAAGTGTTTGCAACCATCTTCAGACAGAAATGCCGAGTGGATGATCCATCTCGGCCTCCTCCCGATATCCCCACCGCCACAGAAGCCAGTCTTCAGCCAATTCGATTCACTCCACGTGATACCAAGAAACGGCTGAGTGCACTGGATACGGTAAAGGCTATGGGCCCCGACAACATCCTGGCTGTAGTGCTGAAGGCTTGTGCTCCAGAACTAGCTGCGCCTCTAGCCAAGCTGTTCCAGTACAGCTACAACACTGGCATCTACCCGACAATGTGGAAAATTGCCCAGGTATGCCCTGTCCACAAAAAGCAGGATAAATCCAATCTGGCCAATTACCGCCCCATCAGTATACTCTCCACCATCAGCAAAGTGATGGAAGGTGTCGTCGACAGTGCTATCAAGCGGCACTTACTCACCAATAACCTGCTCACCGATGCTCAGTTTGGGTTCCGCCAGGACCACTCGGCTCTGGACCTCATTACAGCCTTGGTCCAAACATGGACAAAAGAGCTGAATTCCAGAGGTGAGGTGAGAGTGACTGCCCTTGACATCAAGGCAGCATTTAACCGAGTGTGGCACCAAGCAGCCCTAGTAAAATTGAAGTCAATGGGAATCAGGGGGAAAACTCTCCAGTGGCTGGAGTCATACCTGGCACAAAGGAAGATGGTAGTGGTTGTTGGAGGCCAATCATCTCAGCCCGAGGACATTGCTGCAGGAGTTCCTCAGGGCAGTGTCCCAGGCCCAACCATCTTCAGCTGCTTCATCAATGACCTTCCCTCTATCATAAGGTCAGAAATGGGGATGTTCGCTGATGATTGCACAGTGTTCAGTTCCATTTGCAACCCCTCAAATAACGAAGCAGTCCGAGCCCGCATGCAGCAAGACCTGGACAACATCCAGGCTTGGACTGATAAGTGGCAAGTAACATTCGCGCCAGACAAGTGCCAGGCAATGACCATCTCCAACAAGAGAGAGTCTAACCACCTCCCCTTGACATTCAACGGCATTACCATCACCGAATCCCCCACCATCAACATCCTGGGGGTCACCATTGACCAGAAACTTAACTGGACTAGCCATATAAATACTGTGGCTACACGAGCAGGTCAGAGGCTGGGTATTCTGCGGCGAGTGACTAACCTCCTGACTCCCCAAAACCTTTCCACCATCTACAAGGCACAAGTCAGGAGGCTCACCACCACCTTCTCAAGGGCAATTAGGGATGGGCAATAAATGCTGGCCTTGCCAGCAACGCCCACATCCCATGAACGAATAAAAAAAAACAGCCACCGCAATTCCCCCATCCACCATATCTGTCATCTCCTCTAAGAAACCAGACAATCTTCCATGGCAGATTCATTATTTCCATACCTGAACTAGCCAGGTCCACAGCACTATACAGCACTGGGATGATTGGCTGGCTGGTGTATTAATAAGATCTAGAGGGGTTGTTTTATCACTGGGAGCTGAGATCCTCCCAATTGGTCTCCAGATAACCGTGCAAACAGATGTCAAGCTAGAAAATTAGCAAAAGCTGGTCAACAATTTCAAAAATGCTGCTAATTCAAGAATGCCATTGACATATGAAAAGTAGCTGCTGCACAGGTTGTAACTTAAGCTATAGGTATATAAAATATTCCTTTATCGCAAGGGGACTGGAATACAAAGGCAAAGTAGTTATGCTTCAGTTGAATACAGTCTTGGTCAGACCCCCATCTGGAGTAATGCGTTCAGGTCTGGACACTGCAATGCAGGAAGGATATATTGGCCTTGGAGAGTGTGCAGCGCAGATTCACCGGAACGATACTGGGTGGATTAAAGGGATATGGGTCAAACGTGGATAAATGGTCTGAAGTACAGATCAGCCATGATCTAACTGAATGGCAGAACAGGATCTTGGGGCTGAATGGCAGAACAGGATCTTGGGGCTGAATGGCCTACTCCCATTCCCATGTTTACGTGCATTGGAAGAAAAAGCCTGAAGGAAAATGTATTTTTTGATGGAGGGTGGGGGGGGGGGGGGGGAGATGTCCAGGGGCATAGTCTCCAGAAAATTTTGATTTATTTGCTGCATTTTCCAGTAATTTGGAAACTACAATGGACATAGGTATCTCACTTTTTCATCTAAAAAGGGACATTTACAGAACTTTCATTGAAATTTATTCTGTCATTTGGGAATTAATTATTTTTCAAAACTTCTTTCTTCCAATAACAGCCAATAATCTATCATTGAAGAAAAAACATTTTATTTAATGTATTTTTTAAAAAATGGTCTTATAGGAAATAAGGGATTTGAACCTGATCTTATTGACCACGACATAGTTCTGGTCAGGGCTGTAGATAGCAAATGTAGAATTGGGCACAGTCCTTTCAAATGTGCTTCCCCCAAATCTTCTGGTGTGTTTCTAGGGTACACTCCCCTGGAAAAAATTGAATTTTTACATTAAAAATGTTGCATTCTAGTGACTTTTCAACACTGATATTTCACATATAGATTTTTAATCTGAAAAAGAATAAAGTGGCATTTGGGTTTTTAATAGACCAACCCCCGGCATTACTTCCCCAAAAAACAGACTCCCACATACAACCCTCCCCCACCTCAGTTCACAGAAGTACTGTACACCCTCTGGCCTTAGTTCACAAAGACATTGTACCTCCTTCAATTCCCCATTCTTTTCACAAGAGACTCTCCCTTTGTCCTCCTCCACCCTCCCAGTTAATGTTGCACTCTTCTTCACCCTCAATTCTAATGGACAACTCTTTCATCTCCAACATCCTCCCACCCAGTTCATGCAGGCACTCTGATCCCCACTCCATTCAACCTGACACTTTTCTCCCCTCCAGCCCCGTTCACGCTTGTATTCTCCTTCCACCCCCTGTTCTGGTTGGCACAATTATTTCTTACACCCTCTCGGTTAATGCTGATACTCTCCTTCCTCATGCACCCCAAAGCATCATTTCTAACTTCTCTCTCGTCTTCTCCTCCACCAGAGCACAGCTGCTGGGTTTTTTCCTTCCAAAGCACGACTTCAGTCTTCTCCCACTTACCCAAAATGTGGGTCCCAGCTTCTCCTCTCACAAATCACCACTTCTGGCTTCTCCCCATTCCTACTCAAAATCATTGCTCTCAGTGTCGCTCATCATTGTTCCCTCAAAGCCATACCCATCACAGTTCTGCTGTCGTGATTCCGGCCACCGTATACCTTAGGTGGGAATTCCTGTTTTCCTAAGAATTCTTGTCTAGAATATGGAGTGGCTGAAACCACTTCAAATAACAACAGGATTCAGATAAAAAGCAATTTTGAGAAGAGAGGGGCCCAGTGTGTACTGATTTCCATCTGCAAATGTGGACACCCATCCTGGGACTCCAAAACACAGGCCCATGGTATTAAATGCAGAACATAGGCATGTGTGTAAATGTTGAATGATGATGGGGTCCAGCTCGGTATAATGATTCCATGATTGAATAATGAGTCAACACTCACTGTCCAGGCTCACACATTAAGAATAGCTACTTGGGCGAGATAAGAGCAGGTCACTGTCCCAGCATGAGTCACTTACATCAGAAGGGATGGGATAAAGGAGGGGAAAAAAATGAAGATAACTAAAATATTTTAACTTTGATTCAACATTGAACATTTAATCCAGTGCAGAAGTCTTATACTTATACCTAGAATTATGCAACCTGTACATCTTTAAGCAATATTTTCCATGCAGCCAAACAATTAATTTGTTTGCACGCAACATTTAATTGAGGAAACTCAAGTGAACAGATGTGATAAAATTTTTAAAAGTCTGATGCAATTGTTTTTTTATAACAGGAGTTTTAATGCTCAAGTACTGGTTCCTAAATCATTGAGGTTAGCTTTATCATCATTATTATTGAGGTATGCACCTTTCAATCACAGCTTCTTGCAGAGGTCCATTTAATACTAAAGGTTGATTACTGGCCAAAGATGTAGCAGTTCTTACTCTTCTGATTAAAATTTCCTTCATAAAGAACAATCATAAAGCCAACAAATTCCACAGAAGCAGTTTTCCAGCATCATTGATCATATGGCTTCACGTCACGAAATATCGCATCAACTAATTGAAGACAAATTGTAGCATCTTGTTCATTTAACAGGATTAAAACAAAGAATTGATTGGTCTGCTTTTCTGCTTTTACTAAAACACAAGCTAAGCTTAATCATTTAATATGGAGTAATTGTATCACAGAACAAAAACCTAAAGCTGAATTTGTTACTCAGCCTAAACAAAGAGGCAGACGGATGTTGGATAAAAAAGTTGGTATGTGGAGGAGAACTTCACACAAAATAAGGATCACTAAATCTCTGGTGAGTAATCAACCTTTCTTCTTCCCTCATTCTCCCCCTCATGCCATGAATCATTCTCACAAAACATATTAGACAGGGGAGGGCCTGTCTGCGTAGGGGTAACAGCAAAAGCTGGAATCCCTCTGCCAAACTACACATCTGTGCTTTTCAGTTCGGTACAACCAGCAATTATTGGTGAATTATTTATTGTATGATTAGTCCATGTAAGCAGTTTCCAAATATGTTTAAAGATAGCCTGTTTAAAGATAAAACATGTCATGGTTGTAACTAGGTTCTACAGAAATTTAAGAACAAATATTGGCAAAAAATTATGGCAAAATTGTGCCACAACTCTGGACAATGCCTATAATCCTACACTTATATTAAAAATAACAAAAGCAGGTAACAATGCAGAAACCTGGAATTTTTTAAAATTAAAAACCAACACTTGTCTGAGGTACTAAATTTAATCGCTTTCTATTGTTTTACTCTTGATTTAGGGAAATTCATGGTTTTCATTGGTATATAGGACTGACAGGTTATTCGAATCACAAGGCTGTAGCATCAATTGGGACCGTGAAAATGATTGACAGATTTGTCAGCATTTTTCTGTTTTGATCTGTGCAGGCTGCCTTTTCATTGATTTATTGGTGTCAGCTGCACTGAATCATTTTCAGTCCGTTGCTGGCTATTTTAAAATTCCCATTTGTAATTGCTAATGTCCAAATGGTAAGTCATATGACATCAAGACAGCATTTGACCAAGTGTGGCACTAAGGAGCCCTAGTAAAATTGAAGTCAATGGGAAGCAGGGGGAAAACTCTTCAGTGGCTGGAGTCATACCTGGCACAAAGGAAGATGGTAGTGGTTGTTGGAGGCCGATCATCTCAACCTCAGGGCATTGCTGCAGGACTTCCTCAGGGCAGTGTCCTAGGTCCAACCATCTTCAGCTGCTTCATCAATGACCTTCCTTCTATTATAAGGTCAGAAATGGGGATGTTCGCTGATGACTGCACAGTGTTCAGTTCCATTCGCAACCCCTCAAGTAATGAAGCAGTCCAAGCCCGCATGCAGCAAGACCTGGACAACATCCAGGCTTGGGCTCATAAGTGGCAAGTAACATTTGTGCCAGACAAGTGCCAGGCAATGACCATCTCCAACAAGAGAGAGTCTCACCACCTCCCCTTGATATTCAATGGCATTACCATCGCCGAATCCCCCACCATCAACATCCTGGGGGTCACCATTGACCAGAAACTTAACTGGACTAGCCATATAAATACTGTGGCTACAAGAGCAGGTCAGAGGCTGGGTATTCTGCAGTGAGTGACTCACCTCCTGACTCCCAAAGCCTTTCCACCATCTACAAGGCACAAGTCAGGAGTGTGATGGAATACTCTCCACTTGCCTGGATGAGTGCAGCTCCAACACTCAAGAAGCTCGACACCATCCAGGACAAAGCAGCCCGCTTGATTGGCACCCCATCCACCACCCTAAACATTCACGCCCTTCACCACTGGCACACTGTGGCTGCAATGTGTACCATCCACAGAATGAAAGTAAGCAAATCCTGTGACAATAAAAATATTTTTTCATGGAACCTGCATCAAAAACAATGATCCCATTGGGAGGCAACAGTGAATAAACTCGCCAAGGCTTCTTCGATAGCACCTCCCAAACCCGCGACCTCTACCAGCTAGAAGGACAAGAGCAGCAGGTACATGGGAACAACACCATCTGCACGTTCCCCTCCAAGTCACACACTATCCCGACTTGGAAATATATCGCCGTTCCTTCATCGTCGCTGGGTCAAAATCCTGGAACTCCCTTCCTAACAGCACTGTGGGAGAACCTTCACCACACGGACTGCAGCTGTTCCAAAAGGCAGCTCATTACCACCTTCTCAAGGGCAATTAGGGATGGGCAATAAATGCAGGCCTTGCCAGCAACGCCCACATCCCATGAACGAATAAAAAAAAAGTCCTTGCTCTTTTAAATCCAGAATGAAAGTAAGCAAATCCTGTGAAAATAAAAATATTTTTTCATAGAACCTGCATCAAAAACAATGATCCCATTGGGAGGCAACAGTGAATAAACTCCAATGACCTAGTAATGCTTGGTGAAGGGATTCCCCATAGCCTTGTCTCTGCAGGACACAGATAATTACCAGTTTCTTTAAACTCTTAGTTCTACCTGCATAGTAGCCGAGTGGCTTGTGCACATCCAAATGATTAAATCTATGTTCCATGTCAGATCTGTTTGGGACAAGGCAAATGATAGAATGTACCTTTAGTCTGTACTAGTTTTAATCAAAATTAAATGGTGCTCTAACCTTTTTGACAGCACAGGTTATGGACAGTTTGTAATTGAAGCTTGGCATCCACTACAACTTCTAGCAGAGATGACAGTTACAAGGATGGTTATTAGATTAGAATTTTAATGTCACAAGAGGCCATGGTTCAAAAGGGACACTAGTGAGAGTTTAAGGAAGGTGAAACGCCTTAGCAAGAGTGAAATCATTGATACTCGATGAGAAATTTCATCTGTACCTATCATATACAATCAGAATAACATACTATCATCCAGATTGCTGTTATCTACTGCGGCAATCCTTAAACATGTAGCCAGTCCCATTAAATAAGCAAGAGTTAGGTGTACGATGGATGGAGCAGGGTGTCTGAAAATTTTCACCCTGAGCAGTGTGTCTTCAATATCTGGAAGGATTTAAGGCTGTGCTGTAAGAGAGAGAAAAGACCCAAGAACTAATGTCTTCATGGTTGCCGATGGACTATCAGGGTATGCAATTCCTCTAGACTTCTGATTGCACTGGAGAAAGTTGCAGAAAATCTTGCACGCCATAGATTTATAAAGTCTAATACCTCTGACATTTGTACTTAGAGAAGGAATGGTCCAGGTACCTGTCCTGTTCCCTGCAAAAAGGCATACTCCTAGGCTCCATTGCTGCAAGTTCTGACAACTTCTTTTGGATCCAACACTTGTGAGAAGGTAGCATACTCCTGCTCAAGAGTTCAAGCCTTTTACTTTCTTTGCCTGCTAATACTGGAGATACACTGTACAGCACTTACAAAGGTCAACAAATTTGGACCTCTACTTACTTGTTAATTAATTTCACCGCCATGATATTGCTGTTTGTAAGAGGACGGAATGACTTTGCTTCAGGCAGTAGAAGCTCTGCAAAAACAGCTAAACAGTTCTCAGCTACAATCAGTTGACATGCTGCTGGGATTCCTGGGGAGAACAAGTCTTTGCTCCAATCTGTTTCCTAGATATACTTCCTATTCTGTCAAGGAAGCATCTGTGATTTGTGATAGAAACAGCAGTAACTGTTGTAGCTCAGTGGCTTGCAGGATATTGCAGCCATGAATCCATCAGATACATGAAACCATATGTGTACTTTTCCACTAAACATCATAAGAAAGCACTAGATAGAAGCAGCAAAATATTTTTGGTATGCCTTGCATTATTTAACTATAACATATCTACATCTAATTGACTTGCATAAAACAAGAACACTCAGACCTATTCCAATTTCTGTTCATCACCATTGTGACAAAACATATTAAAGGAAAAGTGAAAGGTTAACTAAAATGAAGGCTTATGTCATTTAGTTACTATTAATTACAGTATAATGTTGGGAATTACAGTAGTCTCAAATTTCAGGGCAGTTTTCAAAAAGATTTGATAAAGTCAGAAAGTGACCCCTCCTTCATTACCAAATACAACCTTGCATCTATCATGAAAATCAAAAAATGCACCATCTCAAGTTATTTGGAACAATAGGTCAGAAAAAAAGACAGACATGTATCAGAAGCATTAAAATGTCTTTCAGCTTAGTTTACAGAGTTTTTTTTTGGGGGGGGGGGGTGGGGGGGAAGAAATGTTGTGGCACCCAGTCATATCCTTCTCTGACTATAGCCAAGCCTCTATGTGCTCATGAATACTCCCCACTGTCCAGTGGGGGATACCACATAAGAAACTTATATCAAATAGGACCATCTTGGTCAGATGTTTTTCCCCCATCCTCATTTGTGTACTATTCATTCTGAATCACACCTCAGTTCAATGACAGAAGGTACCAGGGAGACCAATTATGAGCAATGAGGAAATGTGTAAGCAAGTGAGTTAAAAACCTACAAATTGCACCAGGCCAGGAACAGGCCCAAATGACAAAGAATGACCTTTTATGTGAAGGCTCTACTATGTTCCAATAATGAGGAAGACCATGCCTATGGTAGGTAATTTGACATTCTTCCTGATTCAATCATTTAACAAATTATCTCAAGTAGTGCGAAAATTGGAAACAGGAACTTGAGACCAGCTTGGAGCACCATAATATAGAAACACTCAAAACTGTCGGAACAAAACAATGATAGTTAGTAAAACCAGGCAAGTTATTCAAAGTAGCGTTGACAGAAACTCATCATGTATAGATCCATATACAGACCATAGCATGAGTAGAATACATCCTAATGTATCTTGACCCACAAACATACAACCTACTGGATATACTGATCTAATTTTATGGTTTATACTGTCCAACTAAAAAATCTTTACTTAGTAGCGCATTTATCTAAAGTTCTGTAATTTTCTTTCATCAAAAAAAGTGGTGGTCAAGAAAACTTCAACATAATTTTGTTTGCATCAGGAAATAATAGAGATAGAACTTTAGACAACAACAGATGTGTCTTATGGCTGCCCCTTCGGCACGAAACCACCAAAGCATGGAATTCAAGAACCCTACATTGTCAAATGTGGTTGAAACATAAGTGCCATGCTGGTGCTTTTCAGGGGCTGAGGTAAAATATCTGACTGTGTTGAGAAGGGTGCAATCCCTGCATCTATCAGTTATTATACCTGATTTGGGAGAGCATTACACTCTCAAACAATCAAAAAAAGTGCGAAAATTTAACATTCTTCCTTATTCAACCACGTAACGAATGATCTCAAAGTAGCCATTCTCTTGAGTGACATTCATTAGCTTAGTGAGGATAAAATTCACCCGATAAAAAGTGTTTAAAAATGGTCAAGCAATGTACTGAATATGTTGTACTTGGTGTGATTTATGACTAATATTGATCTTAAACTTAGTATTATAGCAATGTATCCATCTGACCTGAGGAACAGTAAAGAAAGAACTTGCATTTACCTTTCACAATCTCAGGATATCCCAAAGCATTTAAAGCCAATGAACTATTTTTGAAGTGTGGTCACTGTTATGTTAGCATATGTGGTAGTGAGGCCATGCTGACATTTATGGCCATTCGCCATATGCTATATATTATACTACTGCTTCAGTATACAGCAGAGGTGGGCAAGATTTTTATATCTTTGTGGTTCACACAGCATGGAGGCTGGGGGTTGCGGGGGGGAACATATAACATTTATATTTATGTTCCCATTAATTTGCATATATTTCAAGTTGCTCATACTATCAGAACTTGGTGTTTGGATTTAGGATTTTTCCACCAATAAGGGAACAGCAGTAACAGCAGCCCTTTCTTAGCTTCCAGGACCACAAAATTAAAACCGGCAAGTAAATGAAAGTGCAAATAGGACTGAAAAGTTAACTCTGTTTCTCTCTCCACAGATACTGATCTGCAGAGTGTTTCCAGCATGCTTTGTTTTAATTTCAAAAAGGAATTATTTGCCTATACTACGAGGACGAGACTAACTAAGCTCACGGGCTGCATGTGGTCAAGTTTGGACATCCCTAGTATACAGCATTAAACTGATTCAAATCAGTAAGGGCCATACTTTTGGCTTTGTCGTCCAAATGCACACCATAAAGCCTGTGGTGTCACCTATGAAATTTAAGTGAATGTTCCCATTAATTTGCATATATCTCAAGTTGCTGATACTAGCAGATCTTGCTTCTGATTAGAATTTATTCACCAATGAGATGATAGTGCTACAAACAGTCCTTTGCAAACCTTTAGGCTCAACAAAATTCAAACAGAACAAACCAGTAAATAAGAAATATAAGCACAAATAGATTTGAATTGCCTGGGCTACAAGGGGCATATTATAAGGCTCAGGTGCTACATGTGGCTTTAGGGCTATAGGTTGAACATCCCTGATCTATGTCGCAAGAATCCTGAAAGCAAATCTCATCCAGAATTTGAGATGATAAAACCTAGACTTTATTAGAAGTGCTACATAAATTTGTATAACTATCAATATTCCACATTTATTCGAAGTACAGTGTACACCATTTGCAATAAAATAGCAATCTATGAAAGCTCAATGGTTATGATCTGCTGGCCAGATATTGAAATATTACAATAATTCTGAAAGGAAGACCTTTCTCTTTCCTATTTGTAGCAAAATTGTGTGTTCTTGAAATATATGATCACCATTTTGCTACAAATGGTGAACAGAGAAAATCTTCCTTCCCTGTTCTGTACTCAAAGTATTATCTATCACCGATGACATGTAAAATATTAGATTATCATGTTTTACCTTGAATAAATAAATGCACAGAACTGGCTTATAGCCTTGTGAATAACTTATAATCTGCTGGGGCTTTGTATTTCAGCAATAACATTTTGAGCAATTTTATTTTTATAGGAGGATGATTAATTGTAACATTAAACTTTCTTATGAAATAATATAAAAAAACACTTTCTAACACAATATAAAGCAAACTTCTACTGTTTGCAATCATAGGAAAGGAAAACATGTATCAACATTTTTTGACAGTTGCCACCAGATGACCAAATCAAACATCTGGTGGACTAAGGTAGTGTCATGGTTATCGTTAAATTGATTAATGCTAAAAAAAAGATACATTTTCTTCAGCACCAAACTGGTATACTTCAGACTATTAAAAGAGTGGGGTTGGCTAAGAATAGTGTCAATACAAACCAAATTATATTCTCCACATTGTGAGTACATAAAGGCCTGAACTTGAATAGCTCACTGTTCTCAAAGGTCAAAGAGAGAGCAAGCTCACTGCTTCCCATCAGAAGACAATAAACCTGCACTGGGCATTACTATGGTGTTTATTGAATTCTGGAGGTTCAGTCTGAGAAGATATTGGAATTGTGTGTCTGAAGGCCATCATTATATACAAAGAAAAACTATTTTCCTTCTACTCTTGACTTCCTAGATGAAATCTAAAAGTAAGGAAAACTGAATAAGAAAGTTAAAAATTAACTAATTAATGTACTATCCAGCTCTCAATTTATCCAGATATATGCACTCAGATATATGATGTCCTCCATGAAGCAGCAGTAATTTCACATCAGCATTAACCAATCCCTAGATAGGCATGGACTGCGGAACTTATGGTGCACTAATTTTGTTTAACAAAAACTGATAGAATGATCCAGAATTATCGGCAGAGTTCTCGAGTAAAGAAATCATTGCCAAGGCACTCAGGGAATCAAATCATCATCAGGACACTCAGGCAAGCACCATGAGACCTCCATTACAAATTGGATCTTGTGGTCTGACAAATGGAGAGTACTGGTGTAATCCTTTACACCTTTAGACACCCCATGACAAAGTAATACTACACTATGTTTTGGTTATCCAAATGTTGACCTGAAAAGTAAGACCTGAAAAATTCCAGAATGGTCGAAAAACTACGACCGTCTGGGAGAGTGCTGTAAGACAGCAGAAACAATACCATAAGTAAGCTACTATCCAGGGGCAGAAAAAGGTACAGTAGAATGCAAAGCTTTTACATGATACAATTTGCATTGGTTGTTCTGTTGTCTTTCAAAGTGCAGGTATAGAACATCATCATTTTTTATCCTGAGCAACTATAAAAAAAAAATACATTGTGGGTTCTTTCAAAACATGAAATTCTGCAACAGTGTTTTCTCAGAGGATGAACTTTAACACAAATTGCCTCAAGCTGAAGGTTTTGCATTCCATCAAGTACTGCCGTTGGGATTTTATTATCCGATGCACTCCAAATTTCTTTTGTTTGAGTTACAGTTGCAGATGCAATAATAATGGATTTATACATTACAATTGTAATATCTTGCAGGGTTCTCAATTTCTTACAATTTTACTTGCAACTTTCTATGTTAGTTTTCTATTCCCCCTCCGGTCAATTTTCTATTGCACAGATTTTTTATTTACTCATTCCTCCCTCTTCATTTTTTTTTCCATTTCCCTCTCCTGTGGCTACTTGTCACTGCCAACTCAAGAGGACAGGCAGGCCACCTGTTCCCAGGCAACTGCCAGTCACTAGGATCTGTGCAAGAATAGTCCAATTTTACTTGTGCTCCGATTTTCTCAGTCCTTTCAGGGAATTACTGCACACTTGCTTAACAACTCCTTGGGTAAGATCAGGAATTCACTAGGTGAGGAATCACTGGTGCAAACTCGCAATTTAACCCTCTGTAATGCAAACTCACCATCTAACTCTGTGTGATGCAGTCTGTTGGCATACAGTGAGCTGTACATTGTACTATCTGAAGGACTTTTTTTTTTTACTGTTACAAGTACCAGATTACCAAGTCACTAGCCACTTATCGAATTGTTATTCATTTCAATAAGTCAAATCAGGATTCTTTTGAAGAATGAGCATGCTAGGAACAATTTCTGGGTCTCTGTTGTGTGCCTGTGAACACCTGAATGTCACTTTAGTAGCATACAAATGTAGTTTGTATAATACAAAGGCTCATGTGTGCAATTTCCCATGTGGTGTGTTTCTGATCTCAGCCTAAATGTTAAATGGAGGTACAGAAAGCAAGCACTGGGAAAGATCAAAAATAGTTCTCTTTACTATAGTCATACAGTGGGCTATTCAGAAATAAGGTGGAACCTGCCTGATTTAGTAATCGCCCCTTCAATGAGTCAGTACCGAAGTTCAGTTAGAGGTTTACTAAAAATAAGGGAACACTGGAAAAAGAATTTAAAATAAAAACTGTGACCCCAAAGTAATCTGTAGCTTTCAAAAGCAATCCCCAACTGAATTTGGGGAGAGAATTTATCTGCTCCTGGAAAATAACTCCTTTGTTCATTGAAAACGGCAACATGTCAGGGCACTGTAAAATCCATCGATTTTCTTCAGATGGATATCCGGGTTTCCAGTTGCTCCAAGGTGGTTAGTTATATTAGCGTGCATACCGAAACAGGAATGGCAGAGAGGAATCATTCAGAAGATATAATTAATTTTTGGGCCAAAACATAATTTTTTATTGTACGTACCTGAATCCATGGCAAAAATGGAATGTTAAGCAAGCAAACTAAAGTCATACATTATTACAAAATCTACAGTGATTGTCTAGATTCTAAAGAATTGTATGTACTTAAATGCTTAAGCACTCTCCAGGAGATGTATGTTTTGCGTGATTTACTTACAGGTAGCACTCACTTCTAACCTTCCCTAATTTTATAAACTGACAGAACAGTCAGGTTATTTCAAACGTTCCAGGCCCAATCACAGTTTTGTCCATGTGGTGAAGGTGCTCCCATCTTTGCAGTTAGTTATCCCGTTTGACTAATGCTTATACACATGATGAGGAATGAAATGTGTAGAAGCTGGGAATTAAGCCATAATCATCAAAAACTTAGTCACTGTGTAGAATTTCTGCTGCCTTAGTTTCTTTGAAATAAACAATCAACATTTTCCACCATTTCCACCATTCTCCGTCTTTTTAATCCCATAAGGTAACGCTCACCCTTTCTTGTACGCTCCTTTCCTACAGATCCACCACAGCAAATGTGTGCAGATAATGAGGAAGAAGATGATGATGAGTACAAGGAGCAGGAGAGATGGAAATTTATCATTGTGGACTATGAGGATAATGAAGAGGATGAGGAGCTGAAGGTCAACGATGGTGCATGGGAGAAGTTCATGAGTGCACACATTGGGCTCGATATTAGGAGGGAGGCTGGTTGGCAGCGGGGGGTCGACTGGGCGCATGGGTAACGTGCCCAGTGAATTCGGGGTGCTCCGCACGCAATCGCAGCCTAGTTGAAGGCACTTACCTTGGCTTTCGGGTTTCGCGCTGGAAAGCTGCGCAGCGGGCGGACTGCGCACGCGCATCATAGGCGGTCAGTTGGAGGAGCCCTATTTAAAGGGGCAGTCCTCCACTGACTGATGCTGCAGAAAGGAGCCAAAATTACAGCATGGAGCAACCCAGGGGGAAGGCTGCTCCCAGGTTTAATGATGCCTCACTCTAGGTCCTACTGGATGGGGTGAGGAGGAGGGGGAGGACAGAGATCTTCTCCCTGGCGGACGGGAGGAAGTGGCCTGCCTCTGCCACCATGAAAGCCTGGCTCGAGGTGGCAGAGGAGGTCACCAGCACCAACAACATATCACGCACTGCATACAGTGCAGGAGATGCGTCAATGGCCTAACTAGGTCAGCCGAAGTGAGTACACTTACTCATTCCCCTACACTCCGTCTGCCACATCACTGCCCCCACCCCACATCTCCTTCTGCACTGTCAACACTACTCTATCACATCACTCCTCACACCTACTCAAAGCTCATCCTCATCTCACCACTACCACTCAACCTAATCCTCATACAATCTCATGGCTCCATCTCATACTCTCCCTCTCATGCATCTCTTCCATGGTCAGCCTCACCCAACCTGCCACTATCTGTGCTGCAGCCACAGGGCATGCATCACATGTGTGTAGTAGGAAGCGTAAGGCAAACGTGTCGTGAGCATAAAGGGGATGCGCAAGAGTGCTTGAGGGTTTGTCATGGTTTTTACTTATATTTGATTTCTGATCAACTCACATTACATATTACATTTTATATTGTCACCACTACTGCCACGTCTTTGCAAATCTTGTCTGGTTTGTGCAATAATGTCCTTTCCTGAGGATCACCATGAAGACCCACAACTGATGCCACCCATTGTGTCACTGCAGAGTGGGTGTAGGTGTATTTGCAGGGCTCTTTTGTGCAGACGACTGAGACACCGGCGACGTCCCTGGTGGCACCCTGGAAGGATCCGGAGGAGAAGTTGTTGAGGGCAGTGGTGACTTTGACAGCGACAGGTAAGAAGATGGTGCTCGGGCCAGCCGGGAGCAGCTCGGCATGAAGGAGGCTGCAGATGTCCACGATCACATGTCGAGTGACTCTGAGCCTCCTTGTGCACTGCTGCTCAGAGAGGTCCAGGAAGCTGAGCCTCGGTCTGTGGAGCCTGTGGCGAGGGTAGTGCCCCCTGCGACGCATCTCTCTCTGCGGTTGCCCTCCCTCCTGCTGTGCAGGTGGATGTGTCACAGCACTGTGTTGTGGAGCTCCACATGTCAGAGGTGGATGGCTTGGCCGGCGAGGCTGGTGATGCCGTTCATCCTCCGAGGAGGTCACGACTGCAGCTACGGCGGCCCCCATCCGGAAGATGTACGTTTGAGGGGGTCCGCATGGTAGGTAAATGTGTCTGCACACCGGCGTTGAGGTTGCAGGTTGGTGAATTTTAGTGTTAGGAGGAGGGTGGTGCAGGCCAAACTTTGTCCAAAGTGACAGAGTGGCCTCCTGCAATGAGTGAGGGTCTCAACCCCCACCTGTCAAATGGACCTTTGAAGCTGCCACAGGCTGGTGGCTGTAACACGTCCATTTCGACTGGGAGTGTTTCCCCCAGTACGGGAAACCCTGTCAGTTTAGATGAAAATCCCACCCCTCCAAAAATATCCTACAAATCAGGTCTGCTAACGACCTGAAGTATCCAATTAATTGATTTAAGTGGGATCCTGCCGGCTTTAATTGCCAGCGGGAGTTCCGCATGCGGGGGCTGTGCGCGCATCTAAGGGGAACCCGGAAGTGGGCGGGTTGAAGCCGGGCTCTGGACCCGCCCCAGGAATCCCCCGCCATGAACGCACCCGCTTGGACGTCTGAAAATCGAGCCCATTGTGTGGCAGTAGTATAATTCCCTGGCAATTGAGTGATTAAAAGCACCCGCAGCTTAAGTGATTCGTTGAAGTTTGCATCATGTGATTTGGAACTTGGAGTTTGACTGAATACCATAAACTGCCGCTTGCAAGTACTGTTGGGATGTGTAGTCCGATGACTCATTAAAAGTTATGCGTGGCAGCCTTTGCACTGCTGCGCATACGCCAATCTGGCATGCTGCCTGTTTTTTCTGAGGGTGATGCAGGGGAGTTCAACAGTGAGTGGGAAGCAGCAAGATGCAGGGAGTTGTCATTATTAATTTACTTATCTAAGCTCCAATATGTTTCTAGTAAAACCAAACAGATGTACCCTGTGTTGAAGTGTGTTTACACTTCCTATTACTGTTCTCCAATGTGTTGCTGATTGACACTACCTATTATTGTTCTCCAAGGTGTCTCTGATCGACACTGATCAGTTGTGAGATGTGTGTAGTGGCACCAGTTCTGTCAGTCACCAGTACTAAAGAGCAACCTAAACTCGAGCAGGTCAAATGCTCAAGATTAAAATGCATTGTTTTTGTGAGGAGGTATTTGGCATTTATGTTGCTTTGATTTGCCAATGCATTGGGTCAAAATGCACCTCTCATCTATGAAAGTGATGTGTGGATCCACCTGCTGTAGGTCTTTCTGAGGTTGTTTAAATTTTCTCTCTTCCTGATAAACACAGTTGGTTGGTTGTATTTTGACCTGGGAATTCCATGCAATTTGTTTCAAGGGGGGAAGGGGGGGGGGGGAAGTATACCAGATTTTGTTTAATTTTACATTCTGACAGTAAAATTTATAGCAGATACTGATTATTTTTTTAAAAATAACTTATCCAATGAAAAAAGCTTCTGGCATTTTATGATATTGGCACAATTATGGAATAAGGAACTAAGTCATGAAAGAGCTGGTTTGCCAATGACTACCCCATGCATCAAACATGGATTATTGTACGCCTTAGCTAAGAAAAATGGAAGCTTTTATAGGCTGTGTTACTATGGTAATCAGAGTTTCTTATTTACAATGTAACACAATCAGCTTTTAAGTTTCTCCCTTCTCTTCTAGAGGATTTATTTCATCACAATATTTATGACTGTGTTGTAAATAGGAAAGATGTTGGTTTTCTTTATCCTAATGTTAAAACATTCAATAAAATTTATAATAATGAAATTGGTTTTTAAGAATTCCTTATAATTCCTAAAAGAAAACTGCAATTAGATTTTTAAATTAATAAAACTAAGCAGTAATTTAAATGTTTTCCAATATCTATATATTGAGATATTAGCCTGGAATTACAGTTGCTAATATTAGTGGACAAAAATGCAACCTGTTTGGATGACATTCCTTTGTCCATTATCCTAATGCAGGCATCAATCTGTTCATTTCAAATAGCTTAATGCATCCACTAAAATAACAGACAGAAAAATGTCATATGGATGCATTATGTATTGATCCACTATTATTGCAAACAGTACATTTCTAGGTTATTGCACACATGCCAACAGTCAGCATTTCACATTGAAAATCAGTGTTTTGGGGGCTTTGTTAGTGAGTTAAGTCAGCACTGACTGGACCCCTCTCCCCTGGTCCAAATTCCACCCCAAGTCACAGGACAATTCAAAATGCACCAAAAAATGTCAAAAATCTAAACTTCCTGGGAGTTGGTATGCCCCCAGGCCCCCCAGAAAGCAAGTTTTGTACCATCAGAGCTGAGTTCTCCTATTAAAATTTCTAAATCCACCAATGCAAAAATTGCACTGTGTGTTCTTCACGTTTTTTCCCCCCTACAATACAACTATATTGGATATAGCCGGAACTTAAGTCATGACAAGTTCATCTTCCACTGCAATCCCACGGTAGCTACTTCTTTTTGTATGTCATATGTGAGGCCACTGGGTTTTTTTGAGTTTTCACAGAAAGAAAAACATAATTACAGAATGTGATGTCAATAAACTAATAAATATCCTGGAATGTAATGTAATAAAAAGGAGATTAACTTAGAATTATCTCGAAGCAGTGCTCTTCTACATTTATTAAGGGCTGTTTTTCAGATGTACATTGTTTTTCTGAGTTGTCAGCTTTTTGGGGGCTGGGTTAGGTTTTTTAAAACTATTTGTTAGCTTCTTGAGTTTTAAAGTTAGGCATGATTTTTGAACATGCACTATATCTTTTAACATAACATAAAAGTATAATGAGGAGATTTCTGCAACCACCCATATAAGTTTGTTTAAAAAAAAGCAGCCTACCTGCCTGAAGTATTCTTCAGTATTGCCAATGCATCAGGGAAGCCATCCATGTTGTAGTCCCCTAAGTGAATTGTGATTGGAAATGGAAAAGGCACCAGTAATGTTGGCTCTTGTGAAACAAATCCCCAAACTGTATCGCCATTCTTCAGATTTGGCAAAATGGTTATCCACTGTTAATGTGAAACATAAGAAGTTTTAGGAAGAGGAAAAGGCCATTAAGTCCAAACAAGCCTGTCTCTTTTTCGTAGATTAACTCCTTCACATTATATTCCTAATCCTTTTTCTCTCCAGAAATGCATCAAGAGTCTTTGGAACCCATTCATAAACATTGTTGTAACAGGTAGCATCAAAAATAATAAGAAACGTGCCTCTAAACCGTACAGCACATTGAAGATTTGTCCTGGACCATTATAATACATCAGTAAATCACAGTTCTCTTGAATATTTTCTTGTATTTAACAAGAGTCCAATGAAGATTATAATGTTGAAGATGGCATTATTTGGCAAAAAAAGTTATGATTTTCAGAAAATATCTTCAATGAAGATGTGTACTAAGATTTGCTCTCTAATACTGTAAAATCCCAGTGATAGTGATTTAGTTCATCCAATTCACTTATTCTATAACTCATCAGAATGTCACTCCTGTTACTACTACCCAACTGGAGTGAGTCAGCACACTGACCTTCTTATACTTAGCTCATAAGAAGCAGCTGAAGCACCAAATCTCTATCTGTACACTCAATGACACTTTTTAAAATGCATTTATTCCAGCTCAACTACAGTCAGCTCCAGGAACATTCATTTTGCAAAGAATACATATTTAAGCAGTTTGTAGGTTTACAACCTGAAAAAAACAAAGGAGGTCACATTTTCTTTGGAGTGATGCTCATTATATCACACTTTTATTACAGGTGCCATGTTAAAAATTGTTTGAGTGGTAGGGGAGAAGGAAAGAATATCACAGTGGAGATGTTGGTGGTGGCAGTGAACGAATCCTAAAGTTGGAGTATGGGTTGAGTGTGAAGGAGTGATGAAAGGTTCGAAAGAAAAGAGGAGGAAAGTTAGGGTTTGAGAAGAGTTGAAAACCAGAGAGGTTTTACATCACAGATGGAGGCCATTCATCCCATCTCTCTCCATGCTGGCTCTTCACTAGATCAATCCAAAACTGCAATGCATGGCAAGGCCAAAGGGGCAGGGAATTATTTGTGTTTGCTGGATGATCACGTGTAGTGGCATTCATGGAAGAATCTGAGGCCCAGGCCAGCCTGCTAAATATTACATTTTAGGCTAGAGACGAATACATAGTACCACAGAACTTTATAGCACAAAAGGAGGCCATTTGGCCCATCATGTCTGTGTTGGCTCTTAGGTAGAGCAATCCAAAGCTAATCTCACTTCCCTGCTCTTTCTTTACAGCCCTGTATATTCCTCCATTTCAAATATTTAATCGGGTCTTCCCTTAAATGGTTTCTGCCTCAACAACTTCCTGCAGCAGTGCATTCCATGCTCTAACAACTCTCTGCATAAAGACTTCTCTCTTAACTTCTCTTCTCACCCTCGAGTGACAATTTAAAATTGCTGACCCATTGTCATTGACACCAGAGCCAGAATGAATAGTCTTTCCTATTGACCTCAACAAAACTCTTCATAATTTTAAAAGCCTCTATTGCCTATCTCTGCTACAATGCAAACAGTCCAGTATCTCAATTTCCTCATTACTGTAGTTTCTCATCTCTGGTACCATCATGATGAATCGACCCTGTATGCTCTATATGGCTTCAAGGTCTTTTCTATATTGGGGCACCTGAAACTGCGCACAGTGCTCTAACTGCAGCCTACTCATTGCCTTGTGCAAATGCATCATGATCTTTTTGCTCCTGTTCTTCATGCATGAATTAAAAAACTCAAGATGTTATTGGCCTGTTTTATGGCCTTTTTCTACCTGCACTCCATAACAATTAGCCAGGACCAGAGAAATAAGTGAAATAATTGGGAAAAAAGACTAAAGGGAAATGAAATGCCCAACAACCTCAGTACCTAATTATGCTGATTGTCTTACTACAAACTATTATTTTAAATACTGAACCAAGCATCCATAAGATATTAGCTTTTTCTCCAATATCAAGGATTTACCTTGATTTTTTAAAAAGGTAAATCCAGCTAATTTTACAAATTACAAGCTATAGCTTCAACTCCAGAAATCGAAGTGCATGTCCGTTGTGAAATAAAATGCAGTAAACAATGAAAGACTCCTTATTTGCCAAAAGCACCCGATTGTGCAACAAGTTTGTTTTTACAGAGAAATTTACCATGGAAGAATGCAATACAAGTATAAAAGATGTTCTATGTAATATTCTGAAAATTATCCTGGTGTGAAATAGAGCATATTTGACTGCATTCAGTAGTACAGCCGAAAGCAAACACTGAATTAATTAGATTGGATATCAAAATATATTGAATTAGATTGGATATCAAAATATATTGATCCACAGTTAGCCCACATAGTATGGATGGATTTCATTACAGGTAAAGGATAGGATTTCAAATCACTGGCAAAAATGAATTTCAAATGATCTTGTTGAAATTAATACTATCGAACTCAAGAACATTAGTTATCAGCTGACTCAAATATTCAAACTGAAGCAGCAAAGTATTCATGGGACAGGACTGAAACTTACCAATCTTTATAACAGTCAATGCAGCAAAATACACATCAGTTGTTGCGAGGCATTATCTTGCCAAATTTATTCCTGAATTAATCTGGAATTGCCTGTAAATACGGAACTACATACTTTCTTATGGTATGAAAATGTAACCCCTTTAGAATTACAATCCAGACCTGAATGCAAGCTAGGTTTGTTGCTAGGCAACCAACTTGAATAAAAGCCATCAAAATGATATCAATGCAATAATTTTAGAAATAAAACGCACGCTGATGATTCCTATTCACACACTGCAGGCGTGCTAATGCTCATGAATGTCCAACAGATGATCTACCCCAACTTACAGTCAAACAGGCAAAATTCAGTCCCAGTATCAAGTCTGAAGTAACCCCAAGATGCTGGCACTGATACATTTCCACTGTAAACAGAATACAAGACTGTCAGCACTTGTGTGTAGATTTGGGAAGGGTGAGGGGAAAACTAAATATTCGAGAAGGTATTATCCTCTTTACATGAGCCAAATGTTATTAATTTGGCAACAACCAATGCACAGCTTCCATTCATTCAAATCACAGCATACAGTTGCTACTTCACCCAGATCAAACAATTGCAAATCAGACTGCTTCAAAATGGCTTTTGTTGGAGCTGGGAATCAACAATTCCTCTGGGCAGGTCGCCAAGTCAATTGAATCTAACCAGATACCAAACTACTTAATTCTGGGCTGAGGTTTTGAAGTTTTTTTTAAGAAACTTCTTAAAATGCATGTTACATTCTCTTTGACCCAGAAAATTCTAAAGGAAACCAATCAAAAGAGAACAACATTGTGACCTGCACTTAGAAATTGAGGGACCAGTATTGAAATTTGTTGAGGACATCAAATTAAGTGGGGCTGAGGGGGGGAAAGGAAAGAGATATGGCAAATTGTATCAATTATTGTGGAACAGCTACACATTAGATAGATTGCTAGGATGGACAGATTGGTGGCAGATCAGTTCAATGTAGAAAAATGTTAAGTAATATATTATGGAAAGGAAAAAAGGAAATACCCCTTAAATCGCTGATGACCAACCTCCAAGCCAAATCCACTCATGATGTGATCTTATCCATCCTGGGAGCTCTAGCTTTTGGTCCCACCCACCAGTAGAAACTGTTAATCTGCAATGGGTTTGTGGAAATTTTAAAAACAAATCTCAAGCAGCGCTAAGGCTTTTCTCAGCAAGAGTGCACTGGATTGACATGCAGGTTCGGCTAACAGCTGTTCTCCCCCTTCAGTTGGCATGTACAGTACTATGGACCCTGAGACAGGTCTCAACTGAAAGACAGCAGTGCTACCAAAGTTCATAGTGATGCTTGAGATGATTTTTTTTTGAATTCCCACAAATCCACAGCAAATCTGCCGTTTTTAAAAAAAAAGAGGTAAGTGCTTTTCATGAATTGCACTTAGCTTGCCTATCTGTGGCTCTGTGCTGGGGTGGAAGTGGAACAAAAGCCCAGTTTGGCATAACTGACTGACCACACTCACAAGGGCTGAGCCTGAGGTTGCCAGAAACCTTGTCCTCCACAGCTGGCAGGCAAACAAGATGCTGTTGGACCCTGCATAAGACAGTGCCACCTGTATTTTTTTCCACTATGCCCTAGACGCAGTGCCACTACTAACCTGCTTAACCACCTGAATTCTAATTCTGCTGCTTCTACCCTCTGCTCAAGTCCCTGTCCCGGCCACTGACCTGAGATCTGATGCTCTTGATTCCCACTGCCCAAAGTTACAAAAGCAGAGAAAAGAAGGTAAAAACACAAACTTAAGAAAGTAAAAGAGTAGTAAAATAATAGAGGGGGCGAGACATTGGTGAAGGCAGAGAGAGACTTAAAAGAATGTGCAGAGATACAAAAATGATGGAAGAGGGAAGCTGGTGAAGAAGAAAGAGAGAAACTGAACTGGGGAGAGAGAGAGAGACTGAGTTGAAGGCAGGAGAATGAGACTGAAGTAAAAGGGGAGGGAGAGAGATTGAGTTGAAGTGGGAGGGAGGGAGACTGAAATGAACAACTTGAATTTATATAGTGATTTTAATGGTGAAAAACTCCCCAAGGCATTTCAGAGGTGTAAGGAGGAATGTGGGACCGTTAAAGACAAATGCAGGTGAAACTACAATGGACAATAAGGAGATGGCAGACTATTTAAATGAATACTTTGTATCCATTTTCACTATAGAGGATGATGACAAACAGTACTCATCCATGCCGATGTCACTTTCAGACTCGACTATTCAATGTTCTCTTGGCCGACCTCCAATCCTCCACCCTCTTATAAACTTCAGTTCATTCAAAACTCTGCTGCCCATATGTCCTGCACCAAATCCTGACCTACATTAGCTCCTGATCCACCAAACGCTTCCAAGTTAAGATTCTCAGGTTGGCTTTTGACTCAAAGGAGCTGGAATGCAAAAAGGAGGAAATTATGCTTCAATTGTAGAGTGCAAGGAATCTTACAACACCAGGTTATAGTCAAACAGTTGGACTATAACCTGGTGTTGTAAGATTCCTTGCATTTGTCAACCCCAGTCCATCACCAGCATCTCCACTTCAGTTGTTGAGAGTATTGGTCAGACCAAATCTGGAGTACTGCGTTCAATTTTGGGCAGCACACCTCAGGAAGGAGAAATTGGCCTTGGAGGCGGTACAATATAGATTCATCAGAATGATACTGGGACTTCAAGGGTTAAATTGAGGACAGGGTGCATAAACTTGGCTTATATTCCCTTGAGTGAAGAAGGTAAAAGGGTAACCTAATTGAGCTGCTTAAAATGATAAAAAGATTCGAATAGGTCGATTCAGAGAAATGATTTCCACTGGTGGGGGAATCCAGAACCAGAGGGCAGAATCTTTCAATTGGAATCTGAGATTATTTTCTTCCAAAATCTATGGATGCTGGGTCAATTGGAGCTTTCAAGACTGAGCTAGATAGATTTTTGTTAGGTAAGGGTATCAAGGGATATGGAACAAAGGCAGGTAAATGAAGTTGAGGTGCAGATCAGCCTTAATCTAATTGTATGGTGGAGCAGATTCAAGGGGCTGAATGGCCTATGCCTGTTTCTAATGTTCCTTAAAGAGACAAAGGGAGCAGAGTAAGGAGGGGGCAGACTGAGGGAGGAGCAAGAGAAAACCAGCTTTATCGATGTTGGTTGAAGGATAAATGTTGCAGACATTGCAGAGAACTCTGTAGCAATTCTTTGAATAGTGCCATGGGATCTTTTACATACATCTGTAAGGGCAGACAGAACCTTGGTTTAAAATTTCATCCAAAAGATAACACCTCCAGCACTCCCTCAGTACTGCACTGAAGTGTCAGCCTAGATTATGTGCTCAAGTCTTGAACCCATGACCTTCTGACTAAGTAGTGAGAGTGCTAGTAGGGAGGGAGGAGAAAGAGAGGGAGAGAGATGGAAAAAAAAAGGGGAAGAGAAAGAAGGGGAGAGGAGAAAGGGCAGAGGAAAACAGAGGGGTAAGGAGAGAGGGAGGGAAAAAGAGAGAGACATAGACAGACACTGATTGAAAACTGACCAAAGGTGGGCGGTGGAGCATGCTACAGATTGTTGGTAGAGACTCTGAACACTCACTGCTGTTTAGCAGATTGGATTTTTGAAAGGTCAGGTCTTTCACTATTGTCAATGCACTATTTTGTATATGTCCTTCTTGTTTAATTTCTGTAAATAAGCCTAGTTAATTACAGAATAATTTCAGTTGAAGGCGGCCATTCAGCTTTAAAATTCATTCCTCTGGGGAGATCCTAATGTTTGTCCATTGCAGCATCCAATTGTTTTTAAATGATTCCAGGGTTTTTGCCTCCACTATCTATCTGGAAATTTATCACTGTGAAGAAAAATTTCCGGATAATCAGTAATAAAATTATCTTTTACTAGTTCTACTTCTGCAACTTAAGATGAAGTAATATTCCAGGTTAACGTTTTCTATACCATTAACAATATTATACAACTTTATAAGATCACCTCAGATGCCTCCTTGGGAGCCAGGATGAGGCAAAAGAGCAGTACTGTAAACTGGTAATATTTGCTTCTTGCAACTTGAGAATGAAGAAACAAAACTTTGATAAATTCTTCAGAATCTTTAAATGACTTCTTTGTTTAAGCTATTCTTACTGTGCAACCTTTTTTGCTTCACTGTCTTCTGAAAACTAAAACAAATTCTGCACTCTGCAAGGCTGTAAATGAGGGGAAGCTACTAGAGATGATCACAAACCATTTGGACAAAGAAGTCCAGGTTAATAGACTAGTTTTGCAATGTCCCCTTATAATACAGCAGGTGCAACACAATTGGTAATGATGACAAGAGAATAGACAATGGTAATTTGAAGGCACTGTGTCATGCCTGAAGTAGAAATGACATGGTTTCACCCACGACCTCTCAAGTGGATAGATTTTTTTTTCTAGTTGACGAGGAGACCTGGCCATTGTATGTGGAAATTTTATTTGTACACATCAGAAAAGTTATGCAATGTTAGGAAGGCATACTGACACTTATCATAGGCATCTATCACCAAAGAGGATCTATAACAAGATGTGGACATCTCAAATCCAGTGGTTTACACCAATGCTGAGCACAAGCTGAGAATCCCTACGTGGTCAGTTTTCGGTAAAATATTAAGATGCCTACGTGGCAAAGAAGCAGAATGCAAAATGGATAGAAAGGGTTAATTAGTTAGTAACTGAGATTGGTACAGGTGGCCTGGCCTCCTGCTGGGCCATATGTTTGCGTAGTCAGCAGGTTTGCATGGTCTTAGCAATGTAGAGTCTTTGATGTGATTCAAGGACTGGTCTGAATGTCTCCATGTTTATGGAAGATCAATATAGGTAATGAGCTTAGCCAAAGTTGAAAGACATTCCAGGTTGGGAGATAAGGAACAGATGGGACAGGGAAGAACATTCCAAGTTGGAAGGTGAGGAAGTATCCCCTTTGATGTCTAACAGCAGCATGATCAGCACATGGACGATTTATGATTGGCCGGAAATAATGTAACCTCGCATGGCAACCTGTGCCCGGCTTATGATTGGTGTTGACCCTCGTTAAGTATGTTCCAACCCTATTGATTTGTATAAAAACGTGTGGATTTCTGTATGTTTTTGTTCTTGCTCTGCCAGCATAGAGGGACTCTATCAGGAGTCCAAATCAATGCTGCAGACTAAGAACCCTGCTATTAAAGTTGTGTTGAACTTTAAAATGTATTCGACTTCAGTTATTACTGAACCAGACTGAGGGGAAAGAATCCGGATCGTCAAAGCCAAATGAAATAAGCACACGATCTGAAGGGAGTTGACCACAGCATTGAATGCAAAAAAAAACAATAATTGATATCATGTAACAGTTCAAAAGTTTGCTAAAAACTATCAAAATTTTTCAAAAAGGTGATAAGCAAACTGAACAGCAACTATACAAGAATGAAATTGAACAGTACTGCTCTGAATAACTGGAGAAAAGGAATTGTGGTGCAATACAAGAATGAGGGGGTAGAAATTTATTTGCGTCGTCGCTGCATGAACTAGGATCGTTCCCTGCGCCAGAACAAGTGGGAACAATCGATATTGTGCCTTGGCCTCATTTTCTGCGTGTCCCCAGACAGTTCGCCGGTGAAGAGCGGATGAATGTCAGGTCACTGTGATGTCAGGTAGTGGCTTGAAGATAGTTTGTTGGGGCCGAGGGCGGGGAAAAGAGGCCTTAGCAGTAGTGGTAAGGGAAGAGCACTTCTGCTTCTTCCAGCTCCACATTAGGCTAAGTATTTTTTTCCAAACTTACCTTTTTGGTGGCGGCCTCCAGCAGTCCCTTTAAGAACTTCTGGTAAGGCTGCATGAAGACCAAGTAACCCTGAGCAGAGCAGGCTCGACACCTGCTCCACTCAGGGAAAACAAATTTATGGAATGGGTCTTAAAGCAGGCGTTAGGCCCTTTATTAGCAGATCCAAGGGACGCCTCTGCAGTGCCCGAACCAATATGGTATCAGGCGTGTTTTTGATGCTGATTGGGAGCGTGAAGTTAGCCCCCTAAATTGGACCCCTCTGCTCTTGTTGGTCATTTTAAAAGCTACAGAGTACACATAGCCTACTTTCAGAATTCTTCTAAGTATTACATTATTGAAGCTACAATGCCTGATAGTTTCCCTTTAATTACAATCTTCCTCTTTTGTAGACTAGAGCTAAAAATATCGCTCAATTTGTCTACTGAGGCAAGGATCTGTACTTTTTCCTATGGGTATATCTTAGCAAGGAATCCAGGACAAAAAGACAAGATCAGCGGAGAATGAAAGAAAATTACAAGCCTCAAACATTTTATTTCAGAGGTTATCAAACTCCTATCTACCTAAGAGGAAAATGTTATTGTGAGGCAATAACATAGCACTGCAGCTTTAAAATATGAGTCATAAATGCATGGTGTTATGACATACCTGTTCAGATCCTGGCAGGTTCCGATAAATGACACTTTCATGGCAGATTTCATCTACACAGACAGGTAGTAAGTGTTCCTGCTGCCCATCCCCATCTGAGGGGGAAAAAACATCAACTTATTGAAGTGCACAGAATGGAGCTTAAACTTAATGACTATGAAAACAAATTTCACAGATTTGAGCAATCTAAAAAAAGAGAAAATGTAGCCATAATGATACAGCATAATAAAGGCTTAATGTTAATCTCAAGTTATGTAAGGCCAGAACTAGATGTTAGAAGAGAATAGTAAACCTGTGGAACAGGCTGCTGGCTCATGCAGTGAATGCTGATTCACTGAATCCGTCAAGCGAGAGCGGGACCTGTTTCTGGCTGGGGTGGAGATCATCTCGTACAAAAGGCAGGTACTGTATAACATTAACTAGAACCAGAGTGGTCTCCTGGATTAATTTTGATCGCCTAAGGGGATCGGAGAGGAATTTTCCAGATTCCCTCTTCTTTAATTTGTCTGGGTTTTTATATGTCTTTTTGCCTCTCCCAGAAGATTACATGGCTTTCGGGTGGAGCGTGTATATATTGTGACGCACAGGGCATCGCAGTTGTGTGGGACAGGCTGGATGGACCAGTGGGTTTTTTCCTGTCCGTCATTGTTCGTATGTTAGTCCTAAAATAATTGTAAACAATTTTACAACACCAAGTTATAGTCCAGCAATTTTATTTTAAATTCACAAGCTTTCGGAGGCTTCCTCCTTCGTCAGGTGAACGATGTGAAAAACGATGTCCTAAAATATGCAGCGACCTAAAATATGTTCTGGTCTGTTATGACGATGACGACTACTGTCACTACTACTTCTACTACCACCATTTATATAGAGCCTTTAATGTAGAAAAACGTCCCAATGCGCGCCACAGAAGGATAAGCAGACAAAAATGGATGCTGAGACGAAGATATTAGGAGGCGTGACCAACAGAGGTGGGTTTTCAGGAGGCTCAAAGGAGGAGAGGTAGAGAAGTTTAGGGATAGAATTTCAGAGTGTAGGGCCTAAATGGCTGACAGCATATTTGTCAATGATGGGATGAAAAGCGGAACGTAGGAACAGGAAAAGGCCGTTAACCTCCTCCAGCCTGTTGTGCCATTCTATTAGATCGTGGCTGATCTGTACTCAACTCCATTTACCTGCCCTTTCTCCATATCCTTGATACCTTTACCTAACAAAAATCTAATGATCTGTCTTGAAAATTTCAATTGACCCAGCATCCACAGCCTTTTGGGGAAGAATGTTTCAGATTTCCATTACCTTTTACATGAAAAGATGCTTCCAGATTTGACTCCTTACTGGCCTATCAAATCCCTTTATGATTTTAAACACCTCGATTAGATCACCCCTCAATATTCTTAATTCAAGAGAATACAAACCAAGTTTAAGCAACTTAGCCTCATAATTTAACTCTCAAGTCCCAGTATCATTCTGGTGAATTTTCACAGCACCCCATCCAAGGCCAATATATCTTTCCTGGGGTGTTGTGACCAAAACTGAACAGAGTACTCCAGATGGGGTCTAACCAAGACTCTGTGCAACTGAAGCATCACTTGCTCATTTTTGTATTCCGACCCCCATGAGATAAAGGCTAACATTCCATTAACCTTTCTGATTACGTTTTGTACCTATGCGCCAGCTTTTAGTGATTTGTGTACATGGACATCTAAATCACTTTGCTCCTCCACAGCTCCTAGACTCTTACTAAGAAAATATTTTGATTTATCTTTCTCAGAGCCAAAGTGGGTGACTTCACCCACGTTGTACTCTATCTGCCATAGTTTTACCCACTCACTCAATTTGTCCATGTCCCTTTTTAACTTCCTGCTCCCATCTACACAACTTACTATGCCTCTTAAATACATATCAACTGCAAGCTTGGATATACAACTCTATTTCTACATCCAAGTCTATATATAAAAATATACATACATACAGAGAGTAGGGACAAAGGGAACATTTTCTGTTTGGCAGTATGTGATAAGTGGTATTCCCAAGCTTTATAAAAAGTGAAAAGTTTGGGAATACCATTTATCACATCCCACCAATCAGAGAATGTTCCCTTTGTCCCTACTCTCTGTCTCCTACCTCCCACCCAATTACCAACACATTTCACAAGGTTACCTCCAATTCAGTACGGTTTCATTTTTGATAATCTCTTGTGCAAAACCTTATTAAATGCCTGCTGAAAGTCTGAGTCAGCACAGGTGAGCAGGACTTGTTGCAGGAGAGAATATGGGCAGCAGAGTTCTGGATGAGCTCAAGTTTGCAGAGCATGGAGAATGGGAGACCCGCCAGGAGAACATTGGAATATTTAGTCTGGAGGTGACAAAAGCAAGGACGAGGGTTTCAGCGGCAGATGGTCTGAAATTGGGGCACAGGCAGGTGATGTGACGGAGATGGAAGTAGTCAGTCTCTGGGCTGGAGAGGATATGGGGTTGGAAGCTCAGTTTGGGGTCAAAAAGTATGCAAAGGTTGCGCAGTCTTGTTTAACCTGACACAGTGACCAGGGAGGGGGATGGAATATGTGGCAAGGGTATGAAGTTTGTGGTGGGTGCTCAAGACGGTGGCTTCGGTCTTTCCAATGTTTAAATGGAGTAAACTGCACTGACGTCTGACAACACAGATGTGGAGATGCCGGTGATGGACTGGGGTTGACGATTGTAAACAATTTTACAACACCAAGTTATAGTCCAGCAATTTTATTTTAAATTCACAAGCTTTCGGAGACTTCCTCCTTCCTCAGGTAAATGTTTCAGGAGCTCCTTGAAGCCTACGCATTTACCTGAGGAAGGAGGAAGTCTCCGAAAGCTTGTGAATTTAAAATAAAATTGCTGGACTATAACTTGGTGTTGTAAAATTGTTTACAATTGACAACACAGAGGCAGTGGACGGGTAGAGAGAGGTGGCGAAGAGGTAGAGTTGGGTGTCGTCAACGTACGCGTGGAAGCTGACCATGTCTGCGTAGGATGTCATCAAGGGACAGCATTGAGATGAGGACGAGGAGGGGGCCAAGAATAGATATTCGGGGGACTCCAGAGATAACAGTGGAGGACAGGGAAGAGAAGCTATTGCTGAAGAAGCTTTGGCTATGATTGTATAGATAAGAGTAGAGTCAAATGAGGGCTGTACCACTGACCTGGAGAGTTGAAGAAAGGCATTGCAGCAGGATGGTATGGATGACCGTACCAAAGGTTGCAGAGAGGTTGAATAGGACGAGGAGGGACAGTAGATCATGGTCACAGAGGATGTCATTTCTGACATTGATTAGTGCTGTCTTCAGTGCTGTGGCAGGGGCAGAATACTGATTGGGGAAATTCAAACTTGGAGTTACAGGAAAGATCGCCATGGATTTCGGAGGTGACAACACATTCAAGGAGTGTGGAGAGGAAAGGGAGTTTGGAGATGGGGCAGTAGTTTGCAAAGTCAGAGGGGTCGAGGGTGGGTTTTTTGAGAAGGGAGGTGATGACAGCGGTTTTGAAAGGGAGGGGAACACTGCCTGAGGAGATGGTACTATTTGCAATGTCAGCTAGCATGGTGGGGGTGGCAGGAAGGGAAAGTGGGCAGTTAGCACTTTAATGGGAAAGTGGTCAAGGGAACAGGAGGTGGATCTCATGATAAGATGAGCTCGGAAAGGGTTTGAGGAGAGAAACTTCAATAATGGTTTGCGGCAAAGGATTCCACATTCAAACCATCCACTGTGTAAAAGAAATTTTCTAACACTTCGATAAATTCTTTGTGATCATCTCAAATTTTTACCCTTATGTTAGCATTTTGCTGACCAGTGGAAACAGACTCTCAGTCCTATGATGGGGTGCCCAAAACTGTACAAAATATTCCAACTGTGATCTAACTAAGGTCTTGTACAAGTTCATTTCCTTGTTTTCTATCCCTCTAGGTTTAGATATTTTTTTTATGATCTTATCTACTTGTATTGACATCTTTGGCGACCTGCGTATCTGAACCCCAAGGTTCCTTTGCTCCTCTACTTCATTTAGAATATAACCATTTAAAATATATTTCCTTTCCCTACTCTTATTTCCAAAATGTACCACTTTGCATTCTTCTACTACATACGTACTACTTCACATTCTTCTACTACAAATGTATTCTTTCACATTCTTGAACTACATCTACCACCTATCTAACCACTTTGTTAGTCTGTGTCCTTTAGCAGTTTTCACAATTCTCCTCAAAATTTGCCACTCTAATTTGGTGTGCTCAGCTAATTCCGATCATGTTCCCTCAATTCTCAAGTCCAGATCTTTTAGGCAAACAATAAATACATTTTTTCAATCTGCCTTCGTGCAGGAGAGAATATGCAAATTGTGCCAAGGGACAGGAGAGTAGCCAATGTAACAACTCTGTTCCAGAAAGGAGAGGATAAACCTGTGGACAAATTCTTAGAATTCATAATTCAAGATCAAATTAGTGAACATTTAGAATGCATAGGATAATCAAGGACTATCAGCATAAATTTGTTAAAGCTAAGTTATGTTTGACAAAATTAATGATTCTGTATAGGAGAGAGATGATGCCTGATGAATCTCTTGGAATTCGTTCAGGAGATATTAAATCTTATGGCTGGAGGCAAGTCAGTGCATGTGTTTTAATGTGAATTTCAGCAGAGCTTTTAATAAAGTACCACATCGGTGATTGATCCACAATATTGGAAGGCTAGATTGGTTGAGCGCTTCTGAAATGAATTGGTTGAATCGGAGGAAGTAAAGGGTGGTTCAGCACAGAATGAGACAACCAATTGGCTGTTCTGCTTCATATGAATGTCTTGGAAGTGGGTATAAAAACAAAACAGTCCAAGTTTGCATATACCACCAAATTTGGAGGGACTGCAAACAGGAAACAAGTTGATCAAATACAGAAGGGCCTGGACAGATTGGGGAACTGGGCTGAAGAGATGCAAACAATGCAATGTCATAAGATTAGGAAAGGACAATAAACAGTGGCAATGCAAGATAAATGGTATTATTCAACAGGACATGACACAGGAGTGGTACTGGTGGACAGGACTGGCAAGAGGCTGAGGCATAAACATGTATGTAAGAGGTTAATGCCGGTCAGTTCAGGGATGCTAACTTATATGTACCTGGAATGAATCTATAATATACCTGTAATGAATCGGTAACGTACCTGAAATCAATAATTTGTATTGATTGTAATGCAATGAGGCATCCAACAGTGTCATGAACTGTAATTATGTACAATGTGTTCATTGAACTGTACTTGATGTAACCTGCAAATTGTATAATCTGTCTTGTGTACATTTGGAATGTGATATGACAACTGTATTGTATGTATTGCTGCAAATTTTATGAATAAAGTATATCTTTTGGAAAAAAACTTATAAGTGAGGTAGCTCACAACAGGGGCAGAGTTGCATATTTTGCTATGTTTTATATTACAAGGTGTGGGAGGAAATAGATGTATTTCACTACATGAATATATTCTGTTCATTCATATATTTCATGTAAAATAAAAACATTTGTTGGTTCATAATTGGTCTTGGTTCACTAGAGTGCTTTTCAATGTGCCTTCTGGAAAAGACAGGTGTATTCATGTGTCAGCAGGTGCAAGATCATAGTATCCAGTACATGCAACAAGGGATCTGTGGTTATAACCAATCCATCATTTAACTAGATTTTGGACAGTGAAGGTGTGCTCCAGAATGTGAGGAACATGAGTTCTGCGTACAATATCTATTGTAACAGGTGCCTAATCAAATTCTTTTTGAAAATCCATGTAAACCATAGTCACTGTATTTCCTTTATGAAGCCTTTGTTAGTTCTTCAAAGAATTCATGGTCAAGCATGACCTACCTTTCGGCAATCTGTACTGACTGGCGCTGATTAAGTTATATTTTGGCTAAGTGCTTAGCAATTACATCCATATTATACGTTCTGGCAGTTTAACAACAACTGAAGGAAGACTAATTGGCCTACAATTTCCTGGCTTCTCCTGGTCTCATTCTTTTGAAGACCGAATCAGTTTTGCCACACTATAGTTCTCTGCCACAATATTCCTTTCCACAGTTCTAGTGTATTTGTATTGTAAGTGCTCTTGACAAGATTTCATGAGGGCTCTGTCGTGCCATTAACTATTGATGCAGCATTATTGGATTAACATTTTAAAATATTGAACAAAATTACATTTTTGCAAAAAAACTGAAAATGAAAAAAATTGCAGTGATTATGTAAATTTGTTCATTATTATTTTACAACTAACTGGATTCCTGTGGCACTGCTTTGGGATCTGGAGCATATTTGTAATGTACAGCTGCTAACTTGGTACATTCATTTGAGGCCACTTCTCAGGTGCTTCCTTGGAAGTGGTCCAAGGAAAACTTATCAATTTAGTACACTGTATTCGCTGCTCACAATGCAGTCTCCTCTACATTGAGGAGACCAAACGCAGATTGGGTGATCGCTTTGCTGAACCCTCTGCTCTGTCCGCAAGCGTGACCCTGACCTGCCAGTCGCTTGCCATTTTAATTCCCTGTCCCACTTCCACTCTGACCTCAGCCTCTTACACTGTTCCAATGAAGCTCAACGGAAGCTCAAGGAACAGCATCTCAATTTTCGTTTAAGCACTTTACAACCCTCCGGACTCAACCATAATTTCAACAACTTAAGACTATAACCACTGCTCCCATTTTTTTCGGACGGCGTGCTGGTAATGGTTCTGCTGTTGCCATTCACAGCTACTCCAGACCCATCTTTTGTTTCTTAACCTGTCCCATTATCGGCCTCCTTGCCTTGCACCATTATTCCTTTTGTCATTTAATCACTCTTGTCCTCTATCCTATCACAGACCTTCCCTTTTGTTCTTTCATCCCCACCCTCCCCCCCTTTCCCAGGCTCTGTACTTGCTTAAAAACTTTAACTCTTTAACATCTTCCGTTCTGATGAAAGGTCTTCGACCTGAAACATTAACACTGTTTCTTTCTTCACAGATGTTGCCTTACCAGCATTTTCAGTTTTTATTTAAAACTTCTGAGTTCAATTAGTGTCTCATTACTGATAATGTTGAAAGTTTCTATGGATTAGCAGCTGCTTGGTTCCTCTTCTTGAGAGTCCAAATTATCTCAAGGTCAGAAAAAACAGCAGGAAATTACTGGCTTTCTTTCTCTTTTTACATACATTCAGTTGTGTTTTGTTGGTGTTTTCTACAAAATGTGATGTTTGAAGTGATGGATCCTCTCAAAACTTTTTGAAATATATACATCCCCCACCCCGTGGCATTGCTCACAGAAGTCAAATGTTACTTTTATAAGGAGGGAAGTGCTATACGATGATATACAAAATGTATGACTATGCTGGTGAGGTGGATTTGTGTCCTTTTAAGGCCACAACATCCAATTGTTAAGAATATAAAGAGCCTTGGGTCATTCAGAGTTTAACTGTTGTTTGGACAAATTGGACTCTGTTAGTCAGTTCATGTTCCAGCTAAGAAGTACACAGCACGTCAAGATTGTTCTGCATCTGTCAAAGTTAATATTTTCGTGCACTGATGTAATGTTCCTAATATATTCATTCAAAACTTAGACAAAAACTCTGGCACACTTAATCTGACAGAAAATGTATATTGTCAAACTTGTAAAAGCTACTCAGGCTTGATGTAGACTTATTCTGCATCAATGTTCCTGGTTTTGGCACACGTAAAATTTTCATTTTTCTTTATTTAAAAACAAGAGAATATATTTGTTCAGTTTTGGTATGCACAAGCAAAAACTATTCACCGACATCTATTTCAAAATATGTTACAAAGTAGAAATATTTGAAATTGCTTTACTTACCTGTAAATGAAAAGGCTATTTTTACTAAATTGAGTTGGCCTTGAGGCAATATTATGCACTCAAGCTGAACTGAATTAAATTAGAATTAAACCTCATCAAAATTAACTTATTTGAATTGAACTGAATGTTTTTATGGTCATTATTGAAGGCATATACAGAATATCCTCATCACCATGACAATATTTTCAAACTGGAATGGTTATAAACTAAGATCTTCTGAAGATGATGGCTTACATTGTTCTGGATAATCAGTTATACAACAACTGATGCTTTTATTACAAGGGAACTAATTCTTTTTTGTGAAGCAATTCCTGTTCATTTTTCAAGTGATCTTGTATGCTTGCTCATTCAGGTCACTAGGGTTGCCAAGCTATTTTGTATCTCAGAATTATGGGTAAACAATTGAGTAACCAGTTCTGGTGTCAAGCCTGTTCCCAGGAAATTAGTTTTGCTAATTAAATGAAAATAATGCCTTGAGGACAAGCACTGCATAGGAACAGAGATTGGCTCAGTGGGACCAATAATTAGCACGAAAAGATGTCATGCTTAAATAAGCAAGTACAGAAGCAGAAAGCTCTCATGCTAGCAACAAAACAAAACATACATCTACTTAATGTTATATCTGTGCTCCTTTTTGTGTTTAAGAGTACAAGACAGTTTCTTGCAGAATCTCTATCTCAGTAAAACCATAAAATAAATATCTACAGCCACACCTCTTCACTGGCAGCTTGATGCTCAGCAGCAGGGTAACAGAGATGCAATTCCATAATCGTGACAAAATCTGAACCTTGGATTGCAGAAACTTTGCACACCCTTCCAAACATAATTCTCTGGGTGAGACTTTTTGGGTGAGCATTGCCTGCAAGTTTAGTTTAGTCTCTTGTCATCTGTGCACAGTGCTCTTTTCCATGTATCAAGTAACACAGTCACTGTACTTACAGGCTACATATTACCAGCAATCAGAAATGGCCACAAGAGTGGGATAGCATGAAATATTGCAGCCCAAAATCAGCTGGCTACTGTGATGTGATTTGTAAGTCACTGACAGATGAGCACTGTGGTAGAAGGTTCTTTTGAATAAATTAACTAAGAAACAATGGACAGCTGGTCAGGTTAAAAGACTGTTCCAACATTGGTTTCCAAGGAATACACTGATCATTTAACTTATGGTAGAGTGGTGGCTGTGATCTCCGATTGCATCGGTCCTCTATATCTGCAGGCGGGTTCCTGACAGGTGTCACGAGCCACAAGTTCAGAGGATATCCCTTGTCGCCAAACAGCCAGCCTGTCACTCGATGGTCTGGGTGTAAGAAAGGTGGGATTGATGACTGGTGAATGATGAAAGCAACTGTCATGAAACTGGGCACAGACCTGAACGATGCATTGTCTGTCGTTGCAAACCAGCTGCAAATTCAGCGAGTGTATACACTTGATGTGGAGCACACAAGGCCATGTGGATGCAGTCAATTATGCTTGCACCTGGGTACAGCCTACGATCCTAGTGAAGCCCAGAACCTTATCTTCCTGCTTTCCTGGCTCCATAGGGAAGCAGATGAACTATTTGCTTTGGTAAAAAGTGCATCCATAATTTGTGCAATGAAACTTGTGCCGAAGCCCCTGGCTAGATATTCTCTCCCAACTCCAAAAAGTCAGTTGTCACAAATTTTGTAGTCGGCTACAGCAGCCAACACATCAGAAATGGGAACAAAAGCTCACTAGCAGTTTAAAGCAACTTGCTAGGTACTTAACTACTTGTATCCGAGAGTTGCTTGGTATAGCACCCCTCCTGACTGTTCCTACGCAGGAATGTGGGCAGGTTTTAGAATGGGCGAATCCAGTGCTGAGGACGTTGAAAATGGCAGTGGGGACCCAAAAAAGCCGCAGGACCCTCATTTGCATATATGTATGAGGCATCCACTGGTTTCAGGCAGGCGCCCTGGACAACTGAAATGCTCCCGACTCAAAATGGCGTTGGGCACACTTCCGACATACATCAGGTGAGTTAGATTCCCACCCAAAATACAGAGGCCTTGCACCTATTTTTCCAGTGCAAAATGGGCAAACGGACGTTGAAAATTGTCCCCATGGGAGCTAATATTCAAATAGTAAACCTACCTGATTGTTTTTTTCTCAGTTGCTTCAAAAATATCTTTTTGTTACATCTGTCATTTACTGGTCCTCACATTATATCCTATTTTGAAATAAAATTGCTTTGCAGGCAACCATGCTTTCCATATAATACAATAAAAAAGTAATATCACTGTAGTGCTTTCCACATGTTGCATCTCCAATGCCAATTTCACAGGTGACTGAAAATTATATTTTTAATTTCCAGATAATACCTTTTTAATTCCAAGTTGGTTGAGAGATAATTGGATTACATCTATGCTGAAGGTTTTTGATAGGGATGGTTATGAAATCATTAAAGTTTGAGAGTAAACCAGCATGTGACCCAGCATAATAATCAGCATAACTCTTGCTGTAAGCTACCTGCTGAGGAAAATGTGATAGACAAGAACACAACTATCCACCATAACAGAAAAGCACATCAAGATATAGTTAGTAGATTCTAGAACTGCTGGGTAGTAATGAGGAAGTTCAAGGGACATAGAACACATGAAGAGGTAATGAGTGCCACTTAACTTACAAGTATAAAATGTCAAAATAGCTGGTTGAATTAGAATGTACACTATATAACCTACCAAAATAAAAAGACAAGATTAATTTTACGAGTAAAAAGCAGACAAGAGTCTTGTGTAGTTTAGAAGGGCATGTTGGATGCAAAGGGTAGTTAGAAAAAGCTCAGTTCATTCCAATTATTTGCTGTTACAACAAAATTAGAAAAAGACTTATCTGTTCTTATCTGAATATCAAACTTGCTCCCATTTTTCTGCACTTAGGATTCAAAGAGCAGGAAAGGTACTAGCAAATCTTACCAAAATCAGCGAAAGCGGACTGTCCAATTATCTTGGCATTTGGAGGCTTTTTCAGGTCAAATGGGGCAGGGGCTTTTGAGAAATTTCCATCCTGTTAGGAATAAGATTATTAAAAAAATGATTACAAAAACCAATTCTCCATGGTGCAGATTTGTACAGTTGTAGCAGTGGTTTCTAGGAACATAAGAAATAGGAGGAGTAGGCCATACAGCCCCTCGAGCCTGCTCCGCCATTCAGTAAGATCGTGACTGATCTTCGACCTCAAATCCACTTTCCCTCCCTATCCCCATATCCCTTGATTCCCTTAGAGTCCAAAAATCTATTGATCTCAGTCTTGAATATACTCAATGACTGAGCATCCACAGCCCTCTGGGGTAGAGAATTCCAAAGATTCACAACCATCTGAGTGAAGACATTTCTCCTCAACTCAGTCCTAAATGGCCGACCCCTTATCCAGAGACAATGCCCCCCAGTTCTAGACTCTATAGCCAAGAGAAACAGCCTCTCAGCATCTACCCTGTAAAGCTCTGTCAGAACCTTGTATGTTTCAATGAGATCACCTCTCATTCTTCTAAATTCCAGAGAGTATAGGTCCATTCTACTTAATCTCTCCTCATAGGTCAACCCTCTCATCCTAAGAATCAAATTTAGATAACCTTCGTTGCACCGCCTCGAAGGCAAATATATCCTTCCTTAGGTCAGGAGACCAAAACTCTACACAATACTCAAGGTGTGGTCTTACCAAATCCCTGTCCAATTGCAGCAAGACTTCCTTACTCTTCTACTCCAACCTCCTTGCAATAAAGGCCAACATACTATTTGCCTTCCTAATTGCTTGCTGTACCTGCACATTAACCTTCTGTGTTTCCTGCACAAGGACACCCAAATCCCTCTGAACACCAATATTTAATAGTTTCTCACCATATAAAAAAATTCTGTTTTTCTATTTTTCCTACCAAAGTGAATAACCTTACATCTCTCCAGATTATACTCCATCTGCCACCTTCTTGCCCACTCACTTAACCTTTCTATATCCCTTTGCAGACTCTTTGTGTCCTCCTCACAGCTTACTTTCCCACCTAGCTTTGTATCATCAGCAAACTTGGATACATTACACTCGGTCCCTTCATCTAAGTCATTAATATAGATTGTAAATAGCTGAGGCCCAAGCACGGATCCTTGCGGCACCACACTTGTTACAGCCTGCCAACCTGAAAATGACCTGTTTATTCTTACTTGCTGTTTTCTGTCTGTTAACCCCATGAGCCTTTATCTTGTGTAACAACTTTTTTGTGGCACCTTATCGAATGCCTTTTGAAAATCCAAATATACTACATCCAGAGGTTCCCCTTTATCCACCCTGCAAGTTACATCCTCAAAAAACGAATAGGTTTGTCAAACACAATTTCCCTTTCATAAAACCATGTTGGCTCTGCCCGATTTTCTAAGTGCCCCGTTACCACGTCCTTAATAATAGATTCCAGCATTTCCCTGACTACGGATGTCAGGCTGACTGGCCTGTGGTTCCCTGTTTTATCTCTCCCTTCTTTCTTGAATAGCGGTGTTACATTTACTACCTTCCAATCCAATGGGACCGTTCCAAAATCTAGGGAATTTTGGAAGATCACAACCAATGCATCCACTGTTTCTGTACTGTTAGTGTACTGCTTTATCATTTATTTTTAAATAAAAGATTATTTTACCTAAATCAACAAATGATACAGATTTCTGAATGTTTTGTATATTAATCTAGTACATATAATTTTAAAACATGTTGTAATACCACCCTTTGTTATAATCTTCATTCTGGTCAGCTTGGCTCACTTGGTAAGACATTCAACAGAGTCATGAGCCTGTGGTTTCAAGTACCACTAGGGACTTGAGCACATAACCTAGCCTGATACTTCAGTGCAGTACGAAAGGAATGCTACCTTGAGAGAAGTGCCAACTTTTGAATGACATGTTAAACCAAGGTTCAGTTTTCCTATTCAGGAAGATGAAAAAGATCCTACAGCACTAATCAAAGAAGTGCAGGGAACTCCCCTGTATCCTGGCTAACATTCTTCCCTTCAACCAACACCACTAAAAACAGGTTATCGAGTCATCATTATCTGCTGTTTGCGGGACCTTGCAGCGCAAAAACTGGCTGCTGCATCTGCCTACATCGTAACAGTGACTGCTCTTCAAAAAAGTAATCCATTGGTTGTAAAGTGCTTTGGCATGTCCTGAATATGTGATCAACCCCTATAAACATGCAAGTTGTATCTTTGAATATTGCTCACTCTTGACTTGCAAATTAATAGGGTTCATGCAAAGGAAATCATGAGACACTGTTCTATTAAGATTTTTAAGCCTTATAATAACCAGGAGAGCCTTATACTATCTCCCAGACTAAATGCATAAAGACTTCATTCTGAATTTACACCTCAGTATTTTTTGGAGACAGCAAAAGAAATTTTTAAAAACTCACTCTCAGGATGTGGGCGTCACCGGCAAGGCCGGCATTTATTGCCTATCCCTAGTTGCCCTGAGAAGGTGGTGGTGGTGGGCCTTCTTCTTGAACCGCTGCAGTTCATGTGGTGAAGGCGCTCCCACAATGATGTTAGGTAGGGAGTTCCAGGATTTTGACCCAGCAACAATGAAGGAACAGCGATATATGTCCAAGTCAGATTGGTGTGTGACTTGAAGAGGAACTTGGAGGTGATGATGTTTCCATGCACCTGTTGCCCTTTGTCCTTTGTCCTTCTAGGTGGCGGATGTCTCAGGTTCGGGAGGTGCTGCTGAAGCAGCCTTGGCAAGTTGCAGCAGTGCATCCTGTTGATAGTACACATTGCAGGCATGGTACACCAATGGTGGAGGGAGTGGATGTTTAAGCTAGTGAATAGGGTGCAGATCAAGCAGACTGCTTTATCTTGTATAGTGTTGAGTTTCTTGAGAATTGTTGGAGCTGCACCCATCCAGGCAAGTGAAGAATATTCCATCACACTCCTGACTTGTGCCTTGTAGGTGGTAGGGAGGGTTTGGGGAGTTAGGAGGTGGGCCACTCGCCACAGAATACCCAGTCTCTGACC
Organism: Heptranchias perlo; assembly: GCF_035084215.1. Taxonomy (NCBI): domain Eukaryota; kingdom Metazoa; phylum Chordata; class Chondrichthyes; order Hexanchiformes; family Hexanchidae; genus Heptranchias; species Heptranchias perlo. The sequence continues at coordinate 35,090,437 of NC_090340.1, read as the reverse complement.
TGCTCTAGTAGCCATGGGATTTATGTGGCTGGTCCAGTTCAGTTTCTGATCAATGGTGACCCCCAGGAGGTTGATGGTGGGGGACCTGGCGATCGTAATGCCATTTAATATGATGAGTTAATTTGAAATGGCAAGCACATGCACACCAAAAAGATAAAGCACAAATTGTTCCACATTAGAGAAGCAAAAGAGGTAGAACTGAGACAGTTTTGGATATGGGGGATGATCAAAGAATGAGGAAGACCATTCTGAAGGTAAGTAATCCAACATGTTTCTATGCACATTCATCCTCAACAAATAGAATCATGGAATCATAGAAGTTTACAACATGGAAACAGGCCCTTCGGCCCAACATGTCCATGTCGGCCAGTTTATACCACTAAGCTAGTTCCAATTGCCTGCACTTGGCCCATATCCCTCTATACCCATCTTACCCATGTAAATAAATCATACCAGAATAGTTCAACTACAGCAAGTGGGTAAACTCTAGAACTTTGAGCATAACTTACAAGATTGAAGCTATAAAAGCTTGCAACAAAATCATATAATTTTACAACACATCACACCTATGTTGGCTCTCTGAAAGAACTAATAAGCTTAGTCTTATTCCCCTGCCCTTTCTCCAGATCCTATTGAAAAAGTCAAATATTTATCCACTTAAATTTTGAAAGCTATTATGAATTCTGCTTCCTCCACTGTTTTTGGTAGGGCAATCCATGTTCTAACAAGCATTTTTGTTAAAATATCTCTTCTAATCTCTCCCTTTTTTTCTTAAATTTATTTCCCTTGGGTACTGACTCACCGACTAGTGGAAATAGGTTTTTTCAATTTACATTAACAAAACCCTTCATTATTTCAAACACCTCTATCAAGTCTTCTCTTATCTTTCTTTGTTCTAATGAAAAATCCAGTTTCTGTAGTCTTTCATCATAATTGAAGCCTCTCAACCATCATATCAAATCAGGGAATCTCTTCTGCACCCTCTGCATGGCCTTGACATTCTTCATGAAGTAAGGCGCCCAAAACTAGACACAATATTGCAACTGTGACCCAACTAATAATTTGCCTAGGTTTAGCATCAGCTCTTTCTTTATCTCTATTTATGAAACCAAGGACCTCAAATGCTTTGTTTAACAGTTTTATCAATTTGTTCTCTCACTTTTGAAGATTTGTGCATTTGAGTCTCTCTGCTCATTTTAAAGTTTTACCATTTAGTCCATATGTCCTCTCCTTATTATTCCTCTATGCCAGTTTAATATAACCTGACAGAAGTTATATACACGATTGTCAGTACTGTTATTGCTGGGACATAAAACCACTTGTAAAATGACACATGGAACAACATGACAGAAGGACAATGAACCTACATTGCTCAGTGGGACTCAAATTTATAGCAGACAAATTGTTACAGTATTTAATTTACTCTGCTCCAAATATGGCATGTATAAAATTCTCTTCAGTTGACCATATTTTAGTGACATGATCTATATAACCTTGGTTGAATATTACATAGTTTATCATGATGAATGATATTACAATGAATCTATTAGTGCTGGTAACAGTTACTAAATCAATTAAGACATCAGGATCTATTGCATAGTGACAACATAGAGGCAAATTGATAAGTCACTTTAATGGTTTAATAATAGTAAGCTTTAAGGCAGTTTCAAAATATAATGCAGAGAGGAATAGGCTCATTTCCCCAAATTCTCTTCAGGAGTCAGGGGTATAATTGGGAAAAATATATTTGTTTATGCTTAATAATTGTAATTGCACTTTTATTACAGGTGGGAATGGTATAAGTCAATATCCACACTGCCTGCCTTTCCTTATCAAGAAATTAGCTTGAATTTTATTTTCATTGATATCAGTTTTATGGTGTTCTCTGAATATATTTCAATAAAAAGTTTCTAAGCCGATAACACGCTTTTTATCATCTCTGATTTAGAAGGAAGTCTAATAAGGTTTAGGTATGTCTGATTAGGACATAATGGATTTTGCAAAGAACATTGAATATGAACACGATGAAATATATTTCGACAATCCGACTCAAATTTTGGCACAATTATTCAAATGGAAGGAAGACAAAACTCTGAAGATCATCATCTATGTTACAAACCACTTCAACAAACCATATCCAAAAAGGTTAACACATCGTAGTTGACCTAATATCACAGAGGCTTACAGTGCTGCCCGGTTTGAAAACAAAATTAAAAATTAATTTTGTGCTCATTAAGGTGAGTAATGTTGGTGCTGTGGGATAGAACACTTCTCCATTTCAGGGATCCAGTGTCAGCAAACATCCCAGGGCAGATACAGCACAATTAGAAGCACAGCAAAGCTCTCTCCATCTTGCCCAACAAGGTGCCTCAGGTCCAACCTTAATCCATCGTCACATTTTCCCATTGTCCAACCACTTCTGTTACGAAGAAAGATGAAATTGTTATAGAATACCTTGTTTTCCCATATCTCAAAGTGAATTCCATCAGCATCCTCGGTGGTAAGAAATAAGTCTGAAATAAAGTTTAAACACATAATTAGACAAACAATAATTCAAGTCTTTTACCAAACTGCTCAAACATGAGCTATGTATACTTAAACACAAGTACAAATTAGATATTGGATTTTACAGTATCTGTGTCTTAAAACTACAAGTCTTACCAATTATTCAAATGGCAGCCACATTATTCAAATGGAAACCACACCAAATGCATATTGCCACATTTGTATAGCATCTTTCATGTCCTTAGGATGTCCCAAATACTTTACAGCCAATTAATTACTTTTTACGTGTGGTCACTCCTGTTTTGTTGGCAAACATGGTAGCCAATTCATGCACAGCAAGCTCCCATAAACAGCAATGAGAAGACGACCAGTTAATCTGTTTTTACATTGTTGGTTGAGGGATAAATGTTGGCCAGTACACTGGGAAAACTTCCCTGCTCTTTGAATAGTGCCATGGGATCTTATTTGTCTACCTGAGTGTGCAGACAGGGCCTTGGTTTAATGTCTCATTTGAAAGATAGAACCTCTGGCAGTGTAGCAGTCCCTCAGTACTGCACTGAAGTGTCAAGTTAATTATAGTCTCAAGTCCTGGAGTGGGGCTTGAACCCATGACTTTCAGACTCATCGGTCAGACTGTGACCACAGAGCCAAGATACCTACAAAATACATTGAAGAAAAATAATTTCATGATCGTTTGTATTAAATAATCATAAAGATATAAATGAGCTGCTTTCAGTTGTACTTTTTGGTAAAAATATGCATTTCAAGAAATGTAATATGAAAAATTGCTAAATCAACGGTCTGCACCATCCCTATCTAGACGCTGCACAGCTGATGTGAATGCCAGTGTTATAGTTCATATACAAAGCAGTGAATCTGAAAATGGCTGTTATGTTTCTGTAGAATCAACCTCCACTTACAGCAAAGGTTAACTATGTGCATTCAAATAAATTATGCTTATATTCTAACATTCCTGCGAGTATATAAACATTTGGTTTTCAAATTGATTATTTTCTTATGTACTTTTTTCAAGCTGCATCATGAAAGTGGCCACAATGCAAGTGTCATTGCAGATTGTTCTCTGCTGCCTTCATTAGTTTGAGGGTTAAGTATAAAAACGCAAATCTCTCCTTACTATAAAAGGAACTCTAAACTACTGCAACAATTCCATGACAGGACAATTATCCCAAAAGAAGTTAGAGAACGTATCACACAATAATAAAAGATCTACTATGTAAATCAAGATAAATTCATCTTGATTTATCTGCAATCAAGATAAATATGCAGTACTGAATTCCATCATAGTTTAGAGCCACAGATACAAAAATAAAGCAGAAGTGCACTTTCAAAGGATACATTATTTGTCCAGTAGTAACAGTAGTAACATAGTAATTAATTTTTCAGTCATATGGCACTTCACACGGCAGACCGAAAATAATTTATGGAACCAGAGATTAGGCCAGTAGCCATTTTGCATCTCTAATTAGTTCTGCTCAATATGTTGAGTGGCAGAACAAGGAATTAAGAAGTGTAAAATTTTTAGTTTGTTCCATTTTATACTCAGCTGATAAAAAGACTACAATTTTAATTAGCGCAAAGGCTTAAATATTTTACTACTTAAAAATTTGCTTCGGCCAGATACTGGGTGTCGCCACAGATGTAAATAAAAACCGCTTCAATGTACTGGGAAATGCTAAGTCCTTTATAATTAACTGAAGATATCAGAATAAACCTGCAGCAATAATAGGTCAACCATTAAGCTTCTTGTGTAAATGTCATCACACTTTAAGTATAGAGAGCATGTTGAGTTGGTGTGCACACTAAGTCAGTAATAGAACCAAACACGCACAAAAATTTTTTAAAAATGCAAAGATCGTAAATTCAAAGGAGGAATTTCAATGATTCAAGTGATGATTATAAACTGATGAACTTTGGATCTCAACATTTATGAGCTTGATAAGATTACTGTCAAATTTATCTCCCTTTATTGTTCAAGTTGTGCAGGTTCAAATTTATTAGCTGGATATAACTTAGTCTTGATAAATGCACACAAATTGACCAAGAAAAGTTATGCTTGGCTTAAGTTTCCACTCTTTTCAGAAACTCTAGTAGCAAGAGTGAATGGGAACAGCACATCGAACTGGTTGCCACATTACTAGGTTCATAACCAGACAGTTTCAGTTTGTTCTGTTCAACATAACTGGCAGAACAAGGAAACTTCTGCCCAACAATTTCCAGATGGTTTTGTTCCAAATCCCAGGGCTGTCCAGCACTCAAACTGCCAATTTGGAATGCCATTGTTAAATCTCAGCTGAGACAGCTTCATAGGCATGCTTATTAAGAGGTGACAACAACAATGTCTACCTCGTAATCACAGTGATTGTGCTGGAGAAATTGTTGGGTAATCTACCCACCTTCTCTGTTGAAGGAAAGATATGGAAATGAGGTGGAGGAAGAGAAAAGAAACATACTTATTTTCAATTTGTGATCCTTCTGCATTTAAGATACAAACAAAGATGAAATGTGAAAAATGTTAACAGGTGAGATGGTGGGAAAGAACATATGTAATGTGTGCAGGTATCATTTTTCCAAATTTCAGGAATTACTTAATGTGTACTAACTGCCAATTTTTTGTAGATATAGTTAGGAAAAAAAGTGCTATTGTCTGCTTTGTGAAACCCTTGCATGGGCATCAATTTTCAGAGTTCCCCAAACAATGCCTTCTTTCTAGAAAACTTTCAATGTGGATTCATTGCTTCTTAGACTGCATGGCAGTCATTGTAGCATCGTATGTTACATTAGCATCAGCATGAAATACACATTACAATGAAATAACTTTTCAGTTTTAATAACCAGTAGAAAATGGACTTCAAATAAATTAATAAAAATTATGTGGCTGAAGGAAGGTCATCGGCTTGTGGTCATTTTCAGCTTTTCTAAGTCAAAGAGGGCCACAGGTTCTTTGACTAGGAAAGTGAAAATTCTTTTGATATCCTTGCATGTTTTGATGATCTTATTAAGCATTCTTCTTAATTGACAACAGTACAATGGACAATCCATTGTTCAATTTTTTTGTTCAATTAACAGATTATTTTTCAAGAAAGCCAGTTTGAAAGTTTTCTTCTGGAAAGCAAGAGCTGTGGCACCTATTTTAACTTCAAAGCAACATAAATCTTATGTATTTAAAAGGCAATGCAGTCAATATTCATTTGCTACTTTCTCATTTAAAGAGCTGTATTGCTTACATGAAGAGTGCATTCACAGTACTCATGCAAACGATTACAGAAATTACCCTATCGGGGCTGGAAAGTCGTCAATTCCAGTGAGCATCAGAACTATATGGCATACTTGATGAAAATGTTCCTTTTACTTCCTGCCCTTCATCTTGGAATATCAATCTACTTGTACATTCAAATTCATCTCAGGGATAGCAGATGAAAGTCTTTCCTTTAGCAAAGGATATAACTAAGAATATCTGAGTGTGCCAATTGTTTGGGAAGAAAGTTAGTATATACATATATTCATAACATTGTTCAGTATCACAATTTTTTCTTGGAAATGTTACCTTCTTGCCCAAACCAAAGGAATCACTGAGGCCGTACTTCATTTTCTGTGAACTGATTTTGATCGTTTGATCATCGTATCTAGATAATGGTTTTATACAATGTCTTCATGTTAAATATAAATTATATGACTGTAAAATCTTCCTTCACAATCCCCCTCCCCTCCTTCAGCAACTTGTCACACAAAAATTAAAAAACCTAAACAGACACCGTTAGATGCCCTGCCACAGCAAATTATGGACCATTATGTTCCCCCATCAGTCTCGGTACAGTAGGATAGTGGTTAGGTTACTGGACTAGTAATGCAGAGACCTGGACTAATAATCCAGAGTCATGGGGCCCGATGTTACCAGGGCGGCGGGTTCACAGCGGGGGGGGGGGGGGCGATTGGGCGCATGGGTAACGCGCCCGGTGAAATCAGTCTGCCCCGCACGCAATCGCAAGCTAATTGGATCCACTTACCTCTTGTTCCGGGTTCCCCGCTGCTGAGCTGCGCAGCGGGCAGACTGCGCATGCGCAGTAAGGTCTGTCAGCTGGAGGAGCTCTATTTAAAGGGGCAGTCCTCGACTGACTGATGCTGCAAGAAATAGGAAAAATTACAGCATGGAGCAGCCCAGGGGGAAGGCTGCTCCCAGGTTTAATGATGCCTCACTCCAGGTATCATTGGATGGGGTGAGGAGGAGGAGGGGGACAGAGCTCTTCCCCCCGGCGGGCGGGAGGAAGCGGCCTGCCTCTGCCACCAAGAAGGCCTGGCTCGAGGTGGCAGAGGAGGTCAACTGCACCACCAACATATCGCCCACCTGCATACAGTGCAGGAGGCGCTGCAATGACCTAAGTAGGTCAGCCAAAGTGAGTACACTTACTCATTCCCCTACACTCCATCTGCCACATCACCACCCCCACCCCAAATCTCCTTCTGCATCGCCAACACTACTCTGTCACATCACCCCTCACACCCACTCAAACCTCATCCTCATCTTACCTGCACTTACTCATCCCGCCACTACCACTCAACCCAATCCTCATACAATCTCATGGCTCTATCTCATACTCACCCTCTCGTGCATCTCTTTCACAGTCGGCCTCACTCAACCTGCCACTACCTGTGCTGCAGCCACAGGGCATACATCACATATGTGCAGTAGGCAGCGTAAGGCAAACGTGTCATGAGCATGAAGGGGATGCACAAGGGTGTTTGAGGGTTTGTCATGGTTGTTACTTATATTGAATTTCTGATCAACTCACATTACATATTATATTGGCACCACTACTGTTACGTCTTTGCGAATCTTGTCTGGTTTGTGCAATAATGCCCTTTCCTGAGGATCACAATGAAGACCCACAACTGATGCCACCCATTGTGTCACTGCAGGGTGGGTGTAGGTGTAGGTGTATTTGCAGGGCTCTTTTGTGCAGACGACTGAGAGACGTCGGCGACGTCCCCGGTGGCACCTTGGAAGGATGCGGAGGAGAAGTTGTTGAGGGCAGTGGTGGCTTTGACAGCGACAGGTAAGAAGATGGTGCTCGGGCCAGCCGGGAGCAGCTCGGCATCAAGGAAGCTGCAGATGTCCACGACTACATGTCGAGTGACTCTGAGCCTCCGTGTGCACTGCTGCTCAGAGAGGTCCAGGAAGCTGAGCCTCGGTCTGTGGACTCTGTGACGAGGGTAGTGCCCTCCGCGACGCATCTCTCTCTGCGGTTGCCCTCCCTCCTGCTGTGCAGGTGGATGTGTCACAGCACTGTGTTGTGGAGCTCCACGTGTCAGAGGTGGACGGCATGGCCGGTGATGCTGTTCGCCCTCCGAGGAGGTTATGACTGCAGCTACGGAGGCCCCCATCCGGAAGATGTACATTTGAGGGGGTCCGCAAGGTAGGTACATGTGTCTGGACAACGGGGTAAGTGTGCAAGTTGGTGTATTTTATTGTTAGGAGGAGGGTGGTGGAGGCCAAACTTTATCCAAAGTGACAGAGTGGCCTCCTGCAATGAGTGAGGGTCTCCCTCTCCCCACCAGCTCCCCCCCCCCCGCCACCACCTGTCAAATGGATCTTTGCAGCTGCCACAGGCTGATAGCTGCAACACGTCCATTTGAACTGGGAGTGTTTCCCCAAGTACAGGAAACAGTCCCAGTTGTTTGTAAAATCCCAACCCTACTGAAATATCTCCTTAATCAGGTCTGTAAACGACCCAAAATACCTAAATAAATAGCTTAAGTGGCACCCCGCCAGCTTTATCTGCCTGCGGGACTCCCACATGTGGGGGCTGCGCACGCATGTCAGCGCGTCTGTGGGAAACCTGGACGTGGGCGGGTTGGAGCCGGGTTCCGGGCCCCCCCGGGATTCCCCGATTTTCGGAGCCCCCCCCGCCAGGAACGCACCCGATCGCGGGTGCTAAAATCGACGGCATGAGTTCAAATCGTGCCATGGCAGCGGGCGAATTTAAATTCAATTAATTAAATAACATTTTGGAATAAAAAATACTAGTATCAGTAATAGTGGCCATGAAACTACCGGATTGAAGGGAAAACCCATCTGGTTCACTAATGTCCTTTAGGGCAGGAAACCTGCTGTCCTTACCTGGTCTGGCCTAGATGTGACTCCAGACCCACAGCCATGTGGTTGATTCTTAATTGCTCTCTGAAATGGCCTAGCAAGCCACTCAGTTGTAAAATCTCGCTACAAAACATCATAAGAATAAAACCGGACGGACCATCCGGCATAAGACCACAAGGCACCGGACACGACAAAGGCAAACCAAGCCCAGTTGACCCTGCAAAGTCCTCCACACGAACATCTGAGGACTTGTGCCAAAATTGGGAGAGCTGTCCCACAGACTAGTCAAGCAACAGCCTGACATAGCCATTATCACAGAATCATACCTTTCAGCCAATGTCACAGACTCTTCCATCAAAATCCCTGGGTATGTCCTGTCCCACCGGCAGGACAGACCCACCAGAGGTGACACTACAGTGATATACAGTCAGGAGGGAGTGGCCCTGGGAGTCCTCAACATTGACTCTGGACCCCATGAAATCTCATGGCATCAGGTCAAACATGGGCAAGGAAACCTCCTGCTGATTACCACCTACCGCCCTCCCTCAGCTGATGAATCAGTCCTCCTCCATGTTGAGCACCACTTGGAGGAAGCATTGAGGATAGCAAGGGCACAGAATGTATTCTGGGTGGGGGCTTCAATGTCCATCACCAAGAGTGCCTTGGTAGCACCACTACTGACTGAGCTGGCCGAGTCCTGAAGGACATAGCTGCCAGACTGGGCCTGCAGCAGGTGGTGAGTGAACCAACACGAGGGAAAAACCTACTTGACCTCGTCCTCACCAATCTACCTGTCGCAGATGCATCTGTCCATGACAGTATTGGTAGGAGTGACCACCGCATAGTCGAAGAGACGAAGTCCCGTCTTTGCACTGAGGACACCATCCAACGTGTTGTGTGGCACTACCACCGTGCTAAATGGGATAGATTCAGAACAGATCCAGCAGCTCAAAACTGGGCAACATCAGGCGCTGTGAGCAATCAGCACAATCTGTAACCTCATGGCCCGGGATATTCCTTACTCTACCATTACGAACAAGCCAGGGGATCAACCCTGGTTCAATGAGGAGTGTAGAAGAGCATGCCAGGAGTAGCACCAGGCGTACCGAAGAACGAGGTGCCAACCTGGTGAAACTACAACACAGGACTATATGCATGCTAAACAGCGGAAGCAACATGCTATAGACAGAGCTAAGCGATTCCACAACCAATGGATCAGATCAAAGCTCTGCAGTCCTGCCAGATCCAGTTGTGAATGGTGGACAGTCAAATAACTAACGGGAGGAGGAGGCTCTGTATGGCAGAGTCCAGCACGGGAGTGCGAAAGACAAGGTTGAAGCGTTTGCAACCATCTTCAGCCAGAAGTGTCGAGTGGATGATCCATCTCGGCCTCCTCCCAATATCCCCACCATAACAGAAACCAGTCTTCAGCCAATTCGATTCACTCCACATGATATCAAGAAACGGCTGAGTGCACTGGATACATCAAAGACTATGGGCCCCGACAACATCCCGGCTGGAGGGCTGAAGACTTGTGCTCCAGAACTAGCCGCACCTCGAGCCAAACTGTTCCAGTGCAGCTACAACACTGGCATCTACCCGACAATGTGGAAAATTGCCCAGGTATGTCCTGTCCACAAAAAGCAGGACAAATCCAATCCGGCCAATTACCGCCCCATCAGTCTGCTCTCAATCATCAGCAAAGTGATGGAAGGAGTCATCGGCAGTGCTGTTACGCAGCACTTACTCACCAATAACCTGCTCATCGATGCTCAGTTTGGGTTCCGCCAGGACCACTTGGCTCCAGACCTCATTACAGCCTTGGTCCAAACATGGACAAAAGAGCTGAATTCCAGAGGTGAGGTAAGACTAACTGCCCTTGACATCAAGGCAGCATTTGACCGAGTGTGGCACCAAGGAGCCCTAGTAAAATTGAAGTCAATGGGAATCAGGGGGAAAACTCTCCAGTGGTTGGAGTCATTCCTAGCACAAAGGAAGATGGCAGTGGTTGTTGGAGGCCAATCATCTCAGCCCAACGACATTGCTGCAGGAGTTCCTCAGGGCAGTGTCGTAGGCCCAACCATCTTCAGTTGCTTCATCAATGACCTTCGCTCCATAAGGTCAGAAATGGGGATGTTCGCTGATGATTGCACAGTGTTCAGTTCCAGTCGCAACCCCTCAGATAACGAAGCAGTCCGTGCCCACATGCAGCAAGACCTGGACCACATCAGGCTTGGGCTGATAAGTGGCAAATAACATTCGCACCAGATAAGTGCCAGGCAATGACCATCTCCAACAAGAGAGAGTCTAACCACCTCCCCTTGACATTCAACGGCATTACCATCGCCGAATCCCCCACCATCAACATCCTGGGGGGTCACTATTGACCAGAAACTTAACTGGACCAGCCATATGTGGCTACAAGAGTAGGTCAGAGGCTGGGTATTCTGTGGCGAGTGACTCACCTCCTGACTCCCCAAAGCCTTTCCACCATCTACAAGGCACAAGTCAGGAGTGTGATGGAATACTCTCCACTTGCCTGGATGAGTGCAGCTCCAACAACACTCAAGAAGCTCGACACCATCCAGGACAAAGCAGCCCGCTTGATTGGCACCCATCCACCACCCTAAACATTCACTCCCTCCACCACCAGTGCACCGTGGCTGCAGTGTGTACCATCCACAGGATGCACTGCAGCCACTCGCCAAGGCTTCTTCGACAGCACCTCCCAAACCCACGACCTCTGCCACCTAGAAGGACAAGGGCAGCAGGTATATGGGAACAATACCACCTGCACGTTCCCCTCCAAGTCACACACCATCCCGACTTGGAAATATATCGCTGATCCTTCATCGTCGCTGGGTCAAAATCCTGGAACTCCCTTCCTAACAGCACTGTGGGAGAACCTTGACCGCACGGACTGCGGTTCAAGAAGGCGGCTCACCACCACCTTCTCAAGGACAATTAGGGATGGGCAATAAAAATGCTGGCCTTGTCTGCGACGTCCACATCCCATGAACGAATAAAAAAGTCTCTCCTTTTGCATCATTATCTTTCACATCTTTTATGCATCATTGGATGATTCCAAGTATTTTTCACCCTTTCTGTGCATCTTTTATCCTTTCATAGAATGATAGAAAATATTCAGCACAGAAGGGGCCATTCGGCCCAACGTGTCTGCGCCAGCTGGAAGAACCACCACGTGCCCATTCTAATCCTACCTTCCAGCACCCAGTCCGTTGCCCTGCAGCTTACAGCACTTTAGCTGCAGGTCTAGGTAATTTTTAAAAAGGAGTTGGGGATTCCTGCCTCTACCACCAATTTGGGCAGCAAATTCTATACACCCACCACCCTCTGGGTAAAAAAGTTTTTCTTCATGTCCCCTCTAATCTTTCCGCCAATCAGCTTAAATCTATGTCCTCTAGTTCTTGAACTCTCCGCTAGGGGAAACGGGTACTTCCTGTCTACACTATCTAGGCCCCTCATAATTTTGTATACCTCAATCAAGACTCCCCTCAGCCTCCTCTGCTCCAAGGAAAACAACCCGTCTATCCAATCTCTCCTCATAACTGCAATTTTCAAGCCCTGGCAACATTCTTCTCTGCACTCTCTCCACAGCAATTACGTCCTTCCTGTAATGTGGTGACCAGAACTGTGCTCAATACTCCAGCTGTGGCCTTACCAGCATTTTATACAGTTCCATCATTACATCCCTGCTTTTCTATTCTATACCTCGGCTAATAACGGAGAACATTCCGTATGCCTTCTTCACAACCTTATCTACCCGTACTGCCACCTTCAGGGACCTGTGCACATGCACTCCAAGGTCTCTCACTTCCTCCACCCCTCTCAATATATTCCCGTTTACTGCGTATTCCCTTTTACTGTTTGCCCTCCCTCAGTGCATTACCTCACACTTCTCCGGGTTGAACTCTACTTGCCACTTTTCCGCCTACTCCACCAACCCATTGATGTCTTCTTGGAGTCTACTGCTATTCTCTTCACTATCAACTACACGGCCAAATTTTGTGTCGTCTGCAAATTTGCCAATCATGCCCCCTACATTCAAGTCCAAATCATTAATACATACCACAAACAGCAAGGGACCCAACACTGAGCCCTGTGACACAACACTGGAAACGAATTTCCATTCGCAAAGACATCAATCGACTTTTACCTTTTGTTTCCTGTTACTGAGCCAATTTTGGATCCATTTCGCCACATTTCCCTGTATCACATGGGCTTTTACCTTTCTGACCAGTCTGCCATGTGGGACCTTGTCAAATGCCTTACTAAAATCCATGTAGACAACATCCACTGCACTACCCTCATCAATCCTCCTTGTCACTTCCTCAAAGAATTCAATCAGATTTGTAAGGCATGACCTTCCCTGAACAAATCTATGCTGACTATCCCGGATTAAACCATGCCTTTCCAAGTGACAGTTTTATCCTATCTCTCAGTATTGATTCTAATAGTTTGCCCATCACTGAGGTAAGACTGACCGGCCTATAATTGTTCGGCCTTTCCCTCGTACCCTTTTTAAACAACGGTACTACGTTTGCAGTCTTCCAGTCCTCCGGTACCTCCCCTGTATCTAGTGAGGATTGGAAAATGATCCTCAGAGCATCCGCTATTTGCTCCCTGGCTTCATTCAATAGCCTAGGACACAATCCATCTGGCCCTGGTGACTTATCAACTTTCAAGGATTCCAGTCCTTCTAGTACTTCCTCTCTTGTAACGTTTACCTTATCCAATATTTCACACCTCTCCTCTTTAATTACTATGTCCGGATCATCCCTTTCCTTTATGAATACGGAGACAAAATATTCATTTAAAACCCTTCCCACATCCTCTGCTTCTACATGCAAGTTACCCTTATCATCCCTGATAGGTCCCACCTTTTCCTTAGCTATTCTCTTGTTCTTAATGTACTGATAAAACACCTTTGGGTTTTCTTTAATCTTACTAGATAATATTTTATCATACCCTCTCTTTGCTTTCCTTATTTCCTTTTTTTAACGTCATCCTTGTACTTTCTATACTCCTCTAGGCTTTCTGCAGTATTTAGTTTTCTGTGACAGTCATAAGCTTTCTTTTTCTGCTTTATCTTGCCCCGTATACTTCTAGACAACCAAGGGGCTCTAAATTTGGCAGTGCCGCCCTTTTTCTTTGAGGGGACGTGTCTGCATTGTACCCGTAGAATTTCACTTTTTAGAGCCTCCCACTGGCTTGCCACTGATTTCTCCTCAACTCGTTGTGTCCAGTCCACTTCTGCCAAATCACCTCTTAGTTCTGTAAAATTTGCTTTCCCCCAATTTAAAACATTTACTCCTGATTTAACTCTGTCCTTTTCCATAATAATGCTAAAACTAACTGAATTGTGGTCTCTATCCCCAATATGGTCACCTACTGTCACTTCACCCACTTGCCCATCTTCATTTCCCAGGACTAAATCTAGAATTGCATCCCCTCTTGTTGGGCTTGTCACGTACTGGCTAAAAAAGTTCTCCTGGACACCAATCAAGAATTTTGCACCCACTGTGCCCCTCACATTGTTTGAATCCCAGTTGATGTTAGGGTAGTTGAAGTCCCCTACTATTATTGCCCTCTTATTATGATTTGCTGTTCTCTTTCAGTAGTGATTGTTTTTAAGCCATGTTGCTTCGTAAAGATGAGGCCACTGTACAAGACTTGTACTTGAATTTAATTCATGCCACAGCATAATTAGCATTCACACATATTCTACTGCATAGAGAAAAATAGTCATGCCCACTGAAAATACTATTGATGGTTTCTATACAGTGTTGCAGTATAACATTATGATAATACCTGTTAAAGCCCTGATAGCATCTGTGTAAATGTAGTGTTACTTGGCAGAAACAGGCAAATGAATCTGAAGCACTCTATTAATAATGGGCAAAAATTCAGTGTTCATGAGCAGAATTTATTTACCAGAATGAACAATTTGTCCTTTACTGCCCAAATTAGATTAAGGCTGTAAACAACAATAAGCAGATTTCTACTAACTTGCCACAGTGAAGGCACAATGCTACACAAGTGTTTATTTCTTTAGACAATGCTTATTGAAAGAACCCATTCAGCTCATCATATCTGTGCCAGCTTTCTGAGAGCTATCCACTTAGTCCTTAACTGTACCTTTTACATTTTTCTCTTGAAAATATTTATCCACTTCCTTTTTAAAAATAATTATGGATGCTGCTTCCACCACTGTTTCTGGGAGGACATTCCATCTTCCAACTACGTAAAAAAAATTCTCTTAACTTTTCCCTTCATTCTTTTGGTGATGACCTTCAATTTATGCTTTCTAGTTACTGACTCACTGACCAGTGGAAATAGTTTTTCCTCAACTTATCTTATCAAAACCTGTCATAATCAGATCTCCTCAATCTCCTTTGCTCTAAGGAAAAAGCCCCAGTTTCTCTAGACATTCCCCAAAACTAAGCCTTTCATCTGAACTCAACATAATATTGAGTTATGTAAGGAATGTAGGAGATCGAAACTGAAGCTGCTTTAAATATTATCCCCACCTTCATGCTTTTTCTTTCTGCAGGTTTGAGTTGTATAATTCTTCACATTCCTTGCCTTTGTTATTCTATGATTGGTTGACATGAAATGAGCTTTTGCAATCCAAGATTTGTCCTACTCCATCTAGCAGAGCAGACAAAACTGAAGTATCTTGTCCAGGGATGGGAAGGCTAGTTCCAGTATTACAAGACTGGTATTTGAATGCAAACTCTGCCCTTATAGCTCTACTGTTACAGGTACTCAGTCCTTGACACTTTCCTGCCTTTTGCAACAACACAGGTAGCCATTATTAAGCATCTATAAAGAACACAAAAGTAAAATAACCAATTAATAATTTTAAATGTGGGCACATTTGTATAAAGTTTATCCAGTGGGAACACTTCTAATGTAATGAAAACTAACCCTGTTAGCACATTGCCATCAATAGTACAACATATTAAAGATATCTACTCTGAATTACAATGTCAGGCGCTCTGTGTAACAGCTTCGGTGAACAGTCACTCTTGTGATCCTTGGTTGTCTTTGATAGCAGACTAGTGATCGAATAAACACAAGCGTTAAATCTGCTATAGTGCTCATAAACAGCAAAAATCGTATTTTACAAAACTTTAAAAATGACCTAACACAATCACCTGCATTCACAATCAAATCCTTCAAATTAAAACCAAATTTTGAAGACTAGAAGGCTTTTGAACAGCTGCCCATTTAAGACTGAGGCGAGGAGGTATTTCTTCACTCAGAGGGTTGTGAATCTTTGAATTCTCTGCCCCAGTGGCTATGGATGGTGAATTGTTGAGTATATTCAGGCTGAGATAGATAAATGTTTGGACTCAGGGGGAATCAAGGGATATGGGGATCAGGCAGGAAAGTGGAGTTGAGGTTGAAGATCAGCCATGATCTGATTGAATGGCGGAGCAGGCTCGAGGGCCCGTATGACCTACCCCTGCTCCTATTTCTTATGTTCTTATGTTCTAGATAATTGCTAGTCTTCATGTAATCATTCAGAACATCAAGATGAAAACTTGGGGATTTAATGCAGCCAAAAAATATTCTAACTTCCTTTTACCATAGCTATTAAAATCTTGCAGGATAATTAATTTCAACGTAATTAAAGTCATTGATGTTAAAATAAATATTTCAGTTTTCTGGACAGAGGGGCCTCAAAATTCCTGCTATTGCTGTTAGTACTTCTAGAATTCTATTTGCCCTGGGGCAATCAGTGGGGAACTCACCACTCAAAATTCATGAAAAGTATTTCTAAAGTTTCTGTTCTAAATCGGTGGCGTGAAAATATTTACATAATATTAAAAAATCGGTAATAAAATGCTTTCATGGCTTGTGGCAGAACAGAAAAATGGTTTAAAGTAACTTCCTAAAACAGAAATGCAGAATTCTTAAACTACAAGAGAAAATTCACCTGTAACCTTCAAATCATCCTAATTTGGAAATAACACATTTACTGACATGTGATGACAATAGTTTCAAAGTGAATTCAGATACATTGCTGTGCGTTTTAACGTTACAAGAACAGTTGCGTTTCAGTTATCAATAGTACAGTTTTGCTGAACTTGTTCTCACATTGAACAACTTTTCCTTTAACTCTACTCACTCCCTCCAAGTAAAAGGAGTCACTATGAGAACCCGTATGGGTCCTAACTATGCCTGTCTTTTCGTGGGATACATTGAACATTCTTTGTTCCAGTCCTACTCGGGTCCCCTTCCAGACCTCTCTTGCCAATACATTGATAATTCTGTCAGTGCCGCTTCCTACTTTCGCTCTGAACTGGAAAATTTCGTCAACTTTGCTTCCAATTTCCACCTCTCCCTTACATTCACATGGTCCATCTTCGACTCTTCCCTTCCTCGACTTCTCTATCCCAATTTCTGAGGATAGGTTGTCAACCAACATCATCTTGATAATACTTCCTCCCACCCGCTTCCTCTAAGGGCTCTATTCCATTCTCCCAGTTTCTCCGTCGCATCTGTTCCAACGATGCCACCTTCCACACCAGAGCTTCCAAAATGTCTTCCTTTTTCCTCAGCCAAGGATTCCCCTCCACCATGGTTGACAGGGCCCTCGACCGTGTCCATCCTATTTTTAGCACTTCCACCCTCACCCCCCTTATCCTCTCTCCCAGAACCATGATAGGGTTCCCCTTGTTCTCACCTTCCACCCCATCACCCTTCGCATTCAACAGATCATTCTCCATCATTTCCGCCCCCTCCAGCGTGATGCCACCACCAAAAACATCTTTCCTTCCCTGCCACTTTCAGCATTCCGAAGGGACCATTCCCTCCATGATACCTTAGTCCATTCTTCCATTGCCTGCTCCTCTTGCCCTGGCACGTTCCCAAGCGCAGGAGATGCAACAACACCTGCCCTGTCACCGCCTCCCTTCCCACCTTCCAGGGCCCAAACACTCCTTCCGGGTGAAACCGTGATTTACTTGTACATCTTCCAACTTAGTATATTCTATTCGCTGCTCAAGATGCGGTCTCCTCTACATTGAGGAGACCAAACGCAGATTGCATGATCGCTTTCACAAATGTGACCTTGAACTTCCGGTTGCTTGCCATTTTAATTCTCCATCCCACTCCCACTCTGACCTCTCTATCCTTGGCTTCCTACACTGTTCCAATGAAGCTTAACGCAAGCTCGAGGAACAGCACCTTCTCTTTTTATGACACTTTACAGGCTTCCGGCCTTAACATTGACTTTAACAACTTTAGATCTTAACCACCACTCCCATTTTATCTCAGACAGCAGGTGCTGGTAATGGAGGATGGCTGCGCCAGAGCCACTGGGAGTGGAGGTGGTGTGGGTTGGTACTTAGGGTGGGGATCCCCTATTGGTACACAGCCGACGAGGTAATCTGCATCCCTGGGGTCTACCTGCCTTTCTTCCATTACAATCCTGGGCCGCTGGAGCCTTTTTGCCAGATTTTCCATGCTTCTGTCCGCCTCTGCTATTCTGCTGTAATCATTTAGACCTCCTCCGGACTCATCTTTTGTTTTTATACTTATCTCATTATCACCTCATTTTGCTATGCACCATCACTTTTGTCATTTAAACACTCCCGACCTCCATCCTATCGCAGACCTCTCCCTGTTGTTCTTTTCCTGCCCCTCTTTACCCTGGATCTTGCTTAAAAGCTGTTCATCTCTTAATATCTTCCAATTTTGATGAAAAGTCATCGACCTGAAACGCTAATTCTGTTTCTCTCTCCACTGATGCTGCCTGACCTGCTCAGTGTTTCCAGCATTTTTTGTTTTTGCATCACATACATTGTTGGATGCAGCTTATTTGTTAGATCAAGTTACTTTGCTGACAAGTGAAACATCTGGTCTCTCATACATTGCAATGACAAATGGTAATGTATTCCCTAGCCGTAATTGCAAATTGGTAAGCATTGCTTGATATTAAGTCTCTCACATTGATTAATTAGAACTGAAAACAACTATTAGAGAAAGGAAGTACTAATGAATTAATGAAATGTACTTATGCATTATTTGCAGAGGGTGTGCAGAGAATAAAAATGTTATTTTATAAATTATTGGATACTGCCAGAGTGTAACCTATAGTACAGTTGTTTCAAATGAATTAGAGTAATTACAGAGCAACCAAACATTTAACCCCTTGAAAACTGCTAGATTATTAAATACATTTTGTTGGACTCAAGGGACCCATAATAGATTGGTGGCCAAGTATATTAAAGTGTGGTGATTAGACACAAATTGTGTTAATTGTAAACAATTAGCAAATGTTTTACTGTTTGTTAATTTACTTCCCAATTTTATTTCAGTTCTTCCTAACTACTCTTATTTCCTCAAATTGATATACATTTATTCTTTCCCTTTTTCATTTTCTTTTTTGCCTGTTTCAGTTGCACATTATTACCCTCTTGTTTTTTATCCTTCATTTTTTAAAAAAAAGATTTAATCTATTTTTCTTTGTTTTCTTTGTCAATTTTCATTTTTTTCTAGCTATTTATATTCTTAATTTGTTTTAAACTCTCACCATCAAACCAGCATAAATGCTGAAAGGACAGCTTCACTTTCTAAACGGGTCTGACTGCAAGGCTTTATTCCTCACAGAAATGTTACCCTTCTACTATTTCTATTGTGTGCATTCTAATATTGCTGTTGGGGGCTCAAAGTGTTTTTCTTGGTGATCCCAAAGTTTGGTCTCTGTTCTGAAATAAAACCAGGGCTGGTAAAATAAATATTGACAACCCCTATTATAATATTAGAAACTATTCAAGCATAACATTTCTACAAGAAATGCATTTGGCAATTTACAGGTTGTTAAATTCAGCACTGGAAATTTAAAACATGTTTTATAGATTTTATAGGCAAAAAAAAACATGTTTTGAAACCAGCCAAAGACATTTGGTACTTGAAAAGATTCAAGTATTCATGTGAGTTCATCCCTTCTGTTCACCATCGTGTTAACTAAATTATAGTAAAATAGCCAAAAGAATCTTTATTCTAATTTCACTAAACCTTTATTCATGCCTGTAACCATATTTTTTTTTAAAACACCAAATCTTTATAAGTTAAGGCAAATAAAATTTTGCTCAATAAATTTATGCTCAAAATTAATTTAACTGAGCGAAAGTTGTATATTCAAACTATAGTATGATGATCTTCGCTGTAACTGATGCTTTGCCGATTCCCAAATCTCTAACAGGTCAAGTGGCACAACATCTTTTTTCCCAGCCTCAAATTCTCCTCAATGAATACATTTGACCAGAATGTACTGCATGTAAACGATCAAAAGGTCGCTCAGTTTGAAGAAACAGAGCTTCATTGTGTTATGTAACTTCTTCATTTCATTGCCAACTCAAAACATTGCACTGCTTACAAGGTCTTGAAATTTCAAATTTGTAAAAAAATCAGCTTTTTAATTCTCCTGTACTAATGCTATTCAAAGCACAACATATTCAATGGGAACTTTAAACTTTGTATGAAAGTTGTTCCTCTTATGAAAACTTTGTTGAGAGTAGTACATATGCAAAAATGAAATTTTATATAGCTTTGATGTAACTTGTGTTCTTATCAAGGTGAATTTAATTATTGATCTATCGTGTGTTTGCTCATTTTCCTGATTAATTAGTTTAAATATAGAAAGACAGATATTGTCTCCCCTCAAGCATTACTTCAATTAGTGAATGAAACCAAATCCTCAATAGACAGATCATTTTCACGATTATGCAAATCTCAGGTGAAGTGCACTATGGGACAATATCATCATGGGCTTGAAAGTACTTTCTCAGGCACTTTGCCTACATTTCCTGACTCTTCAAATGCCTGGAAACAGCCAGGATGCAATTTCCCGCAGTGATCACAACAGTTTTCCAAAGCAAGGACAGATGGGCTTCCAGCAGACACATACTTTGTTTTCTCAATTAACCCCAGTAACACTGCTCATGGACCTGTAAACCCATTTCTGAATCTTAACGTGGTCCTGCTTAACCTTAAATGCCAAAACATTTCTACGTCTCTGTGATACAATTTGACTAAAGCAATATATTACATGACAAACATGAGGTGAAAACATCATAACCTTACTAAGAGTGAAAGATACAGGGCCTCACAAATACAATATGTGTAATCTTATAAATCTTCCATAAGAAGCAAGTTTGTTTATCCCTCTTCAAAATACTTTATTTTTGTTCTACTTCTCATGGTGGATTTGTCATATTAGTTTCAGATGCAAATACTTTATTTGCTTATTATATTCGCCTCCTTCCCCAAAATATCCTAATTGTTCTCAATTAATTAGATTATAGTAGATTATTTGTCTCCTTCCTTAATTCCCACAGTGGATTTGTCGTTCTTGCTGAACTGGTCATTGCCACCATGTTGCATTAGGGAAGTTGTTCCCACCATTAAATCTCTAATGACCAGTGCCTTTAATATCCCAAGATGCTTTAAAGTGTGTTGTTGACAACAAGAAGAAAGTAAGAAAGAAGTTAGTCAAAAAGTATGTTTCAAAAAGACTTTTGAAGGTGGGGGGAAAGGTTGCAAAGATACAATGTTTTTGATACTGCCACTGTTGAACTGAAGTTGTAATTCATCCAGGACTTGATGTCAAACAGGCAGTTGGGCAGCATGATGACAATGAGGGAATCAAGGGTGGATGTAGAAAAGGATAAATTAAGATGATTTGGGTTTTTATGCACTAATGCTGCAGCTTAGAAAAACTTCCTACTATCAATGTAGCAATGTAACAACTGTTTCTAATTTTCCAGTAGCAATTACTTGTGAAAATGCATGTATTATAGTGCATAAACAACATAAATCAGGCTTTTCTGAACATCTCTCTCCACAAAATGTCACAGTAGCTAATTTAGATTGCCTGTAGAAGTTCTGTTAAACAGGCCTATGCACACAAGTGATAGCCAAAATCTATGCACTTTCAAGACAGCCTTGGTGTTTTCAAACTGTTGGAAATGCTGGGGATAAAGGAGGAAAGAATGTACAAAGCAACAACTGTACTTGCTGCAAATTTATTTCACGACTTGTACAACAATCCCAGCTTTGTGATTTCTGCGCTGTTTCATGCCTACAAATCTCAATGGAAAAAATTTGCAATGTTAAGCAAAATGTTCAGTCTTCTAATATTGTCTTTGGAGGCAATTTAACTTTTCTCTCCCCAAAAGCCTCAATAGTACCAGTTAGGAGGAATATCACAAACCAGCAACTTATCAATTACCATAATATGGCCTTACTAAAGTCTAATTATATTCAAGTTAAAATAGAGGTCTACACCTTGAAGTGTACTTCTACCTAAATAACAGTGATACTTTTAATTCCCTGAACACAGATCACATTGCTTTGATAAGCCCTCAATAACATCAAAATTATATCAGCTAAGGAACATACAGAGACCAGGAAATGAATGCCTTTGAAACCATCTGACAGAACTTAAACCCTATATTGACAGGAGATGTTAAGTACCTTTGAAAAGTTTTTTTTAACGGATTCTTTTTTTAATTCCATATACCTTTCATGCAAATGCAGAGTTTGATCAGAAACACATCATAAATCTGCTAATCTCAAAGATTTAGTTTAAAAACAAGAATTTGATTTTCATGTGCTCACTGTTAATACAAACTGATAGCCATTTTTTTTTACTGCCTACAAATTTATTTGGTGCCGAACAAATGATGCACGATTTGATCTCCATTTTTTTTTGAAATAGGATATCTGCAGATGAAAAGTAAACCACAGTAACTACACTCAAATAGATATTTAATAATTAAGCCCCCATTGCTCAACAAACAAAAACTCCATATACCTGCAGTTAGCACAACAAAAGCTGCTATACTGTGTTTTTTAAAAATCTCCATCCTCCTTTTTCTGCTAATTTTCTCTACTACTCTCCCGGAGGCAGTGGCTTGCTTCTGGGATACGATTCCATAGGTGCTGGTCGTCCTCTGGAACATTTCGTAAGTGGCCATTCTTTATTCATGAGCCTTGACAGCAAGCGCTGGCAGTCAAACTTGACTGCAGAGGAGCCAAACTTTACCTTGTCTTCATTTAATATTCACATGCACTTCCATTGAGGATCACTGGATAGCGCTCAAGAATGGGGATCTTGGCTGGTTTTCCCTTTCCTAACCTACGGGTGCTGATATCATCTGTAGAACCCCGACTGCATCTCCACCCAAGATTTTTTAACTCAACACAGTGCTTTAAACAGCAAATAAAACATGAAAAAAATCAATGACAAAATAATCATTAAGTGCGATATTAACTTATTCCATTTTACGATTGTTTGGGTGTCAATGGCTACTACTCATGAGACATTTTATCTATTAAAAAGGGATACTAATATTGCAGTGAACAGGCAACATGCTAATTGGTCCATGCTAACCGAGAACATGATTTCTATTCTTACATTTTTTTTTAAGCATTGTTTCCTTATTGCTAAAATAAAACATATTCTCCAGCATGCCAAGGTCCTGGCCTATTCAGCTTCTATTTCACATCTGACCCTTGGACCTGCCAACCCAAATCCAACTTGGCATCTCTATCTTGCCTGACTCCAATTCCAACCCACCTCTCTGCCCTGCTCAACACCAATCTGACTTGGGATCCTTCCACCCAACTGACCCAAATTAGTGGTGCAATGGCCACACTCACTGATATCACTCCTGTCCAACAGCCTTCAGCTCCACTTGTCCTGCACTTCCTATTGCCAGGGAATATGATGCAAGAATTTTTGTTGCGGATTCCTTCCTACTTGGGTTGGGAAAAGAATAAACCATAGTGGATCACGAAAGCTAGGAGATCACCCCATCCCTCAAATGAACAAAACTGAATACTTTTGTTCTGGGAAAAAAAAACTTAAGTGGTACATGCATGGGTTTACGTGTGTGTGTACAAGCATCTTTGTTTGAGGGTGAGATTCTATGCAGGTGTGCATCTATTTTGAGCAGCGATGCCTCAGCTCCAGTTCCCTTAATCCACCCCTTGGTGGGAGGGGATCAGAAGGGAGAACTGAAATGAGTTATTATTGAAGATAAGTGTTGATATTTGCTGATAGCAGATATAATTACCCAAAACTTTGTTACTATTACAGAAAAGTATCACAGCACGATTTGTAGAGATTTCTACAGAGTTACAGGTACACTGCCAACATTGCAAACTTCTATATTAGAAATTCTATTAAAAAGAGCCTAATCTATTACAGCAAACATATAACATGTTTCATACTGAGTAACATCTCCTGCATCATTAAACATTTTTATTAAATTCTACACCATTAAACCCTTTTACCATGAAATATTATGCTATTAAAACTCTTACATTAATTTTGTTTTGTTTATCTGGAGTGTTTAGCAAACTTACCTGCAGTGAAGTCTTTATTCAGGTCAATGAAAGCATGAGAATGAGGTACATACATTTGAATATCAGAATCCAAAGCAGGATACCAGGTTTGATTTCTGAAAAAAAAAGTATTCAAGGTTATCATATGACTTCACCTGTCTAGAGATGTGGGTGAATCAGCAGTGAGAAAACAGAATAGAAAACTGTTATTAGTATTTTAAAATAATAGCTTCAGTCTTCTTTTGTGTTTTTCAGTTTTGTTGAGTTAATGAGATAAGCAGCAAAATATTTATGGACTGTTCCAAGAATACAGTATGGGTAGTTCTCAGCATAGCCATTTTTGAAAGCACCTGAGTGACAATAGGAGATTAGCTGCTTTGCTTATTGCTATACTGATAAATTATACAGACATCCCACCAATGGCACAACACATTACCACAATGGATCTAGATCTAGAATATGCCCAGAATCCAGGCTTTTCATATTCCTTGCTGGGACTCTGGTGATGCTTGTGTAAAGTCGGGGGGCAGGGGGAAGTTACTGAAGCCAAGTTTATCACAAAGCTTGCAATTATTTGTGAATTTTAAAAAATATCTTTCTCTTCTGCCAAATTTTATTTTTAGGGGTTTATATATGGAGTGGGTGAGGGACTGTCAGGGCAGCTCAATTGGGCAAAATTTTGTTTGGACAACTGTGATTTTTTTTGGGTGCTATATAATTGAGGGAAAAATGAAATTTTGAAGCAAGATACGGGAAGACAGAAGAAACAAGAAGCGTAGTCTTTTGGTGAAGCCAGGCGAGAGGCTGGGGGATAATTGGATCAGGGCATGCAGTCATAATTCAGTACGGTTTTGAAGTCACAGATTAATTCCTATGCCCACATTTGTAATGGAAACTGCTTATGTTAACATGCTACATTGTTTTTGCACACTCCCACCAGAATGGTGCTGCAATCACCCCCTCAACCCGCTTTCTGACTCAACTCCATGTCTCTCTCTTCCCTTCTCTCTTGTCTGCCCTCCTTCTCTCTCCCCCTTCTGCCCCAATCTCTATCCCTAGACTCTGTTCTGCCTGTTACATTTCTTTCTGTCCTGCCCCTTCCCTTCCCTCCGTCCGTCCGTCTCCCCCACCTCTCCTCTATAGTATTAGAAATTAAGATTTTTCTTTTATAGGTGTGATTAGCATTGACCTTTTCTATCTGTCATGAAAACACAGGTGAAATAATTTTTTGAAAATTGAATGTAAATTAAATGAAGACCCTCTTTCTCCCTCAACTCCTCTCTCCCCCGCAACTGAATATGCTTTCAGAAGTTTATAGAACACAAAACAAAAGCTACAGTAAGACATGTCATTGTCATTTTTTTTCATACTCTCTTTCACACAAACATGCATGCACGCACAGAACATCTGTTTTAAACTGTAATTCATTATAATCGTTACTCAATTTGTTGCGCTTACTGTTTGTAAAATAAATGGCTTTGTCTCACTAAAGTGTTAAGTCAGTCCACTTTTCAGGAAGATTGTGGTGGCACGACCAACATTACATTATCCAATTCATAATATATGGAGCTTCATTGTTGTGGCCCTCTGGGTCACATTATCATAAGACTAAATATTGGGTAGAAAAGGTAAACAGATTATAAAAGACTCAGGATCCACTTGCGGGAGAGTCATTGAACCACAGGCAATATCGAGTGCACCCCCAAAATTTTTTAGCAATTACCATCATCTTAAATAAACATAGTAAGAAAATGAATGCTATCCATTGTACAATTTTTCATGAAGACAGATCAAGATCTTATTTTATCGTTGTTTCACGGACAGTTTTAAGCCATATGTAGACGCATATGCTTATCAATTGCTGCACAAAATGTCAACAGCTGGAATGCATACTTTCTTCCTCGATGGAAGCCAAACCCACTGGAGCCAATAATGTTGTAAATGAATACACATAACAATAATCACATTGATTTTAAAATATTTTATCCCAGAGGAAGTTGACTTCAACTAGGTTTTCATTTAATTTCACAGGCAATTATGGTGACATTTTCTTTTGATTCAGATGTATATGTTCAGTAGGCTGAAAAATTACATTGACTGCTGGAACATAATGAAAGTGTTTAATCTGTTTTTAAATACTTCGTAACTGTTTTCTCGCTCTAGTTTTTGTACCAAGAAGAAATTAGAGGCTGTATTTCCGAACAAGAATATTTCTTTTCTAAGAGCCTTTGCTGTACCAGGCATTACTCCCAGATCATTTACAGTGAATAATTCTACATAAATACCTGTATAATTGTTCACATACAGGTAATTATTGTATGTATTTTATAATTATTCAACCAATCTAAGCTCCTCCTCAGCAACTTTAATCTTCAAGTGACCTCACCTATCTCATCTTAGATTTCTCACCCCTCCTTTCCTCCCTCAATCTTACCGAAAAACTATCTCACACTCAATCTGGATGTCACACAAAGCCTACAAGGTTAAGACCACAAATAGGGTAATGTCCAAACATTTCTTCATCTTTTTCACCATCACTTCCTCCCTGATGATATCTGGAAAAAGAAACCCTCAAACTCAGTCACTTGCACCCTCTTGAGCTCCCTCTCCTCCGACCTACCATCTAGATCTCCACTGACATGCATAACTACTGCAGTACATCTTTGACATCCTTGCCCTCTCCAAGTGCCAGATTGTTTCTCAGTCCCACTGCTTCCCCACAGTACAATGACCATCTTCACAGTTTCAAGTCCATGAGCTGCATATTAGAGCACATGTGACATATAACCCATCTGGCTATTCATCGCCAGATCTAGCTTGACCGCCTCAGCTGTATGAATGACCTCTACTACTGAGGAGGCCATGAGCAACAATATCATGGAGACACCATCACTCTCCAAGTCACACACCATGCTGATTTGTATACCATTCCATCATAGTCACTGGGTCAAAATCCTCAAATTCCCTACTTGATATTGTGGGAGCACAAGGACTGCAGCTGTTCAAGAAGCCTTGAGGCAAATAGGGATGTGCAATAAATGCAGCCTTGGCAGCATCAGTCACATCTCATGAACACATAACAAAAAACCCCATCCACCACTCCATGAATGGCAAGGCACCAGCATCCTATTGCATTTCAGCTGAAATATTCAACTACAGCCACAATGAAACACATCTTTTCAGAATCTTCCAACTGATCTGGGGATTGCAGGGGCAGGGATGTGTGGGGAAGGGATGATTTCTCTTGAATTGAAGATGCATCTGTTGTCACATTGTACAGGCATAAATAAGGGTGACTATTTTGATTGGAAATTATTTCACCTTGCTCCTATCCGGAAAGATCCTTACCAAGATCCTTCTGGGCAAGAAAACAAGACCTCACAAGCAATGTTCCTCCTGAAATTCATTGCGATTTTGAACTAAGCGAATCAGCGTATGTTTAATCTTTGTTGCAAGAAATATTCAAGAGACATGTAAAGAACAAAATAGGTGACCTGTTGATCGTGTTTGATGATCGGACAAATGTCCTTGACATGTGAGCAGCTGGTTTTCTGGCATCCGCCTATTTAATGTTTTCTGCCACGGTCAAGGAAACCAGGCGAGGCCTACAGAAAGAATTCTTCATCCATCTAGGTTAGGACAGATGGAAAGTTGTGTAATTGATGCACACGATAAGCAGAAACCAAAATTGAAGAAACTATCTCTCACAAGATCCTGTTCATTGATGACGATTCTCTTTTGGGGCACACATTAGAAGGCCTCCAGAGCATCAACAACTATTTTGCATCTGCAGCTAAGTACTATGGTCCATCAGCCAGTTGCAGGAAACAGGTACAGACACACGAATCACTAAAAGTAGCGACACAGGTTAATAAGGCCATAAAATGGCAAATCAAGCACTAGGGTTCATTTCTAGAGGGATAGAATTGAAAAGCAAAGAAGTTATGTTAAACTTGTATAGAGCCTTGGTTAGACGGTGCACAGTTCTGATCTCCATATCATAGAAAGGATATAGAGGCATTGCAGAGGATGCAAAAAATATTCACAAAGATGATACCAGAACTGAAAGGATATACTTACCAGGAAAGGTTGAACAGGTTGGGGATCTTTTCTCTAGAAAAGAGAAGGCTGAGGGGTGACTTAATAGATGTCTTTAAAGTAATGATAGAATTTGATAGGGTAGAGAATATGTTTCCATTTGTGGGGGAATCCAAAACTAGAGGTCATAAATATAAAATAGTCACGAATGAATCCAATAGGGAATTCAGGAAAATTCTGTTACCCCAAAGAGTGGTAAGAATGTGGAACGCTCTACCGCAAGGAGTAGTTGAGGCAAATAGCATAGATGCATTTAAGGGGAAGCTAGATAAGCACATGAGGGAGAAAGGAATAGAAGGGTATCCTGATAGGGTTAGATGAAGTAGGGCGGGAGAAAGCTCGTGTGGAGCATAAACGCCGGCATAAACCAGTTGGGCCGAATGGCCTGTTTCTGTGCTATACTTTCGATGTAAGTCGATATAACAATATTCTTTAAGGGAACAGTTATGGAATGTCCAGCAATTTATTAAACTGCGCAGAACCCATGGATTGAAGAAAACATACTTAGCTTTTGGCTAGTTGAAGAATTGCTTACAGGATGAACATGGATAAAACTTTTCCCCCGCCACCAAAACCTCTAACTTGGCATGGAGACGAATATAATGCTGCTACCACTCTTCTCTAGAACAAAAACAGCATGTCCCAGAAAACATCCAATAGTATCCCTTACCCTGGAAATCTGGAGGGAAGCCTGCATTATGCTGAAGATGCAAGTGGACCTACTGGCCCCCATATGAGGTGTGTGAAGTGGTGCAAATGTCAGTGGGGGAACATTTAGGAAGCAGTGATCATAGTATCATAAGGTTTAGATTAGTTATGGAAAAGGACAAGGAGCAATATAGAGTAAAAATACTTAATTGGAGGAGGGCCAATTTCAGTGGGTTGAGAACGAAACCGGCCCGGTAAATTATATTCAAGGACTGGCGGGCAAAACCGTAATCGAACAATGGGCGGCCTTTAAAGAGGAGATGGTTCGGGTACAGTCCAGGTACATTCCCACGAGGGGAAAAGGTAGAGCAATCAAAACCAGAGCTTCCTGGATGATGAAAGAGATAGAGAGTAAGAGGAATCAGAAAAAGGGGGCGTATAATAAATGTCAGTTGATAATACAAGTGAGAACCTGGCTGAATATAGAAAGTACAGAGGAGAAGTGAAAAAGGAAATAAGAGGGGCAAAGAGAGAGTATGAGAATAAACTGGCGGCTAACATAAAAGGGAATCCAAAAGTCTTCTATAAGCATATAAATAGTAAATGGGTAAGAGGAGGGGTGTGGCCGATTAGGGATGTGGCCGATTAGGGACCAAAAAGGAGATCTACGCATGGAGGCAGAAGACATAGCTAAGGTATTAAATGAGTACTCTGCATCTGTCATTACCAATGAAGAAGATGCTGCCAAAGTCACAGTAAAAGAGGCGGTAGTTGAGATACTAGATGGCCTAAAAATTGATAAAGAGGAGGTACTAGAAAGGCTAGCTGTACTTAAAGTAGATAAATCACCCGGTCTGGATGGGGTGCATCCAAGGTTGCTGAGGGAAGGAAGGGTGGAAATTGCTGAGGTGCTGGCCATAATCTTCCAATCCTCCTTGGATGGGTGGTGCCAGAGGACTGGAGAATGGCGAATGTTACACCTTTGTTCAAAAAAGGGTGTAAGGATAAACCCAACAACTATAGGCCAGTCAGTTTAACCTCAGTGGTGGGGAGGCTTTTAGAAACGATAATCCGGGACAAAATTAATAGTCACTTGGACAAGTGAGAATTAATAAAGGAAAGCCAGCACAGATTTGTTAAAGGCAAATTGTGTTTAACTAACTTGATTGAGTTTTTCGATGAGGTAACACCGAGGGTTGATGAGGGCAATGCAGTTGATGTTGCGTATATGGACTTTCAAAAGGCGTTTGATAAAGTGCCACATAACAGTCATAATTGTCAGCAAAATTGAAGCCCATGGAATAAAAGGGACAGTGGCAGCATGGATACGAAATTGGCTAAGTGACAGGAAACAGAGTGTAGTGGTGAACGGTTGTTTTTTGGACTGGAGGAACGTACACAGTGGTGTTCCCCAGGAGTCGGTACTAGGACTGCTGCTTTTTTTGATACAATTTAACCTGGACTTAGGTCTATAGGGCACAATTTCAAAATTTGCAGATGACACAAGACTTGGAAGTGTAGTAAACAGTGAGGAGGATAATAATAGACTTCAAGAGGACATAGACAGGCTGGTGGAATGGCCTGCATAGGCACTGCACTTGAGGGGTCCAGGAAGCTCATCCTCTGCCTGTGGACCCTCTCATGTGAGTAGTGCCTCCTAGTTCCCTCTCTGCTCGTCTCCATAGAAACATAGAAAATAGGAGCAGGAGTAGGCCATTCGGCCCTTCGAGCCTGCTCCGCCATTCAGTATGATCATGGCTGATCCTCGAGACCATATACCCATTCTCTTCTCATATCCCTTGATGCGTTTTGTGTCTCAAAATCTATCTATCTCCTTCTTAAATATATTCAGTGACTTGGCCTCCACAGCCTTCTGTTGGTAGAGAATTCCACAGGTTCATCACCTGCTGAGTGAAGAAATTTCTCCTCATCTCAGTCCGAAATGACCTCCCCCGTATCCTGAGACTGTGACCCCTCGTTCTGGACCCCCTAGCCAGGGAAACATCCTCCCTGCATCCAGTCTGGCTAGCCCTGACAGAATTTTATATGTTTCAATGAGATCCTCTCTCATTCTTCTAAACTCAAGTGAATACAGGCCCAGTCGACCCAATCTCTCCTCATACGACAGTCCTGCCATCCCAGGAATCAGTCTGGTGAACCTTCGCTGTACTCCCGCTATGGCAAGTATATCCTTTCTTAGGTAAGGAGACCAAAACTGCACACAATACTCTAGGTGTGGTCTCACCAAGGCCCCACCAAGGCCCTGTATAACTGCAGTAAGGCATCCTTGCTCCTGTACTCAAATCCTCTTGCAATGAAGGCCAAAATACCATTTGCCTTTTAACTGCTTGCTGCACCTGCATGTTTGCTTTCAGTGACTGGTGTACAAGGACATTCCAGGTCCTTGTTGCACACCTGTTTGTGCACCTGCAGATCCCAGAACTAAACGCTGTGCTTGCCACAGATGGTGATGTGCCTCCTCCTCAGATGTACTGTGAAATACATTCACTGTGTCCCCCCCCCCCCCCCCGCCATCTGATGATGTCAGTTTGAGGGATGTAGGTAAATTTGTTTGAATACAAGAATTCTCAGTTTCAACAAAGAAATCTCAGTCTAAGCACAAAGAATTCCCAGCCAAAGTTTGTCTGAGAGAACTGAGTGCCCAGCTGCAATACCTAACTTTTTATTGAGATGTGTCAATCACTGGTTTAAAGGGTCAAATGAGCTTCGGTTGCAACTCGCCTCTGTTGCCATGGTGTGTTTCAGAAGTCAGGGAGACACGTTCAGGAGAAGTTAAATTCGATTCAATTGCAGAATGCACAAAAAGTTAATCACCTTAAGTCCTTCAAGTATCTAAATTAGCATTTTAAATAACGGCCCACCGACTGGACTTCCTGGTGTTTGTTGCATGCACGCATCGTAATGCGCCTGGGTCAAACCCGGAAGTGGGCGCATTGGAGCCGGGATGTGGTCCCGCTCTAAAAAGCTGGTACATTAATCTCCCACCCGCCCCCAACCTACCCGTTCTTGGGGGTTAAAATTACCCCACTTGTTTCAACTAAATAGGGAGGACCAGGGGGTCACATTCTCAAGTTATGCAATGCCAGAACTAGATTAGATGTTAGGAGGTGGTTCTTTTCCCAGAGGATAGTGAACCTGTGAACAGGCTGCCGGCTCGTGCAGTGAACTCTGATTCGCGGAATTCCTTCAAGAGCGAGCTGGACCTGTTTGTGGCTGGGGCGCAGATCATTTCGTACAAAAGGTAGGTACTATATAAAATTAATTGGGGCTACAGTGGTCTCTTGGACTAGTTTTGGTCGGAGAGGGATTTTTCAGATTGGCCTGGTTTTTTAATCTGAGTTTCCACCTCTCCCAGGAGATTATATGGCTTTCGGGTGGGGTGGGGTGAGGAGTGTATATATTGTGATGCACAAGGCATTGCAGTTGTTTGGGCCACGTTGGATGGACCAGTGGGTCTTTTCCTGTACGTCATTATTCGTATGTTCGTACCTACACTGAATTTCAACTGCCACTTGCAAATTTTGTCCTAGCCCTGCCCCACGTCTACTTCCTTGACCATCTCATCAAACTCAACCGAATTACCCAAGTTTAAAATTATCTGTGAATCTGAGAAAATTGCATTGTGTTTATGAATCTGGGTTGTTTGTGTGGATTAGAAACAGTACAAGCCCCAAAACCAATCCCAGAGCAAGCCACTTTAGCACCTCCTAAGTCTGTTTTAACTAGCACACAATGCTTCTTCTCTTTCAACCAATTTCTGATACACCTTCACTCTGTCTTGTCTGGTAGCTGTTTTCGTATCATGACCCAGTCTCCTTATTTAAATTGCTTAAAGCACTTCAAAGAACAGTGCTATAGCCATATTCCCAGCAGTGTCCCAATCATGGTCAAGAATGTGGCTCCAAATGTTTTTTTTGGAAGCGAGGGTGGGATTCCTTTAAGGACTTTCCCAGCACTTAGCTTTAAATAACAAGCATGTTTCCCAGCTTAATGCGGGGAAAGAACTATAGTGAAATCTCTGTGGGTGAAAGTTGAGATACGTGAAGACTTACAGCCTCCATTCTTCTTTTGTTCCTTCCCCCAAGAGCAGACCTCAGTCCCCTCCAATACTGCCATATCTTAGGCACAATAGATACACAAACTACCCCCACCTCAATCTTCCCAAAGCCTCTCCACAATCCTCCCAGATCCTCCTCACCACTCAACCACCATTTTGCTCCTACATCCCGTGACATCTCGACAAATGGCCCCAGTTGTCCCACATCCATACAGCCCTCTACGAATACTCCTAGAACCTAGCACCCATCTGCTGCTCTCAAACTAAACCAACAAGCTTCTAATGTTCCCAGGCATACCACTGCCAATGCTCTTAGAGCCTGAAAGCCTCGGATCACAATTTCTAGCCCTAAAAACTCTTAGTACTCTCACACCTAGCAACCACCCTCCCCAATGCTGCAACACCCTGCCAAGGCAACCCAGTGCTACCACATCCCAAGACCATCTTCTTCCTGCAATGTCACATCTTGCCAACACACTTTTTTGATTGGTTCAAAGTAAAACAACAGCATATCACAGCCTCAGCATGGATCAAAAGCAGCAGTAGGTTTTCTGAGTTGAAGGGCATATCTAATGCCTTTGTGAAAGTTTTGCTAAAGAAACTGGAAATTGAATTCTCTATTACAGGCAAGTTTCCCATTTAAACCATTAATAACTGTTCCTTTTCTAATATGAACGCATGAATTTTTACCTCACATATAATAATTTCCTTGGCATTCTGCAATTTAAAAAAAAACTGTTCAATCAAGAATAAATTTCCTCTTTCAGTGGGAAAGTTGAATAGTATCTCAGTTTGTTTTCCCCAAGTGATGATTCATTTAAATTATAGGGTTCCACCCGATTGGCTGCTGTCCATATTATTCATGACAAACCACTCACCTCTTTATTTTGGCTTCAAATTCAGTTAAAAAATCTTTCTCTTCCAAGAACTTAAAAGGTAATTTTTTTTTAATAAGCTGGGAAACTGCGTAAACAATTAACTTTTTAGTCTTTTATGAGATCATTTTTATTTGTTTATGGAAGTTTATGTGCACATAGTGCTTTAAAGCAGTAACTTAAAGACAGTAATTGTCTGATGACAAGGAAAGCTGTGGGGAGGGAAGCTCTCCAACCCAAAATGGGCTGTGGACAGGTCACAGGAGGAAGCTGAAAAGGTAGAAATTCAGTGGGCAGGAATGGCACCTGATGGTCTGAACGGGGCCAAGGGCAGTTCAGGCCCTGTTACCTTGAGCCCCCATCCTATGAAGGCTGCTGGAATCTGCTCTCACAATACTGCCAGATTCCAGCAAACCCCAACACTCCCAGACCCTCCCTTGCAGTTCTACTGTACCCTGAATTTGACTCCCTTACCCCCTACCCCTCTAAACACTTCCAAATGCCAGTATCTCCTTGTAATATATCACTTCCTGGTTTCTGACTTAATAGTATCAGCCTTGATTTAGTGCCAGCATTCTCACTTCTGAGTCCGAAGGTCATGGGTTGAAGTCCCATTCCAGAGACTTGCCCACATAATCTAAGCTGACATTTCAGTGCAGTACTGAGGGAGTGCTACACTGTTTCAGGTGCCGTGTTTTGGATGAGACCTTAAACTGAGGCCCCCTCTGCCCTCTCAGGTGGATGTAAAAAATTGCATGGCACTTTTCAAAGAAGGGCAGGGGAGTTCTCCCCAGTGTCCTCGCCAATATTTATCCTTCAACCAACATCACTAAAACAGATTATCTGGTCATTATCACATTGCTGTTTGTGGGACCTTGCTGTGTGCAAAATAGCCACATTTTCTACATTACAACAGTAACTACACTTCAAAAAGTCATTCATTGGTTGTAAGGTGCTTTGGGATGTAATGAGATCAGTTTCAATGCTCCCAGAACCCCCTCTTTACAGTGCTCTGGACCTCAGGGTCCACTTCCTATCTATCCATTCACATTCAAGGTTGAATTACTGGAACCTATATCCATTATATGAAGGCCTTGATATGAGCAACCCAAAAGCAATACAAGATTCAGAAGTGTTTCACCACTGCAACTTCGGGAAAGACATAAGCATTTATTATTCCATAAGTCACAATTTGTCAGTTAAGATCCATTAAGTGTCAATATGACTAAAATATAAGTATTCTAAAAACAAAGCCCAACAACAGAAACTGGAGAAACCACCTTGTCACATTTAAATGCACAGAACGACAACATCAGCAGATGTGATTAATATAAGTAGCTGAAGTCACAAGTGGATTGAACCTGAAGATACCTAAACCAATATTATTGTATATAAGTCGGAAGGACTCATAACCCTACCGAGAGTAGATGAACAAAGGCTATGGCCATTATCTTGGTGTAATTATTAGAAGTGACAGTTGTCTGCTAAAGAAAAGGGTCAATTTAGGGGCAAGGTTTAATTAGAAACAAACACTTTGGGCCCAAATATCTATTCAGCATGCATGGAAGAAATGTTTCAGTTCACATCCTCCAGAGAAATGAAAATCAAGCTGAGTCTTATTTACCTAGTTTTGTAATTAACCAGTGATACATTGCATTGTTTTTCTAATATACTGTGTTAAAGATATTCCCTCCCACTATTTCCCAACATTGAGAGTTCCCAATCTCAGTTGAGGCTTTTGGGAAAATGCCAAAGAGCAGCTTGGCATTTCATCAGGAAAAAAAGTATTAAGCGAAAGAAAAAAAACCTCTCATGTACTGCCTTGTGGCTGGCTTAGAACTACCGCTGGCAGAGAACAAGGTATAGGTCATCTGCCTTTGTTCTCAGGTGAGGAATGATGTGCAGAAAGTTGGTGCCTAAAGGAGGATAACAAAAATGGGCTGCACAATAAATGGTGTAGACAATAATGGAATTCACTACAACTTTACAGACACATAAACCTTACCATACTGTTTTCCCATTCAGACTAAAACCAATTTTAATTCAAATTAAATATCTATTTGCAAAATGACATTTAGTTTTAATTTATAAACTGATTCAGTGCAAAGGCATAATGATCATTTAAGTAGTATGCATAAGTCAATTAACAAGTGAACTATGAATTTACAGTGCATTAATAAGTTCCCATGAGAAATAATTTTTTTTGGTATCTCTTAATTTCATACATTCTATAATAGATCAGGAAATCAATTCTACACTCTATACAAATACACTTCTCAATTTGAAATTTAAGGTTCCATTTCCTGTAATGTCAGGCTTCTTTAGAATTAATCAGCATCTGAAACCTATTATCAGGCTTTAGTGTCAATACAAATTGGAGCATAAAATCGTTTTTTCTAAAATGAAATAAAATTCTTCCTCTTTGGCAACTGAAGTCCCAGTATTATATCACAATATCTAAAAGGAAAATGGTCATCAAATAATCTAAAAGCTGGTGCTCCAATGAAGAAATACAATCTCCTTTCATCACTGGAGGAGAGATAAACCTGATTAATTATGGACATTTTCCAGTTTATGCATCATCACAGTATTTAGAGGCAAAAGAATATATTACCCCATTTAAAAATGTCCTTGTACATAAACCCCACCTATCATAAAAAGTAAACCTGGATCAATGACTAATAAAGAAACACTGAACAAAATTCTTCTAGTTTATCAGCATGCTTTCTTTGTAGTTCAGAAGGTTAAAATATTTTTAAAAATACACTCAGGATGTGGGTGTCGCTGGCAAGGCCAGCATTTATTGCCTATCCCTAGTTTCTCCTGAGAAGCTGGAGAAGACCCTTCTTCTTGAACTATTGCAATCCATGTGGTGAAGGTACTCCCACAATGCTGTTCGGTAGGGAGTTCCAGGATTTTGACCCAGCGACTATGAAGAAATGGCGGTATATGTCTAAGTCGGGATGGTGTGAGATTTGGAGGGAAACGTGGAAGTGATGGTATTATGTTTTCCACACTGAAGTGGAGGGTCATTTACAATTTTACATTTTTAGCAATTATAACAATGAAAAGGCACCAGGAAAATATACTTTTGTAAAGAGTTGTGTGAATAATGTCACATACAGAAATCGCAGAGATGGTTCTATTATCAACTAGAATACAATGTAGTTTTTGAGGAAAAGGTGATCTCCGAGATCAGCAAAGTCAAAATGTCTTTGCACTGCTAAATTGTGGTAGCTAATCCTTGCTGCTTGAACAAAATCAAAGGTTGAATAAGGAAACTATTAGAATCAGACAAAACAATCCGGTCAAAAATTCAAGTAAACTATACCTGAATACAGAACACAGCGTGAATGCATTATGGTGGTTTGACCATGCAAGAAAAGACTAAGCTGCAGACAAGTGAATGGTGCAGATGAAGATAGGCAGAAATAAGAACATAAGAATTAGGAGTAGGAGTAGGAGTAAGCCACACGGTCCCGCAAGCCTGCTCTGCCATTCAATAAGATTATGGCTGATCTTTGATCTCAACTCCACTTTCCTGCTCGATCCCCACATCCCTTGATTCCCTGAGAGTCCAAAAACCTATGAGTCAGGTTGCTCCTGAACCCATCAAAACATCTAGCATGATCATTGCACAACTTGGTACAATGCAGTTTTATAGCACTGTTTCAGACGCAACACTTTCTATTTGGCTCCTAAATTTAGTATATTTTCAAGTTTCACCTTTAAAATAGTGACTACAGTTTTTCGTTTAAAAAAAGTTGAGTTAAACGTTAAAAATAAATAGAGCATTCAAGCATCATTAGGTGTCAGCCTTGGCTCAGTGGTAGCACTCTCACCTTGGAGTGGGTAACGCGCCCAGAGAATTTGGGGTGCTCCGCATGCGATCGCAGCCTAATTGAAGGCACTTACCTTGGCTTCGGGGTTTCGCGAGCTGGAAAGCTGCGCAGCTGACGCACTGCGCACCCGCATCACAGGCTGTCAGCAGGAGGTGCCCTATTTAAAGGGGCAGTCCTCCAATGCTCCTCCTGCAGCAAACAACCAATTTAGGAGCATGGTGCAGGCCAGAGCCACGGCTGCTCCAAGGTTCTCTGACTCCTCACTCCAGGTGCTGCTCGATGGGGTGAGGAGTAAGATGGAATTTTTTTCCCTCATCGGATGGGAGGAAGTGTCCTCCCTGCACCACCAAGGCGGCCTGGCTGGAGGTGGCCGAGGAGGTCACCAGCAGTGACAATGTGTCCAGAACCTGGGTGCAGTGCAGGAAGAGATTTAATGACCTAACCAGGTCAGCCAAAGTGAGTATACTTACGCATTTCCCACACTCCGTCTTCCACATCACCTCCACCACCACACAACTCCTTCTGCACTGCCACCAGAAAGCTCTCGCATTAGTCCTCACATCCACTCAACTATCATCCTCACCTTGCCTGCAAGTACTCACAGCCCCAGTTCCCATTCGAACATTACCACCCTACCCAATCCTCATACAATCTCATGGCTATGTCTCACACGCACCCTCCCATGCATCTCCCTCACGCTCAACCCCACCCACAACAATGCATGCAGCGGGTCACCATGCAACCATGACTCAATCATGCCTCTGATTTGCCTCGATAGGAGAAGAGATGCCAGAATACCCGGGAGAAGGCAAGGACCGGAGGGGGCCCGCCACACCAGGTGGCATTAACAGATGCGGAGCAGCAGACATTCGAAATAAGCTGGACGCTGGAGTGCCTGTCCATGACAGATGCTGAGACTGGGAGTGCAGAAGCGGCTGGTGACAGAAATCTAACGCTCAACACTCATGATAGTGAATGACCTTAGCATCACTTGGCATCTGCAGCACCTCAACATCTGTCCAAATGCTTAATATTGCTTTCTGTTCTCTTGCAGGGCCGTGACTGTGGAAGGCGATTCCTCAGAGGACCTGCCGGCCTCTGAGGGTCCATTGTCACATCTGAGCGATCCATCCTCCAGCGCAGATACACACACCTCGGTGCATCCTGGGTCCCCGTCCTCACTTAGTTGGGCTTGCACATAGTGAGTCACCACGCACGTGAGCACGAGCAGACCCTGGTGGCAGGGGCAGCCGTGGAGAGTCCATGTTGGTGGGAGCACTCTTCTGCAGGCCCTGCTCAGCTGGACCCAGATGCTGAACCCTGGGGGCCAGCCATGAAAAGGAGAGTCATCGAGCGGCAGCAGCACATTGCCAAGGTACTGGAACAGTTGCCACGTGCACTCTCCAAAATCGCACAGAGGATGGAGGAGTCCAACTCCTGCATGCGTGGAATACTGTCACAGGGACGTGAAGGCATCTCTGAGATAGTGTCGCGGGTAGGTGCGGGAATGTCTGTGATGGAGGAAAGGCTAGCCTCCATCGAGCGTCAAGCACGGCTCAACAATGAGTCCATTCAGGCCCTGACAACGGCCGTTCGGATTCAGGGTGAGCAACATTCTGCCGCCTTAAACAGGCTGACAGATACCTTACAGCTGGCCTTCCAAGGCTTCACACAAGTCCTCCAAACTGTCGTCCAACAGGGTGGAAGGTGTGATGTGGGCCTGGGCCAGAAGAGGGATGATGGTGAAATGGGAACATGGAAGAGGGGACGCCACTCAAAGCGCTCCACCATCTCACCCGTTGCCCTCCTCTCAACCTGTACCCGCGATACTGCCCCCTCTCCAGGTGGCTGAGCCTGCCCCTGCGCAGGTGCAGGTGGAGCAGTCTTTGGAGGGGTCCTCACGGGCACCGAAACCCAGAGGGCGTCCGCGCAAAGCATCTCATCGGTCAAGGCATGGACAAGAGCAACCTACCTCTGCTGAAGCCACAGGGATAGCACCACGTATGGGCACCACGTAAATGTAAGGCGAAGGATTTGAGAGCACAAAGGGGATGCACGGGGTGAAAGACGAAATGTTATGTTTTTGATTTATTTTCCTTTGTTTTGCAAAAAATCATAAAAAACTGTTATCACCACTACTGCCACGTCTTTGAAAATCTTGTCTGGTTTGCGCAATAATGCCCGAGGATCACCATGAAGACCCACACCTGATGCCACCCATTGTGTCACAGCAGAGTGGGTGTGGGTGTATTTGCAGGGCTCTTTTGTGCAGACAACTGAGACACGCCAGCCATGTCCCCAGTGGCACACTGAAAGGATGCAGAGGAGAAGTTGTTGAGAGCAGTGGTGACTTTGACAGCGACAGGTAAGATGATGGTGCTCGGGCCAGCTGGGAGCAGCTCAGCATGAAGGAGGCTACAAATGTCTACGACTACATGTTGAGTGACTGAGTCTCCATGTACACTGCTGCTTAGAGAGGTCCAGGAAGCTGAGCCATGGTCTGTAGACCCTGTGGCGAGGGTAGTGCCCTCGCGACGCATCTCTCTCTGCGGTTGCCCTCCCTCCTGCTGTGCAGGTGGATGTGTCACAGCACTGTGTTGTGGAGCTCCACGTGTCAGAGGTGGACGGTGTGGCCACTGAGGCTTGTGATGCTGTTCGTCCTCCGAGGAGGTCATGCTGTAGCTACAGTGGCCCCCATCTGGAAGATGTACGTTTGAGGGGGTCCGCAAGGTAAGTAAATGTGTCTGCACACCGGGGTTGAGGTTGCAAGTTTGTGAATTTTATTGTTAGGAGGAGGGTGGTGGAGACCAAACTTTGTCCAAAGTGACAGAGTGGCCTCCTGCAACGAGTGAGGATCTCTTCCCCCCCCCCCTACCCCGCACCTGTCAATGGACCTTTGCAGCTGCCACAGGCTGGTGGCTGCAACACGTCCATTTCAACTGGAAGTGTTTCCCCCAGTATGGGAAACAGTCTCAGTTGAGTTGAAAATCCCACCCCTCCTAAAATACCCTACAAATCAGGTCTGCGAACGACCTGAACTATCTACTTAATTGGTTTAAGTGGGATCCCACCGGCTTTAATTGCCGGCGGGAGTCCCGCATGTGGGGGCTGTGCATGCATCTAAGTGCATCACTGGGGAACCCAGAAGTGGGCGGGTTGGATCCGGGCTCCAGACCCGACCAGGGAATCCCCGATTTTCGGAGCCCCCATCACAAACCCGCCGGCTCGGACGTCCGAAAATCGAGCCCCATACCTCAAAAGTAATCAATTGTCTGTGAAGTACTTTGGGATGTCCTGAAGTCCTGAAGTTCTGAACAGCACTTATAAATGCAAGTTCTTTTTTTCATCAATTATACTGATTAGTTCTTGATCAAATAAAGGGAATAAATGTTACAAACGTTAACAAGCCTCATAAAATTAAACAGAGAATTTAGGAACACAGGACTATCGAAACAGAAATAGGCCATTCAGATCCGTACACGGCTGATCTGTACCTCAACTCTATTTACCGCCTTTGATCCATATCCCTTGTTACCCTTACCTAACAAAAATCTATCTACTCAGCATCCACAGCATTTTGGGGAGAGAGTTCCTGATTTCCACCACTGTGTGAAAAAGTGATTCCTGATTTCACTACTAAATGGCCTAGCTCTAATCTTATGATTATGCCCTCTTGTCCTGGATTCCCCCACCAGAGGAAATAGTTTCTTCATATCTATCCTATCAAATCCCTTCATCATTTTAAAAGATCTCCATTAGATCATCCCTCAACCTCCTAAACTCAACTGCACTGTACCCCCTCCAAGGCCAATATATCTTTCCTGAGGTTCAGTGCCCAAAACTGAAAGCAGTACTCCAGATGGGGACTGACCAAAGTTCTGTACAACTGAAGCATCACTTCCTCACTTTTGAATTTCACATTGATAAATCTATTCCATGGATTGTTTCTGCTGAGTAGCATTGGCCTTCATGATTAAAATTAGTCTGCTGCTGTGCATCAGAACCTAATATTTTAAAAGCAGGCTTCACATATAAAGCTTCTCTTAATGCAAAGGTACTTTTCCTTGGCTTCTAAGAACAGCACTATATCAAAGGAGATCTGCAGCTGCTGATTTTGATTGATCAATGGCACTGTACCAACACAAACCTGAGTTCCCGCTATTACCTTGAATCAAATCCTTTGGATGAACTATAAAAGTAATCATTTCCCATATATTTTTTGCTGCAAAAGTACCACCAATATTGAATTATCACCAGAATTGTTGCCTGATGTTTAACACATTGAAAAGGCACACGAAGGAAGAAAGAATATCATTCATGTTCTTGATGGTCAGCCATGGCTCAGTTGGTAGCACTCTCACTTCTGAATCAGAAGGTTGTGGGTTCAAGACTCATTCCAGAGATTTGAGCACAAAATCTCGGCTAACAGTGCAGTGTAATACTGAGGGAGCGCTGATCCGTCTTTCGGGTGAGACGTTAAACCGAGGGCTCGTCTGCCCTCTCAGATGGACATAAAAGATCCCACAGCAGATTATCTGGTCATTATCACACTGCTGTTTGTGGGAGTTTGCTGTGTGCAAATTGGCTGCCGTGTTTCCTATATTACAACAGAGACTACATTTCAAAAGTACTTTATTGGCTATAAAGTACTGTGGGGCGTCCTGAGGTCTTGAAAGGTGCTATATAAATGCAAGTCATTCTTTTTTTTACATTATTTTAAAAAGCAGCCTGTATAACAAAAGGAAAGAAAGCAAGAACGAAAAAGTGATTTACAATTATATAGCGCCTTTCGCGTCCTTAGGATGTACCAAAGGATGTACTTGACAGCAAATAAATTGCTTTTGAAGTGTAACTGTTGCTGTAATGTAGGGAAACCCGACAGCCAATTTGCA
The DNA here is from genome assembly GCF_035084215.1 of Heptranchias perlo. Classification (NCBI taxonomy): domain Eukaryota; kingdom Metazoa; phylum Chordata; class Chondrichthyes; order Hexanchiformes; family Hexanchidae; genus Heptranchias; species Heptranchias perlo. The sequence continues at coordinate 35,048,000 of NC_090340.1, read as the reverse complement.
TACAGCAAGGTTCCATAAACAGCCATGAGATAACTGATCAGTTAGTCTGTTTTGGTGGTGTTGGTTGAGGGATAAATATTGGCCCAGATATTGTGAGAAATCCTCTGCTCTTCTTCTAATAGTGGCATGGAATCTTATATTTCCACCTGAGCAGGCAGTCTTGGTTTATCGTCTTATCTGAAAGACGGCATCTCAGTCAACACATCCTTCCCTCAGGACTGCACTGAACTAATAAAAAAGGAATAAATAGAAGGATTAGACTAAGAGCAGTGGTGCTACAAGATATTACAATGATTTCCTGCATGTTGAGTTCCTAATGTTGGACATAAGTTTTTAAAAAATGAATAAGTGGACAAATAGCCCACACTGCAGTTCCTCTCATCTGGATGCTGGAATTGAAACAAAAAACGAGTGGTTTCATCCAACTCACTGAGGAAAACCATTTGAACATTTGTAACATCTTCCATAGTGTTTACTCAGTTCTGGGCTGCTGTTATGAAGATTAAAATATATATCTAGAATCCCCAGAATATCTTCTGTTCCTACTGAAGCAGGTATTAGTTCAAAACATATATAAAATATACCTACAAATAATAGTATTTACTTAAACCTCTACAAATTCTGCACACACACACACACACACACACACACACACAACATATAGTATGTATAAAATGACATCAGGGGTGTAGAAAATAAAAGCTCTGATGCTGTTTTAACTGATTGTGAATATAATTAATTTCAATTTTTGGTATTGGACAATATAAAATTACCATTTAGTATTGAGATTATTTCCAGTAATTTGGAAAATTGAGCTGACGGTCGGTTAGTGATGTCAACTAGAATAGTAGGTTGCTCAATATTATCAAGCTGTAAAGATCTAAGTGAAGTATATAGATTTACCAAAGCTAGGATTATTATATAAACTAGGAAACTTATCTACCATTAGACTTTACTTGCAGGAAACCTCCAATAAAAAAGGTCAGGATTTGGTATTGCCTTTTGATCCCGAGAAAGGTTTTTTAAATTCTTACCTTGCAAACATTGATAATTATTAAGAAAAACATCACTGCAAAAAGAAACTGTGTAACTGTTGCTCAATTAGGATCATGGATATTAAATTCTTAATGGAGACTTGAGAACAAAACAGCAATGTTTGTACAGTCTGACAATTTGTTTGTACTGACAGGACCAGCATACTGAATGCAGGATTTCTTTTGGCTTGTAAATTAGATATCAAAGCTGTCAGGAAGCAAACCAGAAAACTGGAGAAACTGGCAAAGGAGAATATGTCCCTGAACAGTAAATTTTAGCTGAGCCACGAGTTGATGGTGCAAGGTAAAGAAAGTCAATATCCAGCACTGCTCAGTTGAGGGGCTGATGCACATAACTGCTGGGTAGCTTAATAATTAATGATGCAGGCCAGTTACTGGTACATCATAGCTTCAGGAAGTTACAGAATTATAACTAGTGAGCAAATACCAGAAAATCAATTTCTTCAAGCAGAGATGATATAGGTGGTAAACCCTATATCAGAGATGACATAGGGTTGTCAACACCACCCCTCCACCCTGGATTGCCCAGGAGCTTCCCAGAATAGACAATTTCAGCATACCTTCTGAAAGTCGCATGAATATTCAGTAGATTTTACATGATCTCACAGGCACTGCTGCTTGCGACCCAGGAGAAAAGTACTTGCATGTTACACTTCGTACCTGCTCGCCTCCAGAGACTCGAATTTGAGCATGCTTCTATGGCTTTTAGTTATCTAAATTGAGTGAATTCTGGACTTTTTCATGGAGCCCTTAAACAAAGCGGGGGTTCCATCTATTTCTTAATTATTTTCTTAGCACCATGGACTGTCCATACCACCCATATTCACAGCCTCACAAGGAAGTAGCTAATCTGCTCTTGGGCATTTGCCAATGCGGAGAGTGACAACCAGCAAATATGAACAAGTTCCCAATGGGTAGCACTTCCTCCAATTGTCTCTCTGTGTCACTTTCCATGGGGGCACAGGCAAGATGAATAACTCAGCCAATATTTAACTCATTGTATTTGTGCAATTCTCATGAATCAGCATTAGGTTCAGTTTGTACGGCAGCTCAATGCTTTCTTCAAAAACTATTTGAACCTGTCTGTTCAGTAAGATATTGATTCTCTAACCTCATGTTAACATTAAACATAGTTACCCATGTCAGTATTCTGTATCACTTTGGTATAATCATGTATGAAGAAAGTAAGTTACACATCATCCTTCAAAATGATGCTCAACGACTTGTGAAAGCAAGACACCAAGTCCAGCACGCTTCATTTCTGTGATAAATTATTACAGTACAATATTTCTCTCCCATTAACAGTGCTTTTAGACTTCGTGGGCAGATTTTTCTCTGCATAGTACCCCACATTTGTCTATTTCTGGGATGTTACATAAAGCAAGAGAGGTCGAGATCCCTTGCACCCAAACTCTGCCCTTGATGTACATTTCCAGTAGAGGGTTAGGTGCGGGCAGAGAGATCATGCTTGCATAGGATTGTCAACCCTTCCGGATTGCCCTGGACTCTCTTGAAATGGACTACCGATCTGCCAGGCATTGCTGTTGGTGATCAGAGAGAAAAGTACTTCTGCATTCCAGTTTGCGCCTCCGCCCACCCGAATGCGAGCCAAGCATAAAATCTACTGAATATTCATGTGACTTTCAGAAGGTAAGGTGCAGCAAGCTCTCTAACTTCATTTGGACTTATTAATGTAAGCTCAATGCTGCTAATGCGTTTTTATACATATTATGTTTGTTGTGTCTTATTCACCTTCTGAAATTTCATTCATTTTAAAATCCAGTGGGTCTTATACATGGAGGAAAATTATAACTTCTTTTATATTGATCTTTGACTGCTGGCTTGTGCAGCCCTGGTCTCCTGCAGGTGATGGTCAGATGGACAGTATAACTGGCAGATTTTGTTAGACACATAGCTAGGAAAACTCACTCTTCTCCCTCATCTTAGTGCCTATCACTGGCCCAACCGTGGCCAGTAAAAGCACTGAACCAGTGGCAGTGTGATCTTCATAGATTTGAAGCACAACTCCCAGCCCTTCAGCGCACATACCTTTTAAACACATTAGCACATGCCTGCCTGCCTTGTGATGATGCCATGATGTAATGTTGTGCCTGGGCAGTGGCCAATTTGTCAAGACCAACCTGTGTATTTGCATCCCGAAACACAATTTGCTACCAGTCTCCCTGTGACTTGTGTAAATTTGGGAGAGCAGTTATCAAACCATTAAGTAAATGCAATAATATTTGCAGACTGCAGCGAATGTCATGTGACAGCACCTCCAGAAATGGATCCAACCAGAGTTAGCAATCCCGTGACCATAGAGTTCAGAAAGATAGCAGTGCTGACAGGCAAATGCACTCCGAGATACGTTTTCAATTCTTTGCAATACCAAAAGTACAACTCTCTGACAAACTGGAATATGCTGTAACAGGTTTTCTTCTAAAGTAGTCACAAACCATTTTTTCCCCCTAACCAAAGAAGTCATGTCAATTTGCTCCAATTTCGTAGAAGATGACTAAAGTCCAAAAGTATATTCAAACATTTTATAATCTGTGGGTATTATCTGGTTGAAACTTAGTTTCAGTACATTATAAATCATTTTTACGTACTGTATTAATTGTCATGGTCTACCCAGTGTTACACGGCACTACCGTCTTGGAGCCTCCTTTGTCCTACAAACAGTAGTTCAAGAATCACTTAAAACACTTTTTATAGTTTATAGAACACAAAACAAAACTACACAGCATATTAGATTCAGCAGGACCGAGAAAACTCTTCAACTCTCAGCCTCTTCCAGTTATTCTACTTCTGTTGAACCTTGTCCTTTTATGCTCACTTGGCTGGGGGAGGTCTCCACCCACTCTAGTAGCAATTACCTCTTAAAGGCAAGGTTCTTAAAGGGGCAATACCCTTCCCTCTGGTACTAGGGCCCTCATCAGCCTGTGGCTGACATCCCGGGGGCCTTAATCACCTTGTCTCACCAGATAATTAAATCCCTTTTTCACCTCAATAATTAATGCCTTAATGTGGATTTTTAATTGTTTGATTTATGAAATACCCAGAAATACAATAAATACTTATTCAAATGAAGGGGACCACGAATACACAAACAGGCAATTTCTTTCGGTGGTTTACGAGTTGAAAATAACTGGTCAATTTCTTTAAAAATGTAACTAATTCTATCGAGTGTAGTGTGAATACTGGTGCCTACCTTCCAATCAATGAGCATATCTGTGGTTTTGGATTCTCCTTGACGGTTCCAAATATATCAGGTATCATATCACCATTAAAACTGAAAGGGAATAAATATAAGTTTAGAAAAACCTAATTTAAAAAGGTCAGATAACCAACACTTTCAATGAAATTGAATACAATTATGATAAGCACAGATCCTATCACATTTACTCGCATTCACACTGTGAGGCAGTAAAACTGATTTCCTCATAATAAAATGGGAAAATGTAGTGTCTTTAAAGAAGGCAAAGTAGAAGCATAGGAACATATAAACAGTAGTAGTCCATTCTGCCCCTCGAGCTAGTTTCACCATTCAATTAGATCATGGCTTATCTGCATTTTAACTTCACTTACCCGCCTTGGTTCCCTACCCTTAACACCCTGACCGAACAAACATTTATCAGTCTCAGTTTTGACATTTACAACTGACCTAGCCTCAACAGATTTTTGGAGGAGAACATCATGCAATTTTTTTCTCCAGACTGCTAGCTATTACTACCATTTTTTGTACTTGATATAATACAGCATGCCAGCTCCAATTGGTATGGCTCACAGACCATGATTTTCCCATCAAAGTCTTATGCCAAGTACTAAGAAACTCTCAGAACTAAAATAGCTTCATCTCTCGAGCATTTGGTGAGACACAGACCAGGCAACTTGTGAAACAGTACTATATATAAATCAATTTATATATATATATATTTATGAAACATTATCTCTATAAAAACTGCACAAATGGGAATGTTTTTATGACCAGAATATACAACTTTTTTCATTCTACTTAATTTTATGCAAATTGATAGTTATAAGTAGATTATTTTTTGGAAACTGTCCCATAATGTAGGCACAGTGGTGAGATGCTCCTCTTTACCATACAACTGTTTGCTATAATAGCTGAGACCTGTTCTTCTGCAACTTTCCACTAACTGAACTCATTTTTGTCTGGAAAAATAGACGAAAAGAAAACATCATAAGCCTAAAAAAATAGCCTTCATCCCCTGAAGGGAACAAAACAAATGCAAAGACTTGTTAACATATTTTGATAGGGATAAACCATCTTTATATTAGACAGATTTAAATACGTAACTTGATTTTGTAATGCATTGTTACATTATAATAGAACAAAATAAACTACATATAACCTGGAAAATCACTTCCCCATTATAGTAACCAGTGAAGAAACTACAAGCCATTTAATTTGACAACAGCAACATCTTGCCTCTTCTCATTGCAGATTCATATAGGTTTTCATTTCTTCATCAAATAACTCAATTTATTCAGCTTCACAAATGCAACAATGTACTGTAAAGTAAATTAATTCAAATATGTAAATATTAGAATTAAAATTGCATCCATGGTAAAATAATTTAACCACTATCTACCCTGGTTCAGATTGCTCCCGATCTTCAAGGATCAGGTTCTAGCATTTTCAAAGCCTATTAAATTCCTCCCGAAAGTTCAAATTCATTTTTAGCAGGTAACAAGCTGTTCCTTTTTGGATGTGGAACTTATCTATTAATTAACACTCAAATGGTTCTTATATAAAAAAAACTTTGGGCCTGAATTTGCAGGAACCCGTGTTTGGCAACGAATGCTATTAATTGAACATTTTAGCTTCCCGTTGACATTGCACAATACTGTATTTCCTCTGCAAATTGGTGCAAGGTCAATCCGTTAATGGTGTAGCAAGGTTAATGACTAATCAGGGACCTCATGGTCCCTGGCACGACCAATGGCTTATCCCACAGACCAACCACTTAGTACTATAAAAAGCTGAGAACAGACGCCATAGCTTAGATTGAGGTGTAGCACTGGGAGGTGACTGCAACTTCTGAAATCACCTTATAAACTTAATTTCAGTTATAAAGACTTCGTAAGTTGATGTAAAAAGTCATTTCCAGTGTTTGCACGTCCTCTTTTCCGCAGAGATGTTACAGATTTAAATGTGATGCCCTATTAAGGCTTTTAATTATAATGATATTTTAATACAACTGGCAGAACATGCTAGTGTAAACTTGGTTAATCCTAACAGTGAGGGTAAAAAATATTAGTCTTTCAGATATGTGGTGGATGAAGCATCCAAATGATTACAGAGATACATTGCATTAGCAAATATATTCAACTTATCAATTACTTCCTTGACTTGTAGAGTTTGTTCAGCCTTATTCAAACTCGAAAGTAGGATTTTTTAATATTCCTGATCTCACATATAATTAACAATCTTGCATTCAGTGCATGTCCATAGTGTTACACCCTTCAAGAATATCATCAAATTTGTCTGTAGGACAAAAAAATCATGATTAGTAACTGAACAGATAGTGGTTCTTTGATTGACCAGATAAATGTAAAGTGGCAAAAAGGTACCAATGAGAAAAGAGTAACCAGCAGAAAACTAAGTAATCAAATCCCTCAATTTTCCCCTACTGCTTTCATTTACAAATCAAGTACCACAAAATCAATTATATTGCACAATTTTCTCCAAATTATTTCAGTGACCATGTTGTTTCCTAAACGATTTATAAAAGTACAATTTAGGACATGACACATATATAAAGACTGATAATTTTAAAAATCTGTCAATTTATTTATTAGTTGTTTGTAATATATGGAAACAAAAAACAGTATCAGAAGATTAGATAGCAGTACATCACTTAACCTTCACAGATACATTAATCTGTTTCCTGAGTTCTATATGAGAAATTATTTTAAGATTCTTATAGACCTTTAATCAGAATTTTGACCACAGTTATATGCCATACATGGGCACAAAACACAGAGACCAGACCAAACTAAATGGCAACAATTGTCATATTTATTCTGAGTCTGTGCTGTCTCTGCAGACAGAACTGTCAATCAAACCAGGCTTCAAAGGCACAAGGACAAGCACTCAAATAGTTGATTTCATGCAGATTTATATACTGTACTGTACCTCCAAGACAAAGCAAACCTGATTCAATAGACAAGAATCATGCTAGTGGGGCACCTGTGTTGGTAAGCCATAATAACTACTGACTCTTTCTCACTGTGGCAAACTCAAGTACCTTATCTGAAGAAACAAATTATTTTGTCCTGACGGGGGACTGTTTACAAGCAATCAATACGGAGCTGCATCATACACATCTGAATGTGGCACTACGCTTGACACAAGGTTTACATATTCTTCATCTCCCCTCACACACAAAGGCAAAAGAAATCTCTTTAGAGTGCTCCCAACCCAAGCACACTTTTTAAATGTAAAATAAAAACAGAAAATGCTGCAGAAGTTCAGCAAGTCAGGCAGCATCTGAGGAGAAAGAAACAGAGTTAACATTTCAGGTCAATGACCTTTCTTCAGAACTGGAAGAAGCTGTAGATTTAACATTTTTTAAGCAAAGACAGAGCCAGGCAAAGGAGGGGGCAGGAAAGGAAAGAACAAAAAGGAAGGTCTGTAATAGGGTGGAGGGCAAGAGTGATTAAATGAAAAAAGGGATGATGGTGCAAGGCAAGGAGGGTGTTAATGCGGAAAGTAAAGAAACAAAAAGATGGGTTTAGAGGAGCTGCAAATGACAACAACAGAACCATTACCAGCACCTGCTGTTAGAAAAAAATGGAAGCAGTGGTTATTATCTGAAGTTATTGAAATCAATGTAGAGTCCAGAAAGTTGTAAAGTGCCTAATCAAAAGATGAGGTGCTGTTCCTCGAGCTTCTGTTGAGCTTCATTGGAACAGTATAGGAGGCCGAGGACAGAGAGGTCAGAGTGGGAGTGGGATGGGGAATTAAAATGGCAAGCGACTGGAATGTCAGGGTTACACTTGCCATTTTGCGTTTGGTCGCCCCAGTGTAGAGGAGACCACATTGTGAGCAGTGAATACAGTATACTAAATTGAAAGAAGTACAAGTAAATCGCTGTTTCACCTGGAAGTAGTGTTTGGGGCCTTGGACAGTGGGAAGGGAAGAGGTGAAAGGGCAGGTGTTGCATCTCCTGCGCTTGCACGCGAAGCTGCCGTGGGAAGGAGAGCGGGTGTTGGGGACGATGAAGAGTAGACCACAGCGAAGAGTGTCATGGAGGGAACGGTCCCTTCGGAATGCTGAAAGGCAGGGGGGGGGGGGGTGGTGGGGGGCAGGAAGATGTGTCCGGTAGTGGCATTGCGCTGGAGGTGGTGGATGGTGGGGTGGAAGGTGAGGAGAAGGGGGAACCCTATCATGGTTCTGGGGAGGAGGGGAAGGGGTGAGGGCAGAAGTGCGGAAAATAGCACACACAGTAGAGGACCCTGTCAACTACAGTGGAGGGAAATCCTTGGTTGAGGAAAAAGGAAGGCATATTGGAAGCACTGGTGTGGAAGGTGGCATCGTCAGAACAGATGCAACGGAGATGGAGAAACTGGGAGAAGGGAATTGAGTCCTTACAGGAAGCGGGGTGGGAGGAAGTGTAATCAAGGTAGCTGTGGAAGTCGGTGAGCTTGTAGTAGATAAGGCTTTTTAAATTTGTTATACTACTTGACCTAGCTACTGCCCAGGGGGCAGTAGTTGGACGAAACACTCATCCATGCCTTTATTATCTTTAGACTTGACTACTCCAATGTTCTCCTGGCCAATCTCCCATCTTCCACCCTCCATAAACTTGCTCATCCAAAACTTTGCTGCCAGTATCCTAACTTGCACCAAGTCACGTTCACCCATCACCTCTGTGCTCACTGACCTACATTGGCGCCTGGTCCGGGAACGCCTCGATTTTAAAATTCTCATCCTTGGTTTCAAATCCCTCCATGGCCTCGCTCCTCCACATCTCTGTAACCTCCTCCAGCCCCACAACCCTCCGAGATCTCTGTGCTACTCCAATTCTTGCTTCTTGCGCATCCCTGATTTTAATCGCTCCATCATTAGCGGCCGTTCCTTCAGCTGCCTAGGCCCTAAACTCTGGAATTCCCTCCATAAACCTCTCCCTTTCTCCCCTCCTTTAAGATGCTCCTTAAAACCTACCTCTTTGACCAAGCTTTTGGTCACTTATCCTAATATCTCCTTCTGTGGCTCAGTATGAAATTTTGTTTGATAATTGCTCCTGTGAAGCACCTTGGAATATTTTAAAATGTTAAAGGCGCTATATAAATGCAAGTTGTTGTTGTAGTTTCTGGAGTTGTGGGACTTATTGCCTTCATAAAGCTGTGCAGTAATTATGCTCCCAATTGAGATACAATGATCATGTCAGTTTAGTAATAAATATGATTTAAGCAAATGCTTTGCCATCTTAATTTCTTCCATCACATTTAACACCAAACCCAGCCCTAACTAAAATCTTCCAATCAGAGACCTATCAGTTTTCATCTAAATGAAATGGAAGCACTGGAAATATTCATGGGGTTCTGAAAAGAATCAAAAGTTTGATTAACTAACCAATGCAAAGCAAGAGACCAAGAGGAAGAAGTAAATTAAAATCTTAAATGTATATCACATTTGCCAGAGACTGTGAAGCTGCAGCTGGATAACATGCAAAGCCTCTTGTTGAATTCTGACCCTTATACAAAATGTTCCAGAACGTCAAAAAAAAAGTCTGGTGGCAGAATAACAGGCAGTCAGTTGGTAAAGACCTCCCTGTAGGTGCCCAACATATTCTTCTATGTAGGAACATGTGAGCAATCAAAAATGATTGTTTGAGGCGTTTGGGTTATCAAAGTGGTATCTGAATTACTATGGGAGGTAACAGTGCAAATATAAACGCTTTCGCAGCATATGTTTCTTATGTTATTAACATAAAATGTACTGACATATCTTGGTAAATTATAGTGAAATCTGAATTTTAAACATGAACATATATTAACCAACTTGCATAGGGCTTGTTGACCGGAGGTCACCGGTTACGGTTATTGGCATTGGCTCTGTCCCAAGGACTTAGGTAGCATTACCTCATTACTCCTTTTCTAAATAAGGACTTGTGTCTTATCACATCTCCTTTGTCTTTCACAAAACTTAGCTAATTCAAACCGGTTCCAGCCAGCTCAGGCCAGCGACTGAACTCAGGTTACTTCAGTTCAAAAGTTGCTTTTGCCTGTGTGTCAGCAGCTTGGAATCTCAAGTTACTTCAGCCCCTGGCCAACAGGCTGCACAGACTCGATGGGCTGAATGACCTCCTTCCACGCTGTAACCTTTCTATGATTCTATGCTAAAGAATAAGCACAGATACACTTGATGCTTAACCCCTTTTCTGCTGAATAAGAGAGCATTTTATGTGGTTAACATGATCAATGGTATGACTAGCAGAATTAATACGAGACTACTCTCTATATAAACACCTCCTTATGTTCTGTACCGGAAAGTATAATTACCAAGGTTTGTATTAATGAAAACACAAAGGAATATACAATGCCAACTGACTTTTAAAATTGTCCCCATCCATAACTCACAAATGCCAGAGATAACAGCATGTTCCTTCAGTCTGCGGAGTGAAAGAATATTAGTAATGGTACATCACCCGTGATACACTTCTCCGACATTCACTTTTTTGTTGGGATTAACAAGATTTTTCATTTCAGAAAATTAACATCTCAGCAACTGAAAATAACATTGGCCATAGAATAAATCATTCCTTTTTGAAGAGGTCAGATGAAGACACAAATTGCAACAACAGAGTTCAAGCAATTCACAAGTTCATGCCAGAGATTCATGTAACTCACAAACTGTCGTCATTTGTCAGCTTGCATAACAGGACGTAGCACTGGTGTTATGAATTCCGGTCTGCCGCAGGTATCTACTAAGATTCTGTTGTCAGACGCTCCCTTAATTGAAACCTGCTATCGCGGTAGCAGAATCCAGCTGTTTAACAATTAGATTCCCTTGTGACCTGGACCAGAGGTCTGTTTCCGAAACACATGTACTCCTTTAATCTCTCTGACAGTTGACCAAGTTAACACTAGGCCAGGTGTTGTTTGGTTCGGTTCATAAACTGCTTTAGTCCACAGTAGGTAAGACATACAGAAATATTGAGTATGATGAAAGTCACTTGGCACAATCAGTTCAACAACTTCTTGTTTACCGTTACAAAAATGAAGACCATGAATATGGTAGGCCTTTTACTTAACGTAAAAGGCAAAAACTCTCCCTGACAAGAGCAGAGATTTGCAGCCACTTGGCTTGCTCCCACAACTTATCTTCTGTCTTGACTGATACTTAAAAAGATTAGCAGAGATAAAATAAATTTGTCAATATCAAGGTATTAGATGTCTCCTGAATGACCAAGAACGAACTTGCATTAATATAGCATCTTTTACCACCTCAGAACGCCATAAAGCACTTCACAGCCAATGAAGTACTTTTGAATATAGTCACTGTTGTAATGTAAGGAAATACGGTAGCCAATTTGTATACAGCATGATTCCACAAATAGCAATGAGAGTCATGTGCTGATAATCTGTTTTTAGTGATGTTAGTTGAGGGATAAATGTTGGCCAGGAGTCCCAGAGAGCTCCCCTGCAATTCTTTGAATAATAACAGAGTAGGAGTTAAAGGTAGTTAATCAGACTGCAAAAGGTGGGAAGTGGTGTTCCATAAGAATTGGTGCTGGGACCACTGTTGTTCACCATTTACATAAACGATTTGGACCCAGGAATCGGAAGTACAATTTCAAAATTTGCGGATGACACCAAATTGGGGGGTATAGTTCATACTGAGGAGGACTGCCATAAAATGTAGGAAGACATTAATAAGCTTGCAGAATGAGCCTGTAATTGGCAAATGAATTTCAATATGGATAAGTTTGGTAGGAAGAATATGGAGGCCATATACGCCTTGGAAAATAAGAGCCTAAATGAGGTTGAGGAGCAGAGGGACCTGGGGGTATGGATAAACAAATCACTAAAAGTAACAATGCAGGTTAATAAGGCCATAAAAAAGCAAACCAAGCACTGGGGTTCATTTCCAGAGGGACAGAATTGAAAAGCAGGGAAGTTATGTTAAACTTATATAGAACCTTGGTTAGACCACACCCGGAGTATTGTGAACAGTTCTGGTCTCCATATAATAAAAAAGATAGAGGCATTGGAGAAGGTGCAAAAAAGATTTACAAGGATGATACCAGAACTGAGAGGTTATACTTATCAGGAAATATTGAACAGGCTGGGCTTCTTTTCTCTAGAAAAAAGACTGAGGGGTGACCTGATAGAGGTCTTTAAGATTATAAAAGAGTTTGATAGGGCAGACATAGAAAAGATGTTTCCACTTGAGGGGGGACCAGAACTAGGGACCATAAATAGAAGATAGTCACTAATAAATCGTAAACAATTTTACAACACCAAGTTATAGTCCAACAAATTTATTTTAAATTCAACAAGCTTTTGGAGGCTTCCTCCTTCGTCAGGTGAACGGTGTCCACACGTGAGGGCAAAAGACAAGGCTGAAGCATTCATCTTCAGCCAGAAGTGCCAAGTGGATGATCCATCACGGCCTCCGCCAAATATCCCCACCATCACAGAAGCCAGTCTTCAGCCAATTCGATTCACTCCACGTGATATCAAGAAACCGCTGAATGCACTGGATACAACAAAGGTTACGGGCCCCGACAACATTCCGGCTGTAGTCTTGTGCTCCAGAACTAGCCGTACCTCCAGCCAAACTGTTCCAGTACAACTACAACACTGGCATCCACCAGACAATGTGGAAAATTGCCCAGGTATGTCCTGTCCACAAAAAGCAGGACAAATCCAATCCGGGCAACCACCGCCCCATCAGTCTACTCCCAATCATCAGCAAAGTGATGGAAGGTGTCGTCGACAGTGCTATCAAGCGGCACTTACTCACCAATAACCTGCTCACCGATGCTCAGTTTGTTTCCGCCAGGACCACTCGGCTCCAGATCTCATTACAGCCTTGGACCAAACATGGACAAAAGAGCTGAATTCCAGAGGTGAGGTGAGAGTGACTGCCCTTGACATCAAGGCAGCATATGACCGAGTGCGGCACCAAGGAGCCCTCATAAAATTGAAGTCAATGGGAATCAGGGGGTATACTCTCCAGTGGCTGGAGTAATACCTAGCACAAAGGACGATGGTAGTGGTTGTTGGAGCCCAATCATCTCAGCCTCCAATGGACTGGACATGGCAGGAGTTCCTCAGGGCAGTGTCCTTGGCCCAACCATCTTCAGCTGCTTCATCAATGACCTTCCCTCCATCATAAGGTCAGAAATGGGGATGTTTGCTGATGATTGCACAGTGTTCAGTTCCATTCGTAACCTCTCAGATAATGAAGCAGTCCGTGCCCACATACAGCAAGACCTGGAAAACATCCAGGCTTGAGCTGATAAGTGGCAAGTAATGTTCACGCCAGACAAGTGCCAGACAATTACCATCTCTATTAAGAGAGAGTCCAAACACCTCCCCATGACATTCAACGGCATTACCATCGCCGAATCCCCCACCATCAACATCCTGGGGATCACCATTGACCAGAAACTTAACTGGACCAGCCACATAAATACTGTGTCTACAAGAGCAGGTCAGAGGCTGGGTATTCTGCGGCGAGTGACTCACCTCCTGACTCCCCAAAGCCTTTCCACCATCTACAAGGCACAAGTCAGGAGTGTGATGGAATACTCTCCACTTGCCTGGATGAGTGCAGCTCCAACACTCAAGAAGCTCAACACCATCCAGGACAAAGCAGCCCACTTGATTGGCACCCCATCCACCACCCTAAACATTCACTCCCTTCACCACTGGCGCACCGTGGCTGCAGTGTGTCCCATCTAGGGGATGCACTGCAGCAACTCGTCAAGGCTTTTTTGACAGCACCTCCCAAACCCGTGACCTCTACCACCTAGAAGGACAAGGGCAGCAGGCACATGGGAACAACACCACCTGCACGTTCCCCAAGTTGGAAATATATCGCGTTCCTTCATCGTCGCTGGGTCAAAATCCTGGAACTCCCTACCTAACAGCACTGTGAGAGAACCTTCACCACACAGACTGCAGCGGTTCAAGGCAGCAGATCACCACCACCTTCTCAAGGGCAATTAGGGATGGGCAATAAATGCTGGCCTTGCCAGCAACGCCCACATCCCATGAACGAATTAAAAAAAACTGAGGCCCCGTCTGCCTTCTCAGGTGGACGTGAAAGATCCCATGGCAGTATTTTGAAGAAGAGCTGGGGGTTCACCCCAGTGTTCTGGCCAATATTTGTCCGTCAACCAACATCAGTAGAACAGATTATCTGGTCATTATCTCATCACTGTTTGTGGGAGTTCACTGTGTACAAATTGGTTGCAAAAGGTATAAGTAACATACACCTCACTCGCACTCTGCTGCCTTTCGACAATGAAGGGAGCACTATACGAATGCAATTTGTTGTTGTAAAATATGCTTTTTCTCTGGCTTCCAAATAAATCAGTGTACGCTTACATTAAAATTTACGATATACTTTTTTTCAAGTGCCTTTGGATGTATTTCTTTGTTAAATGTGCTATATAAATGCAAGTTGTTTAGCACACATTTTGTTCAAATTAGATTTATTCAATATTTTTAGTGTTTAATTTTATCTCACTATATTATAATCTGGCATCATCTCTTTTTCGTATACTGATTTTCTCTCCAATAACTTTTTCTTACCAATCACATTTGGCTATCACTTTGCTTCGTGATCAGACCGAGAGTTGACGGAACTCACCCAATAGAAGGAAGCAAGCTGCAGGCGCTCAAATTTGTGGTGTATGTTGAACACTGCTTGAGCTACCAGACTACAAATACACAGCTTTCTATTCCTTAGTTTTTCTGCTAGTAGAATTTTCTTTGAGTGTCCCAGTGGTCTACTGCAATCCATCAATTTTTGTCTCTTGTTGCTTCAGTTTCTGTTACAATTCTTTCTTTCTCCCTGTCCTTTTAAAAAGGAAATCACCACTTCACTTCTTTTTTTCTTAAAAATATTCCCAGGTGTGACTGTGAACTGTTGAACATTTATTGATTTTCAACTGGCCTTCAAGAACAAAATAGAAGGGAGACAATGTGAGAATAGAGAATGGTTTTCAGTGAATTTTAAAAACAGAAATGCAATTGAGATAGATGGCCGTCAGAAATTGGTGCTCATGTTGATACATGTGATTTTATTGATTGATGGGGATGCACGGTAACACTGAAAACTAGTCAACTCTGAATTAAGCTGGTCATTAAGTTTATTAGTGCACAAAAAATACTTGGCTGGCTGTATCTGAGGATATAGATTAGAAAAAGCACATGATCATCCATCATTTTCTTCTTCTAATATCCTAAATGTATCACAGATTCTGGCTGCCTGCTGTTTTTAGATCAGTGAGTCTTCTATAGCTTTTGCTAAATGGCCTGAGATTATACCTAGGAAACTGCAGGACTTCCCTACCCATTGAAGTAATTTTAACCTCTCTGCTACTACCATGTCCTTAAGAAGGGTAGGGCAGAGTCACAAATGTGTCACGGTAATGTTCACCAGTATTCAGTATCTATGAACAGGAGCAGGTCTAATGGAACTTTTCATTTCCTGGTAAGAACAACGCAGTCTACCACAAGGCACACCATTTGGTAGCCCATCGAAGAACTGGCAAAACTTTCCTTCAGCAGGTAGCCAACGTAAATGCCAATGAGCACTGAAATTCAATTAAAAACTTCCAAAAGGAGTCCAATGTGGTGAGTATTATGATATCATAAAACCATAGAGTCGTTTCCATTTATTCAAGTTAGCTATCAATGTTTTTTTTAAATTATTTATTACACAAAGTGTAGATAGTAATCACTGCAATAAACTTAGTGAACATTGGCAAAGTCAGGGCATACCCAGACTTTGGATCAAACACAGCCCGTCAATGAAGGAAGAGGTTACACTGGTTCATTTATTATTTTTGCACCAATGCAAATATTCTTACAGAAAGAAAGACAAGAGGAAACCAAAGGTCTAATGTGTATCCTGAAATTGTTGAGGTTAACTTGCCATTTATTTCAGCAAAAATAAAAGTTACTCAAAATCATAATTCTGGCAAGAACATATGGCTATTTAGCAATACACAGATTCAAATTAACTCAAGTATTTTTGAATCATATTTATCATATCTACTCTTTTTCAATTTCTTCAATTGGTATTTGGTCTTTTTTAAAGCAGAAGTCATAATATGAAAATAACTATGAACATATAGAAAATGTATCTACATCACAAAATGTCTACCACAAATGAAGTTAGCCTTTTGAATACCCAGTGATTTTCAAATCATACTTCCCTCACTCCCAGAATACATTGAGCTCTGTACAGTCCCACATGATTACCATAACTAAACTTTTAGAATGCTTATTTTAGAAATTAGCAATAAATCTGTGTATTAAGAGAATGCAAAAATACTTTTTCTGATGAGAACAAAACCTAGGTGGCTGCTGAACCAACAATTTCAGAGAATTTTGGGATGTTATTTTTTGGCTACTTTTAGTCGGCAAAGATTAAGAGCAAATGCCCACGCAACTCTCAAATACATTAGTTACAAGCAACATTTATTGTATTAACTCACATATTGGCACACTTCGCTTTTTTTTTTAAAAAAGCAGAGTTGATAAGCAATTCACATGCAAGTTAATAACTTTACAGGGGAAGGGAGAGAATAGGAAGGCCCCAAATTTGGAGTGCAACCTATATGCATGCGAATATGATAACTTAAAAGTTACAACTAATAGCTAGAGCTGATATCTGAGCAAACAATTCGACGTTTTCACATTTGGTACTATTCTTACCAAGAAGATTGCTTGAATATTTACTAACAAATTTATGATATATGTAAAGGTTAAAAGCAGCTACATTCAGTATGCAGAATAATCACCAACACTGATATTAAGGGCCCAGATAAAAATGTAGTTTGTAAAAATGTGTTTCCAGTTTAGGACCAATTGCACTTCAACAGGTTACTATTTGCACAATTTCTGAAGTTGTTTATAGCATTGTCAGGGCTAAATAATTCCACTTGCCAACACGGGATAGGAATACTACTTCATTTTTAGGCTCACCAGTGTAGTGATCCAGGTTTCAAACAAAATCAAGTGATTACTCCACCACCTCTAATCATTCCCAACCCGATGATCAATGCGCCATTTACACCGCCAATATTTTTTTTGTTTTAGATATCATTTACACTGCTTAAAGTTCACATAACAATAATAAAAGAGGTATAAAAGGTTCAGAAATATTGACTAGGTCTCCCTGATTGTTCAGTGGCTAAGTGTACTACTCAGTGACCAGGAAGCTCCCAAACTTGATCTGTTTGGCTTTGGGAGGACCATCAATACTTGTCCAAACTCACTCATGAAGAATGCCCAGTTTAATAAGGTAGTGAAGTACTGAAAGATAGTCTAAAGGCAAGAAGAACCAGTATGAATAGAAACCCCTGGTCTTTGTTTTAGGATGACTGTCTTAAGTACGTTTTGGGGAAGCAACATGTGGATTTTGTCATCATCTTCCCAAGTTTCCATTTTGTTTTTCTTTCTATTGTGACCCTTGTCGATCTTGACAAGTTTTTTTTTTAAATTCTCTTTAGATAAATCCCCACCCCCCCTCTTTGAAGTATCACTCAGGATTATTTTTTGGTCTCTGGCAAAAAGCACAACATTTATGCCTCTTGGGGTAAAAACAGTCACTATTTTTCCACAAGGCAAACTAGGGAGTGGGGGGGAGAAAAGAAAGAAATTATTTTCATTTCTGGGATAGAACAGGTTAATAGTAGAGATCAAATGACACTGTTCATTATACAGTTACTTTTCTTCAAATACAAGGTAAAACATACAGAGATTACTTACTCCAGTATTAGTGGTTCATCCAAAAAGCTGTGTTTTAAAATGGTAAAAAGTTTTGGATCTAAGGGGAAAAAAAAAAGTTAAATTACATTCAACTAGCAAATGAAAACTCTTATACAGTACTAAATGCAGAGTTTTACTAGGATTTGTAAGAAATTAACAATTATACAAGTTTTAAAAGGTAGAAAATCCTAAAAGATTAAAAATTATGATGGTCCAGTGACAATCTATGGGTCTCTAATAACATCAGCTGAGGCTCAATGGTAGCAATCTTGTCTGAGTCAGAAGGTTGCAGGTTCAAGACCCGCTCCAGAGGCTTGAGCACAAAGTCTCGGCTGACACTCCAGGGCAGTGCTAAGGGAGTGCTGCACTGTCAGAGGTGCAGCCTTTTGGATGAGATGTTAAACCTCTCAGGTGGATGGAAAAGATTCCGTGGCACTATTTTGAAGAAGCGGGGGAGTTCTAGCCAATATTTATCCTTCAACCAGCATTAACAAAACAGATTATCTCATTGCTATTTGTGGGACCTTGATGTGCACAAATTGGCTGCCATGTTTCCTAAATTAGAACAATGACCTCACTTCAAAAATACTTAATTGGCTGTAAAGCACTGTGGGACGTCCTGAGGTCTTGAAAGGCACTATATAAATGCAAGTATTTCTTTCTTTCTCTCTTTCCGACTCGTATTAAGAAATAATGAGATTTATTCACTTGCTTCCTCCCCATCCCCCACCAAAATGAAACACTCGATGGTGGCACGATTTGAGACTATTCTGTTGGAATTATATTTGTCCAAGGGAAGAATTAGATTTTGACAGTTTGTATGTGAAGACCACAATAAAAATATTTTTGAAACAAATAACAGTTACATCAAGTTACACCAAAACTACAGCACAGAAACAGGCCATTCAGCCAACTAGTCTATGCCAGCGATTATGCTCCACACGAGCTTCCTCCCTCCCTACTTCATCTAACCCTATCAGGATACTCTTCCATTCCTTTCTCCCTCATGTGCTTATCTAGCTTCCCCTTAAATACATTTATGCTATTTGCCTCAACTACTTCTGTGGTAGTGCGTTCCACATTCTTACCCACTCTTTGGGCAAAGACGTTTTGCCTGAATTCCCTACTGGATTTATTAGCGATTATTTTATATTAATGACCTCTAGGTTTGGACTCCCCCACAAGTGCAAACATTTTCTCTATGTATACCTTATCAAGCCCTATCATTATCTTAAAGACCCGTATCAAGTCACCCCCAGCCTTCTCTTTTCTAGAGGAAAGAGCCACAACCTGTTCAGCTTTTCCTGATAAGGATATAGATCAGTTCTGCTATCATCTTTGTGAATCTTTTTTGGACCCTCTCCAATGCCTCTGTATCCTTTTTATAATATGGAGACCAGAACTATATTCCAAGTGTGGGCTAACCAAGGTTCCATACAAGTTTTACATATTTTCTTTTTAATTCTACCCCTCTAGAAATGAACCCTAGTGCTTGATTTGCCTTTTTTTAAATGGCCTTATTAACCTGCGTCGCTACTTTTAGTGATTTGTACATCTGTACCCTAGATCCCTTTGCTCTATCCCGTTTAGACTTTTACTCTCCAAGCAGTATGTGGCCTGCTTATTCTTCCTACCCATATGCACCATCTATATTGAAATTCATTTGCCAATTACACATCCATTCTGCAAGTTTATTAATGTCCTCTTGCATTTTGACACGTTCTTCCTTTGTATTAACTACACCCCCCACTTTGTAGTCGTCTGCAAACAGTCTACTCTAAATTTAAATGTGCTTAATTCAAAATTATCTGATAGTTCAAATTTCTGGCACTAAATTTTCACTTCGATTTGTTATTTACATTGCTTAATTTGAAGCATTATATAATTCAATTTTTTAGTGAAAAAATTACTTTGAATTATCAGTAGACGACTGTAAAAGCATTCTTCAAAAGATAATTAGACAAGTGGTAGACTTTACTCGTATCAGTCTTTTTTTTGGTAAACGGATAGAAAAAGTGAAAGATTTATATTGGTAATGGAACTGTGTGATTAAACCACGTATAGTAACAAGCACAAGTTTACCTAATGTTTGATTATTTCCCCAGAAGATAACAGCAGTAGTGTTGATATCAAGATTCTTAGAGTGAAGAGTAAGGAGGACATCCATTTGCGAGTCCCCATCATAGTCCCCTGGTACCACACTGGTAATCACTTTATCACTGAAAGAAATAAAGATCAAAAATATTACTTGATCAACCACTGTACTTCAAAAATATGTAAAAGCAAGGAAGGCACTACAAAAAGCTACTCACCTCCACTGTAGCACCACTTTTGGTTTTGGCTTATAATACGGTGCCTTTACATCAGCCAACAAGATTACTAATTGATTTTCTAAAAAGGAAAAAAGAAAATTTAAGAAAGTCTAACGCAATTAGAGCTGTTATAAGCAATATTTAATACATCACAACACAATAGGAATTTAAAAAAAACTGTTTCACTTCATCTCTCTATGACAGCCTGACCTACAGGATTGCCAAAAAGACACAGGCGGAGAGACTATGATAAATCATACAGTTTTCTATCCCTCCTATACACAGAGGATGCAGTAACTGATTCCTGGTGGTGAATCCCTATAAAGAGGTGGGCCAGTTATACATAAATTGAAACTTGTGAAGCTGGTTGGCCTTGAGAGACAGTCATTCCCTGGGATCAGTCCAAATACTCAATTGAGACAACTGAAAAACAAAAATATTTTCAATATCCTGTGACCTTATATGGATGATCCAAAGAATAACATGCATTTGCATGCGAAAAACATATACCAATCACTTTCAAATGATTTCAAAGTGTATTGAATATTAACTGAGAAACAAATGCAATCTATTAAAAGTGTTTAGCAAACAAAATATTTTGTATGTTTTTCAAATATAAACCTTTAGCCATGCAATGATTTCAGTTTACAGTATAGAATGAGGTCATTTGGCCTATTGTGCTGGCTTTTTGTTGGAGCAATCCAAAACTAATCCCACTGTCTTATTCTCTCCTCAGAGCCCTCCGTCTTTCTTTGAATCAAATATTTATCCCATTTTCCCTTGAAAGATGCAATGGTCTCAGCAAGAACTACTCCAAATGCCAAAGCATTCCATGCTCCAACAACTGTGTAAAGAAATTTCTCTCCTCACTCTTTTAGATGACAATTTTAAATTGATGACCCCCTCATCATTGACTCTTCAACCAGAGAAAATAATTTCTCCATTCACTTTTATCAAAATGCTTCATAAACGTTAAGACCTCTTTAAACCTCCTCTTAGCTTTCCCTGCTCCAGTGGAAATAGTTCCAGCATTTCAAATCTCCTCATAATAGTTTCGCTATCACTGGCAACATCCTGATGAATCTGAGCTGTGCGCTCTCTACAGCTTTTTAATGATTTTATCTACATGTACACGCACATCAAATGATGCATTTCAATTCTGAGGTCTTGCTGTTCACCCACCACACTTCAGCATCTTTAGGGTACGGTAGCATACTATGTGGTTATGTTACTGGACTAGTAATCCAGAAGCCTGGACTAATAATCCGCTGTCATGAGTTCAAATCCCGCCATGGCAGCTGGGGAATTTAAATTCAATTAATTAAATAAAATCTGTAATAAAAAATCAGTAATGGTGAAACTACCGGATTGTCGTAAAAACCCATCTGGTTCACTAATGTCCTTTAGGGAAGGAAACCTGCCATCCTTACCCGGTCTGGCCTATTTGTGACTCCAGACCCACAGCAGTGTGGTTGATTCTTAATCGCTCTCTGAAATGGCCTAGCAAGCCACTCAGTTGTAAAATCTCGCTACAAAGTCATAATAAGAATAAAACTGAACGGACCACCCGGCATCAGACCACTAGGCACTGGATACGACAAAGGCAAACCAAGCCCAGTCGACCCTGCAAAGTCCTCCTCACTAACATTTGGGGACGTGCCAAAATTGGGAGAGCTGTTCCACAGACTAGTCAAGCTGCAGCATGACATAGCCATTCTCACAGAATCATACCTTTCAGCCAACATCTTCCATCACCATCCCTGGGTATGTCCCAGTACAGTGGTATTCAGGCAGGAGGGAGTGGCCCTGGGAGTCCTCAACATTGATTCCGGACCCCATGAAATCTCATAGCATTAGGTCAAACATGGGCCAGGAAACCTCCTGCTGATTACCACCTACCGCCCTCCCTCAGCTGACGAATCAGTCCTCCTCCATGTTCAGCACCACTTGGAGGAAGCACTGAGGGTAGAAAGGGCTCAGAATGTACTCTGGATGGGGGACTTCAATGTCCATCACGAAGAGTGGCTCGGTAGCACCACTACTGACCGAGCTGGCTGAGTCCTGAAGGACATAGCTGCCAGACTGGGCCTGCGGCAGGTGGTGAGCGAACCAACACGAGGGAAAAACCTACTTGACCTTGTCCTCACCAATCTACCTTTCGCAGATGCATCTGTCCATGACAGTATTGGTAGGAGTGACTACTGCACTGTCCCCATGGAGACGAAGTCCCGTCTTCGCACTGAGGACACCATCCAATGTGCTGTATGGCACTTATCACCGTGCTAAATGGGATAGATTCAGAACAGATCTAGCAGCTCAAAAGTGGGCATTCATGAGGCGCCTTGGGCCATCAGTAGCAGCAGAATTGTATTCCAGCACAATCTGTAAACTCATGGCCTGCAAATTCCTCACTCTACCATCACCAACAAGCCAGGGGATCAACCCTGGTTCAATAAGGAGTGTATAAGAGCGTGCCAGGAGCAGCACCGGGCATACCTAAAAATGAGGTGCCAGCCTGGTGAAGCTACAACTCAGGACGACATGCATGCTGAACAGCGGAAACAACATGCTATAGACAGAGCCAAGCGATTTCACAACCAATGGATCAGATCGAAGCTCTGCAGTCCTGCCACATCCTTCGTGAATGGTGGGGGACAATTAAACAACTAACGGGAGGAGGAGGCTCTGTAAACATTCCCATCCTTAATGATGGCGGAGTCCAGCATGTGAGTGCAAAAGACAAGGCTGAAGTGTTTGCAACCATCTTCAGCCAGAAGTGCCGAGTGGATGATCCA
The DNA here is from genome assembly GCF_035084215.1 of Heptranchias perlo. Taxonomy (NCBI): domain Eukaryota; kingdom Metazoa; phylum Chordata; class Chondrichthyes; order Hexanchiformes; family Hexanchidae; genus Heptranchias; species Heptranchias perlo. The sequence goes on along the minus strand of NC_090340.1, from coordinate 35,024,849 downwards.
TCACGGCCCCCTTCTGATATCCCCACCATTACAGAAGCCAGTCTTCAGCCAATTCGATTCACTCCACGTGATATCAAGAAACCGCTGAATGCACTGGATACAGCAAAGGCTATGGGTCTCGACAACATCCTGGTTGTAGTGCTGAAGACTTGTGCTCCAGAACTAACCGTGCCTCTAGCCAAACTGTTCCAGTACAGCTACAATACTGTCATCTACCCGACAATGTGGAAATATGCCCAGGTATGTCTTGTCCACAAAAAGCAGGACAAATCCAATCCAGCCAATTACCGTCCCATCAGCCTACTCTCAATCATCAGCAAAGTGACAGTGCTATCAAGCAGTACTTACTCACCAATAACCTGCTCACCGGTGCTCAATTTGGTTTCCACCAGGAACACTCGGCTCCAGATCTCATTACAGCCTTGTTCCAAACATGGACAAAAGAGCTGAAGTCCAGAGGTGAGGTGAGAGGGACTGCCCTTGACATCAAGGCAGCATTTGACCGAGTGTGGCACCAAGGGGCCCTAGTAAAATTGAAGTCAATGGGAATCAGGGGGAAAACTCTCCAGTGGCTGGAGTCATACCTAGCACAAAGGAAGATGGTAGTGGTTATTGGAGGCCAATCATCTCAGCCCCAGGAGTTCCTCAGGGCAGTGCCCAAGGCCCAACCATCTTCAGCTGCTTCATCAATGATCTTCCCTCCATCATAAGGTCAGAAATGGGGATGTTTGCTGATGATTGCACAGTTTTCAGTTCCATTCGCAACCCCTCAGATAATGAAGCAGTCTGTGCCCGCATGTAGCAAGACCTGGACGACATCCAAGCTTGGGCTGATAAGTGGCAAGTAACATTCGTGCCAGACAAGTGCCAGGCAATTACCATCTCCAACAAGAGAGAGTCTAACCACCTACCCTTAACATTCAATGGCATTACCATCGCTGAATCCCCCACCATCAACATCCATCCATCCTTGACCAGAAACTTAACTGGACCAGCCACATAAATACTGTGGCTACAAGAGCAGGTCAGAGGCTGGGTATTCTGCAGCGAGTGACTCACCTCCTGACTCCCCAAAGCCTTTCCACCATCTACAAGGCACAAATCAGGAGTGTGATGGAATACTCTCCACTTGCCTGGATGAGTGCAGCTCCAACAACACTCAAGAAGCTCGACACCATCCAGGACAAAGCAGCCCGCTTGATTGGCACCCCATCCACCACCCTAAACATTCACTCCCTTCACCATCAGTGCACCGTGGCTGCAGTGTGTACCATCCACAGGATGCACTGCAGCAAATCGCCAAGGCTTCTTCGACAGCGCCTCCCAAACCCGCGACCTCTACCACCTAGCAGGACAAGGGCAGCAGGCATATGGGAACACCACCACCTGCACGTTCCCCTCCATGTCACACACCATCCCGACTTGGAAATATATTGCCATTCCTTCACTGTCGCTGGGTCAAAATCCTGGAACTGCCTACCTAACAGCACTGTGGGAGAACCTTCACCACACCAACTGCAGCGGTTGAAGGCGGCAGCTCACCACCACATTCTCAAGGACAATTAGGGATGGGCAATAAATGCTGGCCTTGCCAGCGACACCCATATCCCATGAACGAATAAAAAAAAAATTGTATACTCCCACTTCTTGCTTTAACTTCCAAAATGTATTACCTCATACTTATCCACATTAAATTGCATCAGTCACCTATCTATCCATTCTGCTAATCTAGCGCTGTCTTCCTGAAATCTTTTACAATCCTTCTCACTGGTTGCCAACCCCCTTTTGAGTCTTCACCAAATTTTGAATTGGTGCCCCATTGCAAATCACCTATATAAACACAGAGAACAGAAGTGGACCCGACACTGACCTTCTGTGATACACAGCTCAAATCTTAACACCAACTCATTCTAAATCTTTGTTTCCTATCTGGCAACCAATGTTCTCTCCACGCTGCTATATTTCCTCCTGTGGCAAACACCAGAATTTTTATAATGAGCCTCTTGTGAGACAAATTCTCTAATATCTTCTCAAAATCCATATAAACTATATCTATTACATTTCTTTTTTCCAAATCAATCACTTCTTGAAAAAAAATCAAATTTTTCAATCATGACTTGCCTTTAACAAGTGTGTGCTGGCTGTCATTCATTAACTTATGCATTTCTAAATGCTCACTAATTTTATCTCAAATTATAGATGCTGAGCATTTGCCTATTCCTGACACTGACACCAACACTACACTAGCTGGTCGTCTGTTACCCGACCTCGCAACTTAACTTTTTTTTTTAAGAACTAATTCCTGTTCAACAGTTATGTCTAACAATTGTTCCATATTCTTCTCTAGTGTTCTTCCATCATCACTTGTAAAAACCAATGCAAAACCTATATATCAAAAATCTTGCACTTGTGTTCAATTCCTGTCAAAATTTTTCCATCATCAAGTCCTAGTTTCACTTTTGTAATGGAAATGGCCCATTTAAGCTTGTCCCTGTGGTAACATCCTCCTTTGAGTGAAGGCACTGTATTACCACTCGAGTGGGAGGGTATAATTACAGCGTGACAAGCTTACAGAGCCAGTTTCTATTATATCTACAGGCATATTTATAGTGGGAATATGAGAATTTTACAAATATCCCTTACCCTTTAACCCCTCTTCACCTAAAGATTAGACTTGGTCTTGACTTCCCATGTACAACTTGACTTGTATTTACTTAATATCTCTGCCATATCTTAATACTCCACTCTTCACCCTTAAGCAGTCCGAGCTTCTCTTTAACTATTCTTTTACTTTTCACATTGTTACATAGCCTTAACTATTTCCTTTTATATCATCGGCTAGCCTTTCTTCATACTGCCTTTAGGCCTTCCAGTCACCTTTTTACCTCCTCACTATACTTTCTATATTCCTCTGCCCACCGCATCTTATGCACCCCCCACCTTTCACCCCACAATTGCCTGCCATACTTTCAGCTGCTTGGACCATACGTAATAGCATTCCCGTCTTTCGGATGAGACATTAAACTGATGATCCATCTGCCTTCTCAAGTGGATGTCCCAAAGCACTTTACAGCCAATGAAGTACTTTTGAAGTGTAGTCACCATTGTAATATAACAAACACTGCAGCAAATTTGTTCACAACAAGATTCTATAAACAGCAATGAGATAATGACCAGATAATTTATTATACTGATGTTGATTGAGGGACAAATATTGGCCAGGACACCGGGGAGAACTACCCTGATCTTCTTCGAAATAGTGCCATGGGATCTTTCACATCCACCTGAGAGGGCAGAAGGGGCCTCAGTTTAACGTCTCATCCGAAAGAAGGCACCTCCAACAGTGCAGCATCAGTACTGCACTGGAGTGTCAGCCTAGATTTTGTGCTCAAGTCTCTGGAGTGGGACTTGAATCCATAACCTTCTGACTCAGAGGCGAGAGTGCTACCACTGAGCCAAGGCTGGCACACTATGTCCTTTAGGAAAGGAAACCTGCTGTCCTTACCCGATATGGCCTATATGTGATTAGTTCTACACCAATATGCTTGACCCTTAACTGCCCTCTGAAGTGGCCTAGCAAGGCACTTAGTTGTATCAAACCGCTACAAAGAATAGCAGTTCAAGAAGGCAACCCTCCACCACCTACTCTGGTCAATTAGAGATGGATAATAAACGCCAGTCATGCCAGTGATGTCCACAAGAATAATTTTTTAAAATATAACACTTTGACCAAACTTTTAGTCATCCTTCCAAATCTCCTTCTTGGCTCAGTGCCCATTTTATTCCTATGACATTGTTCTATGCAAGTTGCTGTTGTTCCTCATTATTGGGGATGGTTCGCCCCAATTTCATCCTTTACTTCCGTTTTTAGTTTGTTTAGTTTTAATCTTTCCATTTGTCCATGGAGTTCTATTCTTCGATGCACCATCTTTTCACCTTATAGGAATATATTTAGTTTGTACTCTATCCATCTCATACTTGAAAATTTCACACTGCTGATCCACCAATCTGTTTGTTAACTTTTCTGCCCAGTTACTTTGGGCCAGATCCTTTCTTATCTCACTGAACTATGCCTTTTTACAGTCCAGCACCTCCTTCTTTGTTCATTATCCTTTTCTATTCTTGCACTGAACCAAACTATGTTATCATTACTATTCCCAACTGTTCTCACCAGTTATTTGCTCCATTTCATTTCCTAAAACAAAATCAACAAATCCTTCCTCCCTTGTTCCACAAGAAGCATGCAAGGAAGCAGCTCTGGTAGCATTTAAAAAAGTGTTCCTCACTTTGACCACATACATTGCCTCTTTCCAGTCAAGCTTGGGATAATTAAACTCACTATTATTGCCCTGTTGTTCTTGCATATCATGGTAGGTACAGCATAGGAGGAGGTCATTCAGCCCATCATGCCTGTGCCGGCTCTTTGACAGAGCTATCCAATTAGTCCCATTCCTCTGCTCTTTCCCCATAGCCCTGTAAATTTTTTCCCTTCAACTATTTATACAATTCTCTTTTGAAAGTTACTATTGAATTTGCTTCCACCACCCTCTCAGGCAGTGCATTCCAGTCAATTACAACTCGTTGCGTTAAAAAAAATGTTTCCTCATGTTGCCTCTGGCTCTTTTGCCGATCACCTTAAATCAGTGTCCTCTGGTTACCAACCACGAGAAACAGTTTCTCCTTATTTACTCTGTCAAAACTGTTCATGATTTTGAATACCTCTATCAAATCTCCCCATCACCTTCTCTGTTCTAAAGGAGAACCACCCCACCTTCTCCAGTCTCTCCACATAACTGAAGTCCCTTATCCCTGGCACCGTGCTAGTAAATCTCTTCTGCACCCTCTCTGAGGCCTTGACATCCTTCCTAAAGTGTGGTGCCCAGAATTGAACACAATGCTCCAGCTGAAGCCGAACCAATGTTTTATAAAGGTTTAGCATAATTTCCTTGCTTTTGTACTTTATGCCTCTATTAATAAAAAAAGCATATGGGATCCTGGGCTTTAACAGCCTTCTCAACTTGTCCTGCCACCTTCAAAATTTGTACGTGCACCCCCAGGTCTCTCTGTTCCCACACCCCCTTTAAAATTGTACCATTTAGTTTATATTGCCTCTCCTCATTCTTCCTACCAAAATGCATCACTTCACACTTCTCTGTGTTAAATTTTATCTGCCATGTGTCTGCCCATTTCACCAGTCTGTCTACATTCTCCCAAAGTCTGTTACTATCTTCTATATTGTTTACTACATTTCCGAGTTCAGTGGCATCTGCAAACTTTGAAATTATACCCTCTATACCCAAGTCGAGGTCATTAATATATATCAAAAAGAGCAGTCCTAATACTGACCCCTGGGGAACACCAATGTGTGCTTCCCTCCAGTCTTAAAAACAACCGTTCACCATTACTCTCTGCTTTCTGTTCCCGAATCAATTTTGTATCCATGCTGCCACTGTCCCTTTAATCCCATGGGCTTTAACTTTGCTAACAAGTCTATTATGTGGTATTTTATCAAAGGCCTTTTGAAAGTCCATTTACACATCAACCGGACTACTCTGATCAACTCTCTCCGTTACTTCATCAAAGAATCAATCAAGTTAGTCGAACATAATTTTCCTTTAACAAATCCATGCTGACTTTCATTTATTCGCCTATACTCTTCCACGTACCAATTTATTTTATCCATGATTATTGTCTCTAAAAGTTTCCCCACCACCAATGTTAGGCTGACTGGCCTGTAATTGCTGGGTTTAATCCCTCTCCCCTTTTTTGTCCAGGTGTGTATCATGTGCAATCCTCCAGTCCTCCACCACCAACTCCATATCCAAGGAGGATTGGAAGACTGTGGCCAGACCCTCCACAATTTCCACCCTTATTTCCCTCAGTAACCTAGGATGCATTCCATCTGGACCAGGTGACTTTTCTACTTTGAGTACTGCCAATCTTTTAAGTACCTCCTCTTTATCTATTTTTATCCTATCCAATATCGCTACTATCTCCTCCTTTACTGCTACAGTGGCAGCATCCTCTTCTCTATGAAGACAGATGCGACGTATTCATTCAGTACCTCAGCCATGCCCTCTGCCTTCATAAGATCATCTTTTTTTGTCCCTAATTGGCCCCACTCTTCCTTTAACTACCCTTTTAATATTTATGTTTATAAAAGACTTTTGGGTTCTCTTTTATGTTAGCCACTAATCTATGCTCATACTTTCTCTTTGCCCCTCTTATTCCCTTTTTAGGATATCCTCTGTACTTTCTGTATTCAGCCTGCTTCTCTACTGTATTATGAACCTTACATTCATCATAAGCCTCTTTTTTCTGTTCCATTTTAATCTCTTTATCTTTAGTCATCCAGGAAGCTCTGAACTTTTTGCATATTACCTCCTCAATCTCATTTCCACTGTTTGGTGACCAAGAGTTGCATCAGTTGCCTTCCTATTCCTTAACTCTATCCATAAGGATTTAGTCTTAACGCAACCCTCAGGAGGTTGCAGCACTGGTAGAATCCTTCACTCATACTGCTACCACACCCTCTTTTCCCCCACCTAATCTGCCCTGAAAATATTAAGTTCCCAGGCCTGTCCAGCCCTAAGCCGTGTCTTAGTTATAGTTACTACATCATATCCTTTCACAATTATTAATATTTCTAACTCTCCAATTTTGCTTTTCGTGCTTTGTGCATTCATAATCCTCACTCCAATTTCTTGGAACATTAATCCTTATACTTCTTCCTGGTTTTCTCAATAATTGTTTTAATATCCCTTGGCCCTTTTATTTCTTCTGTCCTCAAAGCCTCTTTCTCCTCTGATATTTTCTTACTATTTACTTCAGCTAAACCTTCTGCTTTTAGTCTAACAGCTTTATTAATCCTGTTCTCCCTCTAGTCTCAAACCTAGATTTTCCCCATACTTCTCCTATATTAGTTTGAATCCACCCTTGTATCTCTATTTACCATCTCCACAATTGTGTTGGTGCCAATTTGATTCAGTTGAAAGCTACCCCTTCAGTCTAGCCTTTCCTTATTCCAGAACGTGTTCCAATACCCCAAAAATATGAACCATTCCCTCCTGCATCAGCTCTATAGCCACGCATTGACCGTCCCAATCTTCCTCTCCTTAACCAGTCCAGCGAGTGGTACAGGGAGTAATCCGGGTGTAATGCTGAACTTGCACAAAACCTTCATTAGGCTGCAGCTGGAGTTTAGAGCATCCCATTATACCATGAATATAAAAGCAATGGAAAAGGTGCAGCGTTGGTTACCAATACAGTTAAGGCTAGCTCCACTTTTGGTCTCAGTATATATAGATGATTTGGACTTGGGCATACTGAGCACGATCTCAAAATTTGCTGTCAACACAGAAATAGGCCGGTTGGCAACTAGTAAGAAGGACTGTAAAGAAGGAAGACAGATAGGTTAGTGGAATGGGTAGAAAGGTGGAAGATGCAATTTAGTGTAGTTAAGTACAAGACAATACATTTTGGGAGGAAAAACAAAGAATGGGAATATACACTGAATAGAAAGAAGTTGAAGGGTATGGACGATTTCATTTCGAGGATTTCATTTTCGCATCGTTCACCTGACGAAGGGGGAAGCCTCCGAAAGCTTGTGAATTTAAAATAAAATTGTTGGACTATAACTTGGTGTTGTAAAATTGTTTACAATTGTCAACCCCAGTCCATCACCGGCATCTCCACATCATGGATGAACAGACAGACCTGGGGGATCCAATACATAATTCTCTGAAAGTGTGAGAGCAAATAGATAAGAGCATTAAAAGAAAGTCAAAAACTTGTTTTTTATAAATAAGGGAATGGAGTACAAGAGTAACAAAGTAATGATAAATTTGTACAAAACATTGGTTAAGCCACAGTTGGAATAATATGTGGTAGTTTGGACACTCCGTTACAGAAAGGACATTAAATGAATAATGTACCAGTAAGCATTCACCTGAATGATGCCAGGGTTGAAAAACTATAGTTATGAGGAGTGACTTGAAATACTTGGATGATTTTCACTGAAGCAGTGGTTAAGAGGCGATTTAGTAGAGGTTTTTCAAATTATGACTGGTTGATAGGGTAAATAGGGAAACACCATTTTCCTTGGTTGAGGAATCAGTGATGAGGGGTCATCGATTTACAACTGTCACTAAAAAAGGAGGGGTTCGGGGAAATTTCTTCACGCAGAAGGTTGTTGGAGCATGGAATGGTTTGCTACAGGGAGTGATTGATGCAGAGATCATTGCATGTTTTAAGGGAAAATTAAATAAATAATTGAGGCAGAAGATGCAGTTCTATGGGAAGAGAGTGGGGCAGTGGGATTAGTTTTGGATTGCTCCAACAAAGAACCGGCACAGATAAGCCAAATGGCCTTCTTCTGTGCTGTAAACTTCTATGCTAACTCACTTTTGTATTCTAAGTCTCTAATTACAAAACCGAGGACACCCGTTGCCTTTTTAATGGTTGAATTCCTTCTTTGATTATACAGTACTATGGAGTTTAGTGCTTTGAGATCAGCATTTTTAACGGTTATTTTACATTAATTTGAACAGCAGGTGTGGAAATTACACTGAATTACAAAAAAATGCTATGAACATTCAAACTATGCAGCAGTGACAGTAGATACTTGTGTAGTAATTTAACAACGTTAAAGCTTGAAAACAGAAAATTCAATTCATACTTTTTACTAAGTTTAATATTAAGTTGCAATAAGAACCCGTTTTGCATTGTACACTCCATAGGATATCACAGCCATTATTGCATCATTGTATAGTAATAAAGTATGCAGAATAAAAACATAAAACAGGAAAAATTCAATAATCCATCTTCCTCGACCCTTCAGAAATGAAATAGCACAATGGGGGTATCCACTTTGGAAGTTGCAGAGTCCACATTCAACGCAATATTATTTGCTATGTAAAGTCATTGAGATTCCTACACACTACAGAAAGCCAATTATACACACTGAGGAGACATAGTCTGTCAGAATATTAATTCAAATTGTTCAGTTGCATATGCTGCATGCTTTATTGTAACAATGTAATTTTAAGGTTTGGGAGAATTCAGGGAAGGAGTCTGGGAGAAATGGGAAGTGGCTGGCAGAACTTTGGGGAAGGTCTACGGTCTTGCGAAACCCAGGGAAGCCTTTGGTGCCTGGGAGTCCTCAGGTGACTTTCAGAATAGAAAAGAGGTGATGGCTATGCAGCGGAAAATTTAGTTGGGGAACATAGAGTTAGAGCATTTCATGAACTTTGGTTATGCTACTACTCCCACCTCCCCGGTTTACTTTTGTTATTCAACTTTCAAGTGGCTCTCTGTGCTGGTATTCTCTATATTGAGAGTCCAAGTGCTGATGTTAACTTCCACAGTGAAGGCCTGTGTAGGGAATTGGGGCAGAGAGTGGTGCTTTGTTTTACAAAGATAAAGCACGTACGTGCACTGTGCTAGAGGCCTGGCTGAATGGTGGCTCCTGGGAATTGTAATCCAGCTGCTTTGCAGAATTTGCAGGGCCGAGAATTGGCTTTTAGTGCATAGGAATAGGACAGTGTACAGTTGGGGCAGGATCTAAGGTCAGAGGTACAATCTGCTCTTGATGATTTGAAGTACTGTAGTTATTTGCTAATAATTCAAATTAATAGGTAATTCAGTTTAAGCAATGTAAATAACACAGCAAAGTGGGAAGTTAGTGCTTAAAAAAAAGTTTCAATTATCAGCTTTGAATCCTGAATAGATTATATTCGTAAGCCTCCGTAGTGCATGTCCAGCCATGAGCATGGGGGAGCGATTAGAACAATTAGAATGTGGAATTGGAAGTTGATAAGTGATTTTAGAATGTTTTTCTGAACTGTTGAATTTTTTTTTTACTGTTTATTAAGTTAGAAATTATATTTTTAACGGTATATTGTGAGGCAAGTGGGGAGCCAATGAAGCTAATCAAAAGATAGCATTTTTTTTTGTTTGGGATTTGATTGGTTTTGTAATGGTTGCAGGTTGTTCGTAGTGATTTTTGATTCCTTGGTTTTTAGTGAAATGGACATTTGAGCTAATCAGCTGCTTCATTCTCTACAGACACAAAACTTTTAAAACTTTATTAGAATATATAATTGAAACAATTTTATGTTAGTTGTTATAACAGGATGCAGACGTAAACAAATACAAGTACAGATTTCTGTCACAATTCACCTTGATGGCTACTTGGTGGGCAGAAAAACATAGACAACTTATGCTGGGGCCTCTCAAATCAGAGCCCTCCTATCCCTATTGCCTTTATGGATTGAAACCGTTGAGCTGAAGCTGCAAAGTTTCTGTTCCTGACTTAAATGAGGAGGTGATAGTTTAGCAATAACCACTTTTGTAAAGTTCTTGCAGTCACGATCTTGTCCATGACTAGCAGCTTAGCTCTATCTCGGGTATTGTAGAAGACAGGTTTTGGCCAACCACATCCAGTCCACTGCTCTGCATGATTCTGGATGGAACAAAGTCCAGGAGGAAGAGATGGGCTTTCCCTGAAGGGTGCTAAACAGAAATACAGTATCAATGGATAGCTACAGGCTTTGTAGTCATCTTCAGAATTTGCTTGTTTTATCATAATAGATGATTGCTAAACTAACTGGATAGGCAAACATTACAATCCAACTTCCTTGACAGAATTACTGATTTGGTTGTAGATGTTGCTGCCTCCCTCCACTTTGTCCCTAGATCAGATGACAAATGCAATTGAGGCCATACTCATTGCTGTAACATACACTGGATTAATATCAGGAAAGGTTGTAGGTGTGTTAAACTTTTCCCCTGGCATTGTATGATATTTTTACTGATTAAAACTGTTGAAATCTAGTTGCAAGAACATGCAACCACTGTTCCCACTAAACACAAACATTCAAAATGGTATGTATTGCTTCAATCTTTAAGTCATTTTGAAATATTAACTTTGAAAAATAGTTCAGCAAAAGAGGCCAGAATCAGAAGAGTGTACTGGCATGTCAGGCTGGAGGAGGTTGTAGGTTAGTATGAGGATTTTGTCCTTGGGGGATAGGGAACCAAAGTAGATTGGCAAGGACAGCAGTAATCGGAACATATAAGTTAAATAATGACATAACTATTGACCTGTTACAGTTGAGACTGTTCCTGAAATTTTATTTTGTAAATGTTAACACACAACTTGCTCTGTAACAATAATACATTAAATGCCCAGCTTGAGTTGGAAATTCATATTACTAACAAAAAACTTTACTGTAAGTGTGCTTAATATAATTGATCTGTATTAGATCTTATTTACAACTTGTATTTATATTGCGTCTTTAACACATAAAAATGTCCCGAGATGTTTATTTAGTGTTGAAATGTTTGACAGAGCAACGTTTAATTAATCTCCATGATTGATAAAGTAAGTTCCAAATTAACTGAGCCCTGAATACGATAACATTAGGTTTAAGAATTAAACCACACCTTGTTATTGAATAAATGAAGCACCCAGTCACACCCCGGTTTGGAACTTCTGAAAAACTCATACTGTAAGATATTGACAGTACCGGATTTAATATATAAACAAACGTGAATAACAACAAACAGACAAACATCCTCCTCACCTGTGATATTCAGGGCACTAAACACAAGAATCAGTCCTACCATGGCTGGTTGGAGTTACTCACCTGATCTGATGAGAAAGATGTCAGTTTGTTTATCTGAGTTAAAGTCTCCGAACGCGGCCACGGTTCCCTGCACTTCGGACCCGAAGAGTTCGGCAGTAACATCCTGCAGAGCGGAGATACCAGGGTGACAGGAGAGAAGAGACAAGGCGGAGAGAAGGATGATGAGAGTCGGGCCCACGGCCGGACAGAGGCAGAGCAGCCCCATCGCAACCACCCAGCAACACACAAACAGCTTTACGGCCGGAAACCACCAAGGCACTCAAACTAACCACGTTGGACGACGGCAGTTCGCCCAATCAAACTGATACAGAAACTGGCGTCGCAAAACCTGAATTAATAATTCAAAAAAAAAGTTGACATGAATCATCTGGAAAACTTTAGGTGTTTGGTATAGACTTCACGACAGTGTCGTGCAGTACAAACACTGCTTCAGTATGGACAACTTGAGTTGGATGTTAACAGATTTGAGAAGCCGATCGAAACGTACAGGTTTGCGATAAATAAGTGGCATGTGTGAGAAAATATTCTCGGTGGTGTTATGTTTTACATCCAAGACTTGTTACTGAGCGCTGGGCGTGTTTGGCTTAAGCTTTTCGTTCATCTGTTTAGCCCTGTCTTTGCCTAAGGCTTTGTCCCCTGTGTAGCACAGCATGTCCTGATTGCACATACAAGTATGCAGACATATATATGCATGTGATGTTGAATAAAATACATTGGCTCTTTATTTAGGTTGTGTTAACCGTTGATGTTGGTGCCTTCACTGTTTCAGTATTCTGCATGTTATTTCTAAATGCGCAGTATGAATGCTCTATAAGACCTCACATTACTTAACCTTTAACTAAAAACGGGAAGTATCCGTGGAAACATAATCAAATAGATGTGATATAACAATGTCCACTAATCTTCTTTAACAGTATGTCTAAATACAAACTGTATTAGATGTAACTAACAAGTCTCAAAATAAACTACCGCTACCGCCTGAACTGTAACCTTCTCCGAGAAGGTCACATGGCTCCTTCTGAAATGTCGAACCTATGCTATTAATGTTGCTGTTTACACTGTGTTAAAACCATTTAACCCCATTACATTTTCCTTTGTTCTAAAGTACAACAGACTGCATTTGTAATCTGGAACCACAAAGGAAGGGTCTATTTCTGAACCTGCTTTATTATTCATGCGGTGATATTTCTCTTGTGTTGCGGTAGCATCAGTAAGATAAATTAAATATTCTAGTACATTTTATTTTATCAAATTTTTCATTTTTTTATATTAATGCATATTTCTGAAAAAATACATCCTTTGGGGTCACGCATCTTGGAAACAAGTTGCACAGAAATTCATGAACATTGAATTATTTTGCAAAGTTGTATAAACAAAAATCTTAAGATAATTGGCTTCTGCCCTCATTTAGCATAGAGTTTCAGTCTCTCCGTTTCAGTTTGTAGGTTGGCATATGTCACATTTTTCTTAGTTATTGCATTGTTCCTGCACTTACTGTATACAATTTTGTCCAAATATAGTACAAATTGAGATAAATTCCATGTTTAAAGACCATGTTGAATTTAAATTCACAATTAAAGTATTGATTTGTTTACAATTAAAATGTGTACATTGAGATCTGTAGTAATTTTGAAAAATGTCACAGTAAATGCATGCTTGCTTATAGATTTCAGTGCATCATTTACTAACCTTGCATGTCTGAGTTAATTATTTAACCTGTGTGAATTGCTGTAATGTGCTGTAGCAAAAGAAGGCTGTTATTGAAAGTTGAAAATGGAAGTAACCAACTTCAATGATGATGATGGCAACCCCACCTACATTCGTAGTTATACTCCACTGGGTAAGTTACTACTGCTTAACTACTGAAAATAACATTTATTTCAGCAGGAGTATACCAAATATATTCCCTTCACCTTCAAATTGGTATGTAAGTCTGTTTGGTATATACATTTACTGTTGTAAAAAACAGATGAATGTGACACTTGGTTTCAACATCAAAAGCCCAGTAGTTTCTCTTAAGCTCCCAAGAAAATGGGTCTAAAATTAAGTGAGGGAACTTGCCCAGATCACACACAAGGCCTTCCATCAATCAAAAAAGATACCTTACGGGGTCAAGTTATCCACAGCCTCTACTCATTCACAGTAGGCATCTGAGTGTTTAAACCAGTAGTAGGTTGTCTCTTTTTCTATTTGTTAATCTTAATTCTTGTCCGTTTCTTCTATTCTTGGTCAAAAATTATTCAAGGGGTCTTGACATCATCTGCAAAGCCTGTGCCTCGAAGTTCAAAAGAATTACCCCAACTTGTTCCGAACTTGGCATTTGTCCCTAAAGTAGTAAAAGAGAACATTTTTAAAAGCTCAGTTATTGGACCAGCACCCCATTGATTGTTACCAGTGTTTGCACTTCTACTGGAAACCTCCCCACTGGGCATTTCTTAAGATGAGTATTTCATAGGGGTTGGATTCTAAAGCTAAATTTGGATTGTGATCCTGTTAGAGTTAGTTTCTGAGCGGCTTGTTCCCTTTTCTTCTTTCCAATTGAAGTGTTGTGCTGTGGAGCTCCATACCTATCAGCAGCATCGTATTTGTGATCCCTTACGAGAAGCTTATCACACACTCAATGTAACTGAACTTCCTGGTACAATGATTTCCTAATTTCTAGTTCACACTTGATGTGAATCATTTTTTCTTTAGTTTTCCCTTTGTTAACCCTAAGGGAACCATTTTTGAAGCAGCTTCAATTCTCACCAATATCACTCATTGTCTTCTTTCATCATTTGGAAGAGTCCTTTCGAACATGGGGAGCTGATCAGGAAATTTGATATATACAAAAACAGCCCTCACATCAGGAAAGCTAGGGCATTAAATAGCTTCAATGTGAGAAGTGCTTGGCTGGCTCTGAGCTCTGGTTTCAGACAACAAATGGTCAATTGACAAAAAGCTATGAAGTATGCATTTCCACCATTTTTCTTGTGTACTGGAAAATAACTTGGAACAAGGAAAGAACAGTTGTTGCCCTCAGGCTCAGGTAGAGAAATCAGCTATGGTGTTTATATGCTCTCTATTCAGAGATTCAACAACCTTTCCAAGAGGAGGGAATGTTTTGTGCTATTGAGAGAGATTGCATGCTCAGACCCCTCGGGTCTTAAGCAATTGTTTGACTGTTAAGCAAGACACAATAAAAGTCAAAGGAACAAAGAAAAGAGAACCAGCGTGGTGAATGTAAGAAAATTTTCATCATTATTTGTTTAGAACAGTAAGGAGAAGAAGTTTGGCCTTTGGCAGCAAGATGATGACATTCTTTCATGCTTACTAGCTAATCCTCCATGGTGTTATTCACAGGTAGTCTGATGTCTGAAGTACATTGTAATGTTTGGCTGCCAACCTTATTTGTTCCACTACCAACAGGCTACTGCTCAGGAACTTGTAGTTCAACGAGAGGCTAATTATTGTTGCTGGGAATTTCTTTAGATTGGCAGCTGCTTA
The DNA here is from genome assembly GCF_035084215.1 of Heptranchias perlo. NCBI lineage: Eukaryota > Metazoa > Chordata > Chondrichthyes > Hexanchiformes > Hexanchidae > Heptranchias > Heptranchias perlo. The sequence continues at coordinate 35,009,715 of NC_090340.1, read as the reverse complement.
TTATCTCAACAACCTCTCCAGGTTCTGTTAAAGTCGGAAAAAACAGCAGGAAGTGTCTTTATCTATCTTTTGTGTACATTTTTCTAAGATTGTTCAGTTGTGATTTATTGGTGTATATACAAAGTATAATTGATGCTGTCGAAGCATTTATAAAGTGATTCTCTTACTCTCTTGAACCCACAGTCTTTGAAGTCAGCCAATCTGGCTGCCTTTATTTCAGGCAAAAGGGTCAGTACGTTACAGGCCCTATTAGAAAGCCAGCCTTACGTGAAGAATTTCAAGGTAGTAATTCAGCCTCATTCGAAGTTACCACTGGTCTGCAATCTAACGTGACTCAGGAGATAATTAGTTTATCCTTCTTTCCTACCCTTCACAAATAAAATCACACAGAAGGTTGGCGCTCACTGAGCATTTTGTTCTTCAAAGCCTAAATAACTTTTCTTTGAAGGTTTTGCCTAGTGAAGTCCAATTTTCAAGCGTAGATTCCAAGTTAGTGAGCATAACTTTCTTGGGGTTGTTAAATGTTATTACCAGGATAATGGTTACTTCAGTTTGTGAGTTAGCTTCAAAAGAGTCATAACACAAAATGCTAGGAAACACTCAGCAGGTCAGGCAGCATTTGTGGAGAGTTTGTGACTGTTTTAGGTGCAAATCCTTCTTCAAATTTATATTGTGGTCACTGAGGGTATTGTTTATATTTTTACTTTTGGAAGTTAGAGAATGTTTTTAGAGCAGTAATATCAAGCCTTTGCAGTACTGCTGAGCATTGCTTTGGTATAGGAATTCATGGTATATGAATGAGAAATGAAATTGAAGAAGAAAGTACAGTTGCTCACCTGGAGTAATTCTCATTCTGCATATTAAGTTTGTCCTATGTGTACACACCTATCCCTTCTATTTTGCATCAACTCAAACTCTCTCTGCTCCCTCACTATACACTCTCTCATTTTCTATTGCATTCTCTCGCCTCCCTGGAAGCTTTTCTTTCCCCGCCATACTCTCACTCAACTTATTACCCACCACTTGTACCCTTTTCATCTTTCTCACTGCATACTCATTCTGTCATTTTGGTACCATCACTATTTATAATTACTGCATGGTGTCATCCACGTTTTAAGCAAATGGAAGCAGAATTTAGATTTTTTAAAATTAGTTTGTATTATTGCTTCGAGTGGTGTCAATGTGCATGATTTTAGCTTGGAGCCAGGAACCCAGCACGTCTGCAGATATTTGTGTGGGGAACCCCGAAGGCGAATGAGTGTGTTGCAGTCTGCAATTGCAACTCAGTTGAAGGTAAGTATTTGTGCTTCTGGGTTTCCCACGCGCCAGGTAGCCAGATTGACTGGCTGCGTATCGGAAGTGAAAGGAGCTGCGAACCGGAAAGGGCGGAGAGAGAGATCGTGGGCTGTGGAAGACATCTGAAGGGTTGGGAGGACGTGGGCAACATCAGGTGGGCCTTGGAGAAGATGGGGGGCGGGGGAGTTGAAGGTTCCGTTGGTGAAAATCACATCAGTGACCTAAATCCACTGCTAAATGTTTAACTTTCTGTAGTAAGTGATTATTGCGGGTGATTTCCATTCACAGTGGTTTGTTTCTTTCTGTGAGGAACAGTTAGAGAAATATATTGATTTCTTAAATATTTGGGTTGTTTTGCATTTAATGGAAAAACAGGTTAAAATTTGTGTATAAAATTTCTATTTTATAAACTGATTTCCCTCGATAAATTTGGACTGTGGCCATTGGCAAAACATGTAAGTTCTCATTTAGTTGCCTACAGATGACAAGTCATTAATCTGGATAACAATATAGATAAACCCAGCAACTACAGTCCAGTCAGTTTAACCTCGGTGGTGGAGAAGCTTTTAGAAACAATAATCCGGGACAAAATTAATAGTCACTTGGACAAGTGTGGATTAATAAGGGAAAGTCAGCACGGATTTGTTAAAGGCAAATCGTGTTTGACTAACTTGATTGAGTTTTTTGATGAGGTAACAGCGAGGGTTGATGAGGGCAATGCGGTTGATGTGTATATGGACTTCCAAAAGGCGTTTGATAAAGTGTCACATAATAGGCTTGTCAATAAAATTGAAGCCCACGGAATAAAAGGGGCAGTGGCAGCATGGTTACAAAATTGTCTAAGTAATAGGAAACAGAGAGTAGTGGTGAACGGCTGTTTTTGAGACTGGAGGAATGTATGTAGCGATGTTCCCCAGGGGTCGGTACTGGAACCACTGCTTTTCTTGATATATATTAATGACTTGGACTTGGGTGTACAGGGCACAATTTCAAAATTCGCAGGTGACACAAAACTCGGAAGGGTAGTAAACAGTGAGGAGGATAGTGATAGACTTCAAGAGGATATAGACAGGCTGGTGGTATGGGCGGACACGTGGCAGATGAAATTTAACACTGAGAAGTGTGAGGTGATACATTTTGGTAGGAAGAATGAGGAGAGGCAGTATAAACTAAAGGGTACATCTCTAAAATGGGGGCAGGAACAGAGAGACCTGGGGTTATATGTACACAGGTTGTTGAAGGTGGCAGGACAGGTTGAAAAAGTGGTTAAAAAAAGCATTCGAGATCCTGGGCTTTATAAATAGAGGCATAGGTACAAAAGCAAGGAAGTTACTTGAACCTTTATAAAACATTGGTATGGCCGCAATTGGAGTATTGTGTCCAATTCTGGGCACCACACATTAGGAAGGGTGTGAAGGCTTTAGAGAGGGTGCAGAAAAGATTTACTAGAATGGTTCCAGGGATGAGGGACCTCAGTTACTTGGATAGACTGGAAAAGCTGGGATTGTTCTCCTTAGAGCAGAGAAGGTTGAGAGGAGATTTGGTAGAAGTGTTCAAAATCCTGAAGGGTCTAGACAAAGTAAATAAAGAAAAACTGTTCCCACTGGCATGAAGGGTCACGAACCAGAGGACACAGATTTAAGGTGATTGGCAAAAGAACCAAAGGCGACATGAGGAAAAACTTTTTTACACAGCGAGTGGTTAGGATCTGGAATGCACTGCCTGAAAGGGTGTGGAAGCAGATTCAATTGTGGCTTTCAAAAAGGAATTAGATAGGTATCTGAAGGAGAAAAATTTGCAGGCAGGGCTATGGGGAAAGAACGGGCGTGTGGGACTAGCTGGATTGCTCTTGCAGAGAGCCGGCACAGGCTCAATGGGCCAAAAGGCCTCCTTCTGTGCCGTAACCATTCTATGATTCAATACAGGCTACTGCTTTCATTTGGCTCAACATATTCAGAGTATTGGAAATTCAGGCCAGGCATTTATGGGTCACACATGCACAACTGGCCTCTTTTAGATTCATCACACACACTGGCAATAAATGCTAATCTTCACCCTGCTGAAGCATTTTGAAATGGATGCATTTTAAGACTTCACTGGTATACTGCATACACAAGCAATACAGCAGCATGAAACAACTTTTTCATGTTTCCTTTCAGTATGACAGAAGTATGTGGGAGGTGTTGAAGCAGTGACACCAGTTTTTAAATATTTCTCAACTGGAGTTTCATCAACTGCCAAATCTGCTGCTGACATTTATACCTCTGTGATCATTTACACTTCTGAGCTGAGCAAAGACTTTCCAGCAGTGAAATACACCCAAGGAAATCAAAAGGAGCTCTCTACTGGAAATCTTAGGAGGGATCAGCTTGGCATATCAGAAATTTTAGAAATGTGTAACCTTTCAGAAACTCTGTCTCTGCCAGAATGGCAAGAGAAGAGCAAATCCAGATTTTCTTTTCAAATCGGAAAATAAGAAGAAACAAGATAAGTGTAGTAATGGTTTAAATTTTTATTAGGCAAAAGGCTGGGGAAATAGAGATACAAAGAAAATCTGAAAATGTTAGAATTTTTTTTAAAAAACAGTGCTGGAAATATATAGATCCATCAGCTTATGAAAAAATAAAGGATAGATATACCTGACCCCATTTCCTCTCCATCACAAAGGCTGCCTACTTTCACCTCCACACCTGTCTCCGCCTCTGCCTCAGTCCATTTGTTGCCAAAAGCCTCATCCTTACCTTTGTCACCCCCACGCTTAACTATTTCAATGCTCTTCTGGATAGCCTCTTATCTTCCCCCTCCATAAAGTTCAGCTCATCCAAAACTCTGCTGCTCAGATCCTATCCCGCACAAAGTCCTGCTCACTGCTGTGTTCACTGATCTATATCAGCTCCCAGTCCTCCAATTTAAAATTCTCATCTTGTCTTTAAATCCCTTCATGCCTCACCCTCCCTATCTCTGTTACCTTATCCAGCCTTACAACCCTCCAACTCTGGCCTATTGTGCATCCCCCACTTTCTTTGCCCCACCACTGGCAGCCGTGCCTTCAATCATCTAACCTCTATGCTCTGGAATTCCCTCCCTGCACCTCCCTCTTCTCCTTTAAGACCCTTATTAAAACCCATCTCCTTCAGCAAGAATTTAACCACACCTCTTAATATCTGCTTTGGCTCGGTGTTGATTTTTTGTCTGTTTACGCTTCTGAGAAGTGCTTGGGACTTTTTTTTTACATTGAAGATGCTATATCATAGAATCGTTACAGTACAGAAGGAGGCCATTCGGCCCATTGAGTCCTTGCTGGCTCTTTGTAAGAGCATTCCCCTGCTCTTTCCCCATAGCTCTGCAAATTTTTTCCCTTCAAGTATTTATCCAATTCCTTTTTGAAAGCCATGATTGAATCTGCTTCCACTACCCTTTCAGGTAGCGCAATCCAGATCATAACTACTTGCTGCGTAAAAACGTTTTTCCTCATGTGGCCTTTAGTTCTTTTTCCAATCACCCTAAATCTGTGTCCTCTCGTTATCGACTCTTCCGCCAATGGGAACAGTTTCTCTTTATTTACTTTGTCTAGACACTTCATGATTTTGAACATTTCTATCAAATCTCCTCATAACCTTCTCTGATGTAAGGAGAACAATTCCAGCTTTTCCAATCTATCCACATAACTGAGGTCCTTCATCCCTGGAACCATTCTATTAAATCTTTTCTGCACCCTCTCTAAGGCCTTCACATCCTTCCAAAAGTGAGGTGCCCAGAACTCCAGTAGTGGCCGAACCAGTGTTTTATAAAGGTACAACATAATTTCCTTGCTTTTGTAATCTGTGCCTCTATTTATAATGCCCAGGATCCTGTATGCTTTTTTAAAATCGCTTTCTCAACCTGTCCTGCCACCTTCAAAGATTTGTGCACACATACCCCCAGGTGTCTCTGTTTCTGCACCCCCTTTGGAATTGTGCTAGTTAGTTTATATTGCCTCTCCTCATTCATTCTGCCAAAATGTATCACTTTGTACTTCTCTGCATTAAATTTCATCTGCCATATGTCTGCCCATTCCACCAACCTGTCTATGTTCTCTTGAAGTCTATTACTATTCTCCTCACTGTTCACTACACTTCTGAGTTTTGTGTCATCTGCATATTTTGAAATTGTGCCCTGTACACCCAAGTCCAAGTCATTGATATATATCAAAAAAAGCAGTGGTCCTAGTACTGACCCCTGGGGAACACCACTGTATATCATCCTCCAGTCTGATGAACAACCGCTCACCACTACTCTTTGTTTCCTGTCACTTAGCCAATTTTGTATCCATGCTGCCACTGCCCCTTTTATTCAGTGAGCTTCCATTTTGCTGACAAGTCTATTATGTGGCACTTTATCAAACGCCTTTTGGAAGTCCATATACACAACCCTCATCAACCCTCTCTGTTACCTCATCAAAAAACTCAATTAACATGATTTGCCTTCGACAAATCCATGCTGGCTTTCCTTTATTAATCCACACTTGTCCAAGTGACTATTAATTTTGTCCCGGATTATCATTTTTAAAAGCTTTCCCACCACTGAGGTTAAACTGACTAGGTTTAATCTCTCTCTCTTTACCCTTTACACTATTACTATCCCAGTCTGCATTAGGATAATTGAAGTCCCCCATTATCACTACACTATAGTTCTTGCACCTCTCTGTAATTTTCCTGCAAATCTTCCCCTCTATATCCTTCCCACGAGTTTGTGGCCTATAGAATACACCCAGTCATGTAATGGTGCCTCTAATTGTTTCTTTACTCTAACCAAATAGATTTTGCCCTTTAACCTTTTTTGAACAAGGGTGTAACAATTGCAATTCTCCAGTCCTCTGGCACCACCCCCATATCTAAGGAGGATTGGATGATTATGGCCAGCACCTCTACAATTTCCATCCTTACTTCCCTCAGCAACCTAGGATGCATTCCATCCGGACAGGGTGACTTATCTACTTTAAGTACAGCCAGCCTTTCTGGAACCTCCTCTATCAATTTTTAGCTCATCCAGTATCTCAACAACCGCCTCTTTTACTGTGACTTTGGCAGCATCTTCTTCCTTGGTAAAGACTGATGCAAAGTATTTGTTTAGTACCTCAGCCATGGGTAGATCTTTTTGGTCCCTAATTGGCCCCACCCCTCCTCTTACTACTTGTTTACTATTATATGCCTGTCGAAGACTTTTGGATTCCCTTTTGTGTTAGCTGCCCGTCTATTCTCATACTCTCTCTTTGCACCTGTTATTTCCTTTTTCACTTCTCCTCTGTACTTTCTATATTCAGCCTGGTTCTCACTTGTATTATCAACCTGACATGTCATACACCTTTTTCTGCTTCATCTTACTCTCTGTCTCTTTCATCATCCATGGAGCTCTGGCTTTGGTTGCCCTACCTTTCCCCCTCGTGGGAATGTACCTAGATTGGACCCGAAGCATCTCCTCTTTAAAGGCCGACCATTGTTCGATTACAGTTTTGCCTGCCAGTCTTTGATTCCAGTTTACCTGGGCCAGATCTGTTCTCAGCCCATTGAACTAGGCCCTCCTCCAATTGAGTATTTTTATTCTAGATTGCTCCTTGTCCTTTTCCATAACTAATTTAAACCTTATGATACTATGATCACTGTTCCCTAAATGTTCCCCCAGTGACATTTGCTCCACTTGACCCGCTTCATTCCCCAGAACTAGCTCCCTCAATGCCTCCTTCCTTGTTGGGCCGGAAACATACTGATCAAGAAAGTTCTCCTGAATACACTTCAGAAATTCCTCCCCCTCTTTGCCCTTTACACTATTACTATTCCAGTATATATTAAGATAGTTGAAGTCCCCCATTATCACTACTCTATATTTCTTGCACCTCTCTGTAATTTTCCTGCAAATTTGCTCCTCTATATCCTTCCCACTAGGTGGCCTATAGAATACACCCAGTAGTGTAATGGTGCCTCTAATTGTTTCTTAACTCTAAGCAAATAGATTCTGTCCTTGACCTCTCAAGGACACCGTCTCTCTCCAGCACTGCAATATTCTCCTTAATCAATACTGACACCTCCCCCCCCCCGCTCCCCCCCCCGCTCCCCCCCCCCCGCTCCCCCCCCCGCTCCCCCCCCCCGCTCCCCCCCCCGCCGCTCCCTCCCCCCCGCTCCCCACACACCTTTTTCCCTTTTATTCCCTTTCTTTCCTGAACACCTTGTATCGAGGAATATTTGGTACCCAATCCTGCCCTCTTTTGAGCCAGGTCTCCGTTAGTGCCACTACATCATATTCCCATGTGGCTATATGCGCCTGCAGCTCACCAACCTTATTTACCAAACACACGTGTACTCTAAACTTATCTTGAACCTTCTCGTATTCTAGCTTAGTCTGATCCCACCTAATACCATACTATTTCTTACTCTAGTGCTCTCTGTCTCTCCCAATCCTTTGTGCACCTTGTTTTTCCTTTCTAATGCTACATCCTGGTGCCCATTCCCCAGCCAAATTAATTTGAACCCTCCTTCACAGCACTGGTGAACCTCCCCATACATAAATGCAAGTTGGTTTTGTTTTGTAACTTCATTGAGTTTCATTTTTCCAGTTTTTGCTTTTGCCTCCATGTAAGTAATGTAAAATGATCTGTTTTTTCTTAAAACATCCAATCTGATAATCAAAAATATAAGGTATAATCTCTGAATGTCGTATCTTCTTGCACTGGAGATGGTATGAAAAGGAGAACGGGGTGGGGAGGCATTCTCCTAAAACACAGTCCCATGAGACGCTATTATAATTTTCCTCTGATCGCCCTGACTGTGATTGCTGCCACCTGTCGTGAGGCCTCCAATGAATGTAAATGAAGGCTGTGGCATGGCTGCTTTCTTGCCGGGATTTCCCCAAGTTTCCGTCCCCAGGAAACACCTCCATTTTAAAGGAGGTGGTGTTGAGACTAGCATAGTGTTCTAGCAATGGGAAAGCATAGTGTAGAACGTTAAAGCCTGGAAGCCACTGCCAATATCTGAGCCTCTAGAAAAATAAGGCATTTAAAAGTAGTTGCTACATTCTGTGTAGATTTAAAAAAATTAAGTTAGTTTTAATGGAGTAAAGCATTTCGCTCTTAAAATTCCATCGTTTCTGTGCTTTGAGGAAAAAGACGATTAGAACATGGAGAAGAAGAGGATGGAAGGCCAGAAAAGCTGGCATCATATAGTCTAGATATGTAGAAAGCAGTTGATATTTGCAGAGAAGCAGAACCCAATAAAATACCTGTGAAATACTAACAATGGAGCAGAGATGTCATTCCACACCAAAAAATAGATCAAGCTGGCCACGATCAGATCATGGATTGTCAGTACTGTGGTAAGTCAGGTGAGAGATAAAATGTTTCCAGCAAATGGCCAAGCATGCATGTGGTATGTATGAGAAGAAAATTGCTAATATCTGCAAAGCCAAAGCAAAACTATCATTGTCAGGCAAGCAGAGGATAAAAACAAAGTTCACAGACTGGAAGAGTAGTCTGAGATGTTTTTTATGGTTGTGACTTAAAGAGGAAATGGAATTTAATGGACAATTGATAAAAAGATAAACAACAGCATTGGTTACTTTAAGCTAGTCACAGGAGTTCAATGTATTGTCATGCCATAGTCAATTTACAGGAAGTTAAGTACAAAATCAAGCAAGTCAAATGCAAAGTTAGTGATTTATACTGTCCAAAGCATCAAGTTGATAGGGAAAATTAATGTGGTGTGTGAAAATAAAGCAAATATCAAAATCTAGAGTTCCAAATTCTGGAATAGTGACTACATCTACTCCTTGGTCTTCGAGCATACCAGCAGTTCAAATTGATTAAAAGAATTAATGCTATAATTAAGAGAAGTAATGCTGATGTAATTAAATGTTAATGAGATGATGCAATTGGATGAGGACTTGTACAAGTTTTGTACTTTTCATAGTTCTTATGGCAGATAAACATATACCAGAATGGCCTTTTGTGATCAACTCAGCAACAGAAATTTCAGCACAAAATGTCATATGGTGACATTGCTAGATGACTTTGAAGGAGCGAAAGTTATGGGTGATTTGGGGAGAGAACATCCAGAACAAAGTTTGGAAATATAAGTCCTACAATGAGTAATGAGTAAGAGAACAGAGTGTGAAGCTGAAATGAATGAATAAAAGCTGAAAGTACACGAGGTCAGTTATACAGGACAGCCACTCACGGCAGAAGGAATCAAGGCAGAATGGGGAATAAAAGTGGAAGCAATCAAACACAAAAGGGGAAAAAAGCAACATAAAAGACTTGCAACAATATTTTGGAATGATAAACTATTTAGGCAAGTTCCTGTTTAATTTGTCATAAAAGTCCTAAGAGAAATATTTGAAAAAGATGGGTGAGTTATGTTGCAAGCTCAAATTCAATCTCTGTTCCTTAATCAGCACATGAATTCTTTTTCTGTTTATTTGATTCTCATGCTAGTTAGAGATTACGATGTTAATTTAAAACTGAGGCAGAAATATAGATAGATATGAGAGAAAGATGAATAGAGAAAGGATATATAATGGAGAGAAAAAAAACTATTGTAGCTAACTGGTTTGAGTATTTCTCTTTTCAATTTAATATATCACAATCTTGAAGGTTTCTTCCACCAATCCCTTGTAATACTTTTCTAATTGTTACAACTACAACTCAAACAAGCAGACATTCAGTGCAATTAATCAGTAATGTTCTGCACTACTTTTAATAATCCTGAAACTTGGAAATGGCATTCAATACCCTCTGAAAACCAATGGGCTTGTGTACTGCTTCTTTAAACTAAATGGCTAAAGAAGTAAAACATGGGCCAAGGGAATAAGAGCTTTCAAGAAATTTTAGCTTGCCCCCCTCTCCGGACAAATATGTTAGTTAGCTTCTTCTGGAGGAAGAACTTTGAAACCTCTGTAGAATGCAGTATATAATGTTCATCCAATTCACCCACTGAAATGAGTTTCATCCTTGCCTCATAGAGGAATAATATTCTTTTATTGTAGGTCAAGATCTAATAAGATTACTGCTTTGGCTGAACATGCTATTTCAGTTAAATGATGCTGCACTGTAGTGAAAGGACTGGTAATAAAGAGGCTTAACAACTAACAAATGTGTTTTAAGAGTCTGAGTTGTCCCTATACACCCATCTAAAAGCAAAATTACATAAGGGAACATTGTGTTATTTACAGATCTGAGACATTCTGAAAAAAATACTTAAGACATCACACCAGTCAGATTGAAATGTTACTTCTGGAATGTCTCCCAAAATTGAAGCCCATGGGATTAAAGAGGCAGTGGCAGCATGGATACGAAATTGGTTAAGGAACAAAAAAACAGTAGGGGTGAACGGTTGTTTTTCAGAATGGAGCAAAGTGTGCAGTGCTGTCGCCTGGGGGTTGGTGTTGGGACCTCTGCTCTTTTTGATATATATTAATGATCTGAATTTGGGTATACAGGACATAATTTCAAAGTTTGCAAATGACATCAAACTCAGAAATGTAGTAAACAGCAAGGAGGATAGTAATAGATTCCAAGAGGATATAGACAGACTGGTGAAATGGGCAGATGCATGGCAGATGAAATTTAATGCAGAGAAATGTGAAGCGATTCATTTTGGTAGGAAGAATGAGGAGAAGCAATATAAACTAAATGTTACAATTTTAAAGGGTGTGCAGGAAGAGAGAGACCTGGGGGTGTATGTACACAAGTCTTTGACAGGGGCAAGTTGAAAAAGCTGTTAAAAAGGCATATGGGTTCCTTGGCTTTATAAATAGAGGCATAGAGTACAAAAGCAAGGAAGTTATGCTCAACCTTTATGAAATTTTCTATTTTTCACACCAACTATTCTCTGAGATTGCAAGTTTGTGCTAAATTACATGCTGTTGATCCATATACACAAAGAGTTTGGTTTGGACTGTACAGACTCATTCTACAGGGGCAATGATTGCCAATGGAGAGGAACCTTCATCCCATCAGTCTGGGATGAATACAAACCCAGATATAAAAAGAAAGCACGTGTAATGATTTTGGACTTTTTACTACCATCTTCTCCCATTGGTTAAACTGTAGTCTCGTAAGCAAAATCTGTCCCTTAGGAGCTAAAAGCTGAACATTTTCTGTATTCTTGTAGAGCTGCATACATGAATCTCAAAAAATTATTCCACGTGCAGTCGTCTGCTTACTGGGGTCTACAGAATTGTGTGTCATTTTGCTTTGAAATGGCAGATATTACTGCATAAATCTAAGAGTTACTGACTAAATATTTATTTACAAATAAATATTAATCTGAAATGAAATAAACATCAAAATCCGAAAGTACAATAAACAAATAATAGATATAATGAGGATGTTGAGGATGAGCCAGTTAACTTTTGTAGAAATGGCTCCTGTTTGAGTTAATCTCTAAATTCCTGATTAATTCTGTGGCAGACTTCAATCCTTCCTATACATCGAATGTTCCTCATGAAGGAAATTCTCCTTCTGATCAAGCACCAGCTTTTAAAATAACTGATGTGCTGTTTAAACTCTGCTTTTAACCATTTAGCAACTGGGTGTAAAATGCAATATTTCTTTTACCCTCTAGTTAGGTTCTCAGACAAACTCAACAATGCTTCACACGTATATCTAATTAGCAATAGAAAATAGATTTTCACAGTTTGGGCTTTCTCCCAAAACATTTGTCATGTGCTCACAGCAGACGATGGTTTCCATTAAAAGCAGTTCCCAAATGAATTAAAACCTGCCTCATACGTGAATAAGTGAGATAGCAGGCTTGGGATTAACAATTGCCCTCTTAATTGCAGTATTGACTACTGGAGATCACATGGGATGCTCACCAGAGGACAACAACTCTTTTCAATGGTTTAATCAACCATGAAATTGGTGCGAATTAGTAAAAATTGAAATATCCATATCTTGTCACACACGTCACAATGTAGTGATGAATATCTAGGCAGAATCGAATACTTTGCATGATTTTGTTAAACGTACATACCTCCACAATGGCACAGACCAATTCTGTTTGATCAAAGGAATAATGCAACAAATTAAATCAAAAAATAATAATCATTTTGATCTAAAATACAATCTGATCTTTATTTTAAATTAAATGAGCAGTTCAGACTATTCTACAACTTGCTAACCTACTGCTACCAGGTTTCTGCAGAGTACTATAGTCTGATGATGCAGTTTGTTGTTTCTTTCCTGGCTAATACAGTTTTCAGAGTAGTGTGAATCATGAAAGAACGGCTCCATGTGATGCTGCCGTCTGTTCAGGAGAACAGGTTAAAATCATGGATGGTGGGATCCTGTCAGCTTCAGGGTGGGTAAATAACTCATGATATTTTAACTGCTATCCTCCCGGTAGGGTGTGTGGTTAAAATTGCCCCTCAAGGTTGATTTTCATGGTGAAAATCTTGAAATTACAATTCAGTAATAAAAGTTGGTGGTAGGAATGTGATTGATTATACTTTAACTAGGCTGGGGTCCAGAGCTTACTGTCACTCAAGTAAAACTGCACTAGTTAATCATCTGGGCCAGTAGTTTTATCACTGTGCAGGTAAAGATTGATGCAATACCTACCTAAAGTGATTGTAGCACCCAGCTTTTCTTTATAGCCCTGTTGGAAGTGGGAAAATCTCAGCTATTAGAAATGAGCATCGAGGCCAGCAGTACAGTATCATCGCTGGACAGAGTACAATTCCTCATACAAACTTAAATTATGCATTTTTGGTGTGTTGCTTTGTGGAAATAAACTTGTGCAACATTTTATCCAACCCTATTCTCTCATGTTTGTCCTTCTGTGAGTTGATTTGGATCATCAGTTCCTTTTGTCTGACCAGGTGCGTTGTGTTGTTGTCTGTCTCTCCCCTCCCTCCCTCAATAGATAGTAGTGAACCCCTTACCTGTTTCCTTCAATGAGAGGGGAGTGGGGGGTGGGTGGTGGTTGATGCTTCATATTTCTGATGAGGCAATAGTATGTAGAAAAGGATCCCATTCGGATTGAAGGGGAGGAGAAAATTGGATTGACCAATAATTCAATATTCAATCTCTAGAATTGTTAATAAGAAGATGATCGTTGTCAAAGTAAGTTGATGTGGCGATGGACTGGGGTTGACAATTGTAAACAATTTTACAACACCAAGTTATAGTCCAACAATTTTATTTTAAAATTCACAAGCTTTCGGAGGCTTCCTCCTTCCTCAGGTGAATGTCAAGAAATCCTCGAACCTTTCGCATTTATAAATCACAGAACAATACCTGATGATTACAGATAGTCTTTTCAACTGCCCGTTGCCAAGGCAACCAAAGTGTTCAGACAGATAGGTGTTACCTACAGGGCCACCGAATATACAAACGGCCAGAACAAAAAAAACAGAGAGAGAGAGGCAGAAACGCTTACCCGAAGGTCGGTGGCTGAATGTCGTTGACTGCTGAAGTGTTCCCCGACTGGGAGGGAACCCTCCTGTCTGGCGATTGTTGCGCGGTGTCCGTTCATCCGTTGTCGCAGCGTCTGCATGGTCTCGCCAATGTACCATGCTTTGGGGCATCCTTTCCTGCAACGTATGAGGTAGACAACGTTGGCCGAGTCACAGGAGTATGAACCATGCACCTGGTGGGTGGTGTCATCTCGTGTGATGGTGGTATCTGTGTCTATGATCTGGCATGTCTTGCAGAGGTTACCGTAGCAGGGTTGTGTGGTGTCGTGGACGCTGTTCTCCTGAAAGCTGGGTAAATTGCTGCGAACAATGGTCTGTTTGAGGTTGGGTGGCTGTTTAAAGGCGAGTAGTGGAGGTGTGGGGATGGCCATGGCGAGGTGTTCGTCGTCATTGATGACATGTTGAAGGCTGCGGAGAACATGGCGTAGTTTCTCCGCTCCGGGGGAGTACGGGACGCAACCAACAGAGTACCCTTTGTTGTCCAGTACTTTCCCGGAGCGGAGAAACTACGCCATGTTCTCCGCAGCGTACTCCAAGGCGGCCTTCGAGACACACGACAACGCAAAATCGTTGAGCAGAAATTGATAGCCAAGTTCCGCACCCGTGACGACGGCCTCAACCGGGATCTTGGGTTCATGTCACGCCACACGTAACCCCACCAGCGAACAAAAGTTATCTGTTTTTAATATAACGGGTCAATTGCTGTCTTTTCCTTCCGGATGTTTCTATGTTTCTGCCTCTCTCTGTTTTTTTTGTTCTGGCCGTTTGTATATTCGGTGGCCCTGAAGGTAACACCTATCTGTCTGAACACTTTGGTTGCCTTGGCAACGGGCAGTTGAAAAGACTATCTGTAATCATCAGGTATTGTTCTGTGATTTATAAATGCGAAAGGTTCGAGGATTTATTGACATTCACCTGAGGAAGGAGGAAGCCTCCGAAAGCTTGTGAATTTTAAAATAAAATTGTTGGACTATAACTTGGTGTTGTAAAATTGTTTACAAAAGTAAGTTGAATTGGCAGATGGTCTGAAATAGTGCTCTCAAGATATGACCCTTTCAATGAATTTGGCAAGTGGGAAAGATCAGTAGGGGAGTACGATCAGGCATGTGGGGAGTGAAAAATCATTGTTGTTAAGTGAAAGAATAATTCCCAATTTTCACTGTATAGTGTTTAGCTTTGATATGTTGATTAATTAGAAGGGTAATATTGCTAATACAGAATCCTGAATAAATCTCCTGTGATGAATGGGTAATGTTATTTTATGCATTACATTATGTTAGGTTGATGCATTATTTGTATCTGTGAACATTCTAAATACTGGTAATGTTTAAAATACTTACATTTACAAGACTGCTGTCTTTTAGCAGGACTCATCTTAATAGTGTGCCATCTCAGAGATAATTCTATACACAAGCACATTATAGAAATAGAAGTGGTCTAATGGATAAGCATGTACCATTATGGATAATTACGTCCTGGACTAAGACTTTGTTAGCCAATCTTTTAATTTGAGTAATCTGCACAAACACGGGTGGTGAGGGAATGTTCTGGTATGGAGGGGTTACCTTGTATCTCAACGGTCAAAGATTAATGATAAGACTGCTTCAGATGTAGAATTTAATGACCAATTTAAAGAGTTCAAGGACTGGTAGTGGAATTGGTTTCTTCACTTTATAGTAAATTCTCATTTTCTTCAAGCATCCATTATTGAGTATGTGTAATGTAAAAACAACTTGTTGGTTAACTGGAGGATATTTACACTGTTAATTACAAACTCAGAAAACTAGTTAAGTAGTCCTTAGCAGAGTTTGAGTCCTCTCCAAACTTTAAACCTCAGCCAAATTAGTTAAATGAAAGGTCTGTAGTAACAAAGTCTGCTATAAGGACATTTGACTGTAATACTAATATATATGTAATTTTGTTTTGATGTGCATTGAATTAACCCTGCATTGTGACACCAATGTATATTATACTTATGTTTTCTAATTGATATTTTTCTACACCACTTGCTCTCTGTTTAATTATCTGATTGGAAAATGCAGATTTCTTTTTTCTTAGGCTCTGTATATGAACCTGCCAGAAGTGTATCACTAACGTCACAGAATGAAAATCTTATGGACAAACTTGACAGATATTACAGAAATGGTAAGATGTTTCAAATACAAATTTTACATTTATAACTTTTTATCTGTAAAATTTTACATTTTTCTACATAGTAGTATTGTGATTAAGCAATCAATTGTGGGGTGTAAGAAAAATGTGCGCTGCTCAGGGAGAAAGGACTAATCATGTAATCCATGATCATGGCATTGCTAATAGTTATCATATTATGCTCCCTTACATTGGGATTGCAGATTTCTTGTGTAAAGAAACAAGACATTACTGTTAGCAGTGTCATAATTTTTGTATTTCATGCTAAGCAATTGCCACAAGCACAATGGCCGTTCAACACAAAGAACTTGCATTTATATATTGCCTTATTACATTACATGGAGGACTTCCCACCATGCTTCACAGCCAACAAATTGCAGTTAAAGGGTAGTCACTGTCCTTATTTAGGCTAATGTGGCAGCCAATTTGCACACAGCAAGTTTCTACAAAGAGAAAATGAAACACATGACCAGTTAATATGTTTTTGGTGGTGATTGAGGGAGGAATATTGGCCAGGACAATGAAGAGCTCCTGCTCTTTGAAAATTGCCATGGGACCTTTTACCTCTAGCTGCACAGTCAAATGGGGCCTCAGCTTAAATCTTATGCAAACAACACTTCTGATAATGCAGCACTTTCTTAGTACTGCACTGAATCATGTGATTAATTACAAATTTGCATAATATCTAACTACCTGTATAAAATCAACTTTTGCGTATGTTAAGTAATGTTGAAAATCACTACTTTACTTTCCTGGGTAATTCCAAATCTTATTGTAATTATACTAGATTCCTCCACCCCCCCCCACCCCCACCCCCACCCCCACCCCCCTGGCTTAGTGGGTGGTATATTAGTGCACCACCACACAGATTCTGCCTTAAGTCTCCCATACAAAAAGTTTCTGATCTTAGCCACATTGCATTTGTTGCTATACGGAATTCTGGTCATTCTCCACAAGGAAGGAGATAAAACTTGCAGGTGAGTCACTTTGGGGTTCTTCTCGTACTCCCTGCCAGCAATTATGAATCAGCATTGGTGAGGACCTGGATGTAAGTTGTCTACTCAGCCTATTGTTCAATGAGTCTTGTGTGCTGTGAAAAAATAACTGAACAATGGATCAAAGTACAATTAAATGGAACGGAAAGAAGGAAAAGGGCAATCTTAGAGTGAAAGAAAGTCACTGGTGGAGAAGAAAATTTGAGGGTAACCAGAAAAAAATTACAATGCAGATAAAACAGTTTGAACTAGATTTTGGGCATTCTTCTCTCCCTTCTATTTCCTTTCACTCTTCTTAGAAAAAGAGTTTTTACTGTTTAATGTGCACTAAACCCTTAGTTATACTTCTTGCCACCACAGCATCTTTCTCGTAATCCTTGAAAATCCTGCTGACT
The DNA here is from genome assembly GCF_035084215.1 of Heptranchias perlo. NCBI lineage: Eukaryota > Metazoa > Chordata > Chondrichthyes > Hexanchiformes > Hexanchidae > Heptranchias > Heptranchias perlo. Next base: position 34,992,431 of record NC_090340.1, on the reverse strand, counting down.
TGTTGGTTCACCCACTACGCTTTATTTCTTCGCCAAGCCAGCAGTAAATTTTAAACTGGCAAAGGTAATAGGTTTAAAGAAGGAAGGTTTTTTTTTAGCTCTTGAATGAATCGGTGACTGTGTGAATGTGCAAGAGATTGGGTAGATTTGTGGACAAAGAAGACATCAAATGACCATGCGTGAGTGAGGAGACTGTGGGTGAATTTATAGTACAGGTGGCTGGTTTATATTCCACTCAATTTTATCTATTAAAGCTTATTTATGAAAAAATGTTACATACATTATGCAAGTTTCTTGTTCTTGAGTTGCACATTTTGAATGGAAATAGAGTCCAGCATGTTATCTTTGAGCTAAAGCTTTGCAGGTTGATTGATTTCCCATTGCTTTGTGAAGATGTGACAGTTCAATTTACTGTAACATTCTGAGAAAGTGGCTCCGTGTTACATTTGCCATTTTTCACCATTCACTAATCCTCATCTTAACCAGTATTTGGGAATGTTTTGGAAATCTAATATTGAACTGACAGCATTTTTATATTGATTTTTCTGCTTCTTCCATCAGCAAGATATTTTTCAAATAACACAACTGCATTTATTTTAAATCTAAATTATTGTATGACACATCTTGGAAATGTTTATGTTATGTAATAAATCCATAGACACTGGAGTGATTGAATTTAAGCTTAGTGAAAGTGTGAGAATCAAGTATTCCCATAGAGCTTTTTGTTAATCTCTGAATGTAGTTTGAGCTAGTCTTGTGTATTGGTGATTACAGTAAGTGGTTTTGCAGTATTCCCAATGGACATTTGATACAGTAAATTATTGTGCTGGAAACTGATTCAAGGTCAGCAAGTTTCAAGTATCTGAAAACATGCTAAGTTTCATATTAAAAATGAATATTACAAACAATTACGTGGTTACATAGAGTCTATAACATAGAAACAGGCCATTCGGCCCAACTGGTCTACACCGGTATTTATGCTTCACAAGCCTCCTCCCACCCCTCTTCATCTAACCCTATCAATTGTCACAGTAATTACATTTGTGCTGTGCTGGCACAATGAATCAAAGTTATAGTGTATTGTATGAGTTCTTGTCTGTAGTCCTCCACATGATGATTTACCTATCACATCCGTGCTTCCCTGCAGATGCTCCAAACAGGGGCCAGGTGCTACCCCACAAGTAGATCAGGGGTAAATTTTAACACCCAAGAACAGGTGGATTGGGGTCGGGTGGGCAGTAAAAATACTCCGTTTTGGAGCGGGACCGCAAACCGGCTCCAATGAACCTACTTCTGCGTTTGACCCAGATGCGTTCGGATGCGCGCATGCTTTTGACACCCAGAAGTCCCACTAGCTTGCCGGTATTTAAAGTACTTAATCCTATTAACTTTTCGTGTATTGAGTTACACAAAGCATTTTAACTTCTCCTGAACGTGTCTCCTGTGGCCTCTGAAACACACCATGGAAATGGAGGCGAGTTGCAGCCGGCCCTCATTCGGACCTATAAACCAGTGATTGACGTGAAGAAAAGGTGAGTTTTTGCAGCAGGGCAATCAGTTCTCTAAGACAAACCTTTGGTTGAGAGCTCTTTGTGGTTAGACTGAGATTTATTTGTTCAGAATTCTTGTGTTCAGACACATTTTACTTACATTTTGGAGCCCCCTCAAACTGACAACACCAGGATTGCGGGGGGGGGATGGCGAAGAGCGCAGTGGATTTATTCTACAGTACATCCAAGGAAGAGGCATGGCGTGCAGTTCTGGGAGTTGCAGGGCCACAATATATAGGTGCACCACAGGACCTGCAGAAGAGCAGAAAGGGGACCAGTGGAGGGGCTGAGGTCGCAGGAGGCACTACTCACAGAAGAGGGTCTACAGGCAGAGGCTGAGCTTCCTGCACATCTGCAAAAATCTCTTCCGGTCGTCACAAACCAGCTGCGCATTGATGGAGAGATATCCATTTAGGTTGATGAATAGTCCTCTCTGAGGAGCAGTGCCTACGCAGGCTGAGATTGAGTCGGCAGGTAGTCGCAGACATCTGCACGCTCCTTCATGCAGAGCTATTCCCGGCTGGGCCTGGTGGCCATGCATTGCCTATCGCACTCAAAGTAACCACTGCCCTCAACTTTTTCGCCTCCGGATCCTTCCAGGGCACCACTGGTGACATCTCCAGGGTGTCTAAGTCGTCTGCATATAAGCGTATACGACAGGTCATAGATGACTTGTTTGCCAGGGCATCCAACTACGTTAACTTCCCCTGCGACTATATCAGCCAGACTGAGGGGGCAGTGGGTTTCAATTCTGGCTGGCTTCCCATGGGTGCAATTGATTGCACACACATAGCAATCCCACGATCTGCACATGAGCCAGGACTGTTCATCAACCAAAATGGATATCACTCCATCAAGGCGCAGCTGGTTTGCGATCACTGGAAGAGATTTCTGCAGGTGTGTGTCAAATTCCCTGGCAGTTGCCATGATTCCTTCATTTTGAGCGAGTCCAACATCCAAGCCTTCTTCCATGCACAAGACAGACTTAAGAGCTGGCTGCTTGGAGACAAGGGATACCCCCTGCAGACATGGCCCATGACACCTGTGAGAAACCCCAACGAGGCACAGCAGCAGGTACAATGATAGTCACATCACCACCAGGTCTGTCATTGAACAAGCCATAGGAATGCTGAAGATGCGCTTCAGGTGCTTGGATTGATCTGGGGGAGCCCTTCAGTAATCTCCAGCGAGGGTGTGCAGAATAATAGTCACGTGTTTCGTCTTGCACAACATCGCTCAGCAGAGATGGTTACAGGTGGAGGAGCTCGAATCCGCTCATGAAACATCCTCATCTGCCGGCAACATTGAAGATGATGAGGAGGAGGATGAAGATGGGCAACCTATCGCCAGAGCAACGGCGCACATGGCTGCTCGTGATGTCAGGGAGTCACTCATATCTAACAGGTTCTGATAAGGAGGTCTGCAAACTGAATATAGTGAACTACACAGACCACCTGGAACAACCACCACCACCACCAGCAGCAGCCCCCCCTACAAAGCACAAAACAGTCCTTCAACCACACATACACCCATTGTAAATGTGCCCAATTGGTGGCATCAAATCTGGGTGTTCATGATGAAGCAGATGAAAGGGAGCTTTCACTGAAGAGATTCAAGAATGGACAAGACGTGGCAGTGCTGGTGACAATTATAGCATTTAATGCGCATGTAGGAAAAAACAAATGTAAATGAAAAACATGACATTGTGACAAACACCCTTGTGCATACCCTTGGTGATTACAAAACTTAAGATTTCCTCTTCCTACCGCTTCTTTGTAATGCATCCCCTGTGGCTTCAGCAGCGGTAGTGGCAGGTTGCTCAGATACCTGCCCTGACAGCTGAGATGCACTCTGCCTGCGCCCTCTGGGTTTTGGAGCCCATGAGGGCCTAGTCAACGACTGCTCCACCTGCACCAGTGCAGGGGCAGACTCAGCCATCGGGAGAGGAGGCAGCATTGTGGGTACTGAATGAGGAGAGGGCAACAGGTGAGACGTGGGAGCGCTTTGAATGGAGTCTCCATTTCTATGTCCCCTTTCGCCAGCATCCCTTTCCTGGGCCAGGGCCACATCATTCCTATCATTCCTACCATTCTGCTGGATAACAGCCTGGAGCACATTAATCGAGTGATCGGAGGAAGCACCCTGCCTCTGCCACTAAGAAGGCCTGTTTCGAGATGACAGAGGAGGTGAGCAGCAGGAGCACCGTGGTAAGGTCATGGGTACAATGCAGGAAGCGCTTTAATTACCCAATCATGTCAGGAAAAATTAATTCAGTTACTGATTCATCCACATCCTGTGGTGTACATTATACCCCCCCTCCCCCCCTCTCTATCTTGCAAAGTCTACTCCATCACATCACTCTTCTCACCCAGTTAAGTCTCATTATCAACTTACCTTCACTTTCTGTGCACTTCCTCACATCTTCATTTGTGAACCCACCACTCGCACTCACCCCAATCCTGATGCAATGTCATGAATCTGTCTGATACTCGCCCTCTGTTGCTTCTCTTTCATTGGCAACCTCATCCAAAGCAATGCATCCATCGGGTAACTTCATCACCCTCACTCACTCTCAAGTCTGTTCTTTCTCCCCTTGTAGGAGAAGAGAGCACAAAATGCAAGCAAGAGGAGTAGGACTGGAGGGGGGCTACCACAAATAGTACCTCTGACAGAGGTGGGGGAGGAGGAGGCCTTGGAGCTCAGCTGCACGGTTGAATGTCTGGCCATCAGAGATGGCGAGACTGGCAACCCGCAAACAGCCAGTGACACAACTTTTTAACATCCTTCACACACATCATGAATTGATGTTATCAATAATTGACCTGTTGCACACATCAGTATGCTCACTGCATGATTATCAATATTGCTTTATGTTCTCTTCCATGGCCTTCAAGGATGAATGAGGAGGCACGTGCCATGGAAGAGGACAATTCCTCAGAGGAGCTCCATTCTTCTGAAGGCGCACCATCACATCATATCCAGCCAGGCACCAGTGCAGATACTGGCTCTTCGGTGGGTCTTGTTAGACAGTTAGTTGGGTTGTCACCTGGTAATTCACCACTTACGAGTGAGCATGAGCAGACATTGGTGGCGGGGGCAGTTGTGGAGAGTCCGCGTCAGGGGGCGCACTCCTCTCCAAGCTGGACACAGATGCTGATCCCCGGTGGCTGTCGTTGAGATTGAGAATGATAGAGGTACAGCTGGACCTTTGTGAGGTACTGTAAAACATGCCACGCACACTCTCCACAATAGCGGAGAGGATGGAGGAGTCTACCTCCAGCATTAGTGGAATGGCGGCACAGGTAAGTGTGGAATGTCTGCGATGGAGAGAATGGCAGCCTCCATTGAGCTTCAAGCATGGCTCACAGATGAGTTCATTCAGGCCATGACAACGGCCATGCGGACTGGATGCCGCCTTACTTCTTTGATGCCGCATCTCTGCAAATTCCTCCTTTCTCCCTCAAAATCCATGGTTATAATGGCCCTTTATATCCTCCAGTTACCTGCATGTCATTCGGGTGCGCAGTACGCCTGCTGCGCATCTTGGAGACACGAAACCTGGAAATTACATTAAGGCCTTCGATTGAGTCGCGATTGCTCGAGCCAACGCACACAAAGTTTTTCTGGGTTTTCCATGTGACTATTAACCCCACCATTGAGTTTCTGCTGCCATGTTAAAATTATGCCCTAGGAGTCCGATAGGATTCTTGTGAGAATCATTTTAATTAAAAAAGAAAACTATAATCCAGGCCTCCGGCTGCGAGGTTAGAGCAGTATTCAGGGTTGTTTCATTATTGCTATTTCTGTTTGAGGAACATTGAATCATCTTAGTCTCAGTCCCAGGACCTGAGTCTGAATTAATTACAAGCCTTATTGCATATATTGTGGGTCAGCTGTAATATGGTCATTTCCTTACAAACTGCAAGATCAAATTCAATGAATGGTCATAACCATCACCATGTTCGCATATGTCATTTCTCTATTTGCTTTCAGTATCACAGTTAGACTTAACATCTAAGGCCTTTCTAATTTTAGTTTTAATGCTCTGAGGGAGAGACATCCAGAGCCATTAGCTCCTCATATGAGACAGGAAGAAGGAAGCTTTAGGAGAAGGATCACTGGCAAATGACTCCCTTTTATGGGTAAGCCACCAGGAACTGATGTCAGACCTGTCCAAAATCCCTCCCCACCACCCTCCACTCACTCCCAAAGGGACAAGATGTCCAATTACCAGCACGATTTGCGCTGACAACTCGCCCACCAAATTTAAATGCGGCAAGAAACTGAAAAGGGCTCGGGTCCCGCGGCGGAATCATGGGGTGAACGATGTGATCGCTCCGCTCACTTCATGCCTGTTTTAGGCACCAGTTGAAAATCTCCCCCAGTGTGTGATAAGAATGGTGACAGAAGAAGAAAAAGAAGAACAACAACAACAACGTGCACTTATATAGTACTTTTAACATAGTAAAACGTTCGAAGGCACTTCACAGGAGCATTATCAAACAAAATTTGACACTGAGCCACATAACAAGATATTAGGACAGATTGCTCAAAGAGGTGGGTTTAATGGAGTATCTTCAAGGAGGAGAGAGAGGTGGAGCGGTTTAGGGAGGGAATTCCAGAGCTTAGGGCATAGGCAGCTGAAGAAATGGCTGCCAATGGTGGAGCGATTAAAATTGGGGACGTGCATGGGCAAGAATTGGAGGAGCGCAGAGATCTTGGAGGGTTGTAGGGCTGGAGGAGGTTACAGAGATAGGGAGGGGCGAGGCCATGGAGGGATTTGAAAACAAGAATAAGAATTTTAAAATCAAGGCGTTCCCGGAGCAAGAGCCAATATCGGTCAGCGAGTACAGGGGTGATGGGTGAATGGGACTTGGTGTGAATTAGGATGCAAGCAGCAGAGTTTTGGAAGAGCTCAAGTTTATGGAGTGTGGAAGGTGGGAGGCCAGCCAGGAGAGCATTGGAATAGTCATGTCTAGAGATAACAAAGACATAAATGAGGGTTTCAGTAAGAGATGAGCTGAGGCAGGGGTGGAGATGGGCAATGTTATGGTCTTGGTGATGGAGCAGATATGTGGTTGGAAGCTCATCTCAGGGTCAAATAGGACGCCACGGTTGTGAAAGGTCTCGTTCAGCCTCAGACAATGGCCAGGGAGTGGGATGGGGTCGGAGTCAGAGTTTGTAGTGGGGACTGAAGACAATGGCTTCCGTCTTCCCAATATTTAAGAAGTAAGAAATTGTGACACAAGAAATGTGTGCAGTTATGCAGTCATAAATAATTTATTGTAGATAAAACCAATAATCCTGTTACCCATCTGAAATACATTTTTAAAACTTGCAAAAAAAAAAGAATTTTTTTTGGAAGAAATAACATTTTAACTTGACTTACCTGTTATCTTAAATGTTGGATTTTGCTGCCATTTATTTTTAACGGACATTGATATTTACAATGGTGAAGTCACTTTGCTGTCAATTTGGACCTTTTTCTTCTCTGCATTTTATTACTGTTGTTTGTTTATTCAACAACAAATTGAGCGTGTTGCCGATTCTCTTATTTTCCTGCACTTAGTACATGGGCTTTGGTTCCCTGCTGGTTCTTACCAGCAGGTAGCATTTTTTGATTTGTAGTTGCTTGTTAAAAGAGGACAGAGACTACATACAAATAAGAGTTAGAATGAAATCAGTCCATTTAAATTACTCTACAGTGATCAGCTACTATAACCTCACTGATCTATTCATCACTGTACTTGATTTCTATTTCTAGTTGCTATTAATGCTTCTCAAATAATCTTGGCAAATAGTAGGGTAATGGTGAGACAGCAAACTTGTGTTAAATCAGGTTTCATAACTATACAGTAGAACTTTCAGCATGCAGTTTAAGTTCTTTCTCCTATAAAGCATTGTACCAGACTGACAATACATGAAAAATATTAATCTGGAAAATTATCTTCATTGACTGACTATGGTAGATTCTGGACTGCAATGTTTCTTATTTGCATTTTTCTTGGCTAACTTGTTCAATCTGAGTGTCCTGTCTCTCGTAATGTGCACCACTTACTTAATTTACTATTTATATATACACAGCTGCCATGTTCAAGTTACATGAGACTATTTATCCGTAAATAATTTGCCTACAATTTTGTTTTATGTCTAGATACTTTGCAATGCATTTTGTAAATCCACAAATCCAAGGCGCATGGTTTTGCTACATTCGAAGTAATTTATTTCTTCTCTATTGTCAGGAGAAATATCTGATACTAACAGCCGCTTGCTTCAAAATCCACAAAATTCCTCCTCTATTTTATCTGGTGCAATTTTGCTGATTTAAAATTCCTTGCACATTCATTGATAAGAGTCTTGTGGCATGAAGAATCTAAAATGGATAGAGATGGAGAAAAATACTTCAGTCTAATCCTGATGTACAGAGCCAATTTGAAATCAGTCTTTTCCTTCAGAATTGGCTTAAGATGCCAAGTTCCAGCTTCTGTCTTTTTTCCATGCAATGTTTGCATATTCATGCCTGACAGAAATCCTGAGACTGTAAACCTGTCCTGTTGCAAGAGTGGCCGATTAGGTCTTGCTGGATGATGTACAAGTTTAGTTTCATGGCTGCTTACTGTAATTTATGTTCTACAAAAAAAAGTCTGTTAAAGAATCACTGCATTGCTCAAGATGGTAAAATCTCGTCTGTAAACTTATTTCAAAGATGGAATAGAAGTTTTCTTTTAAGTGTGAAATACTGCCAAGCAATTAATGTTTTAATCCAAAATGTCTAGTATACATGTTAAATATAAGTGCCTTTAAATGTTGATTGGGTTGTATGGAAAAATTATATATCAGTGGGATTGTTAAGATACTGAATGGAAGTATGAACACAGTGTAAAATGAGCGAACTTGATCTATAAATGCATGTTAAATTTTTCCCCAAAAGCTGAATGCCGATACTTGATTTTTTTTTCTTGATCAGTCAAATCTCTAACATGTGATGATACTTGACTGACCAGAGCTTCAGAAACCAAGCTACTGAGAAATCAGTGTAGGCAAAATTCCTGTTTGCCCAACATGGAATAAGCACACTGTCGCTGTAGGGACACACCTCACTTATCTAAGTCTGTAGACCTCAGGTGCAGGTTGGTAAATGCCAAGGACCTTTGGGATCTTAAATGTGCAGAGGATGACTGCTGGAGTTTAACCAACTAAAACCGCATTGCCTACTAGCAAAGAGCATTGGAAAGTTTCTCACTGCTTTTCCACCCTAACCATTTGGCCATTGGCAGGGGTATTTTGATCCTAGTGGGAAGAATCACAGCTCCCATTACCAGGTCTACCCTTCCGAGCACCAGTAATGAGCCTGGTTGGCTTGTCAATTTCAGCAGTGCCCTGGAGTACTGGCTTAGCTATCAGATTACCGAGTCTGACACACAGGATTGGCTTGGTTCTGATCTACCATCACTAGGCATATCATCGTGAACCAAGCATGACCCCAGTGGTACTCTGCTTACCTCCCCCAAGGAAGATAGCGATGAGTTAGTCATCAGACTGTAACCTCCTCCAGCCCTACAACCTTCCAAGATCTCTGTGGTCCTCCAATTCTTGCCTCTCGTGCATCCCCGATTTTAATTGCTCCACCGTTGGCGGCCGTGCCTTCAGCTGCCTAGGCCCCAAGCTCCGGAATTCCCTCCCTAAACCTCTCCACCTCTCTCTCCTCCCTTTTAAGATGCTCTTTGAAACCTACATCTTTGACCAAGCTTTTGGACACCTGTCCTAATATCTCCTTATGTGGCTCGGTCTCAAATTTTGATTGATAACGTTCCTGAGAGAGCGCCTTGGGATGTTTTACTACGTTATAGGTGGTATATAAATGTAAGTTATTGTTGTAGACAAAAATGGGTTTAAACCCTGACTAGACAGACAGCTAGTACCAAGTGCTCTTTGCAAGCACCATGTATGCTTGCATTGTGACCATCTTCTTACATGGAGCCATAACATTCTTTGTGAAATGGTGGTTCCACCAATTGGAGTTGCGCATTTTCAGCAACATCTGCTTGCTGTTCTGCAACCCAATCGTGGCAGACAACACCTCGCATTCTTCCTCACAGTTTGGCATGCCCAAAAATTTGGTAACATCAACAAATTTCAATTTCATTCCTCTTACACCTATGTGCAAATCATTTATGCAAATGTTAAACAAATAAGGCCCTAGCACAAATGCCTGAAAGATACTTGGCCACATCCAAGTCCTGACAAACTGAAAAGGTACATTTACCCCTAGTCTTTTTTTCTTTACATTCCCTTTAATACCATTACTGGCCTCCAGTTTACGCCTTCTAGCAGTTTGTGTCCAAAGTATCACTTTCCTTGTCAGTTATATGACAGATGCCTGTTTTCAGCATAATGGAAAAGCATACACAGAGCATTTTGTGACATACCAGGCACCTTGATGTTCTAGATGTTTAGGTCTAATGCCTCATATCAGGATTACTCATCACTAACTGCTTAAACCAGGTCCTTGTGAGGGGTTTTGGCAAAGAGAATATTCTACTGTGAGGCTGACTCTCTCTCCAGAGTACTTGTTGACAAGTCAGTGTAGGTTGAAGATCTCTTGCTTCCAAGCATTTCTCCATTTTGTCTCAAATCTGCAGCTTGGTCCTGGATGTCACTTGTGGATCAAAGGAAGCTTTTGTGCATGCTTGGAGTTTTGAATCATACTGGAGAACTGTTTGGATGCGTGTTTTCGACACCATAAGTTTAACTTGCCTTGGGACATTACTGTCATTGATAAAAGACAAGAAACACAAAAATGCCTTTTGCCCCTTGGTGCAGTCCTGAAGGCCGAGAAGATAAAAAGGCTGACTTTCATTTATATAGTTTCTTTCATATTCTCAGAAATGTCCCAAAATTCTTCATGGCCAATTAAATACTCATTTGAGGTGTAGTTATTATTGGTTTGTAGGCAAACGCTGTCGCCAATTTGCGCACAGCACGGTCCCATAAACAGCAATGAGATGAATGACCAGTTAATCTGTTTTCGGTGGTGTTGCTGGAAGGATGAATGTTGGCCAAGACACCAAGTAAACTCCCTTCTTCGAGAGAGTACCATAGGATATTTTATTTCTACTTGAACAGAGGGGGTCTGAGTTTAAGGTCACATCCAAAAATGGCAACTTCGACATGGCAGGACTTCCTCAGACTGCACTGAGATGTTAGCCATTTTGTTCCCATGTGTTGAAATGAGGCTTGAGCCCACAATCCTCTGACTCAGACTCCGCTAACACCTGAAATTGGCATTCACCAAAACCCTAACATCGATATGAATCAACAATTGGGACAGGAGAAGACCAACTGGTCCATTGAACCTGTCCCATGTAGACATGGTGCAATTTATGCATTCACTTCCCCACCTCCAACCAGCCACACAATCTCCTGGGAGAGGTTAAGAAAAAACAGACAAAAAGCTTCTGGCTATTTATGAAGGAAAAAAACTCTGAAGTTCCTCCTCTCCAACCCCCAAAAACAATCAAACACGTTCTGATTGTGGCATGCGAACAACACATTTGTCTGCACAGAATTTATTTAGCACAAAGTTCCATTGGAACATTGGATTGTTTGTCAGCTACTTACTCAGCAATTGCACAGAACTGGATTCCATGTTTGTAGTGGGGGCTGCTTCCTCTACCTCCATTTGTTCACTGCATCCATTTGCTTGGGCCTCTTCCTCACTCTCACTCCCACTAGCAGCACACAGCATCATCAGTTTACATGTCGGTCAGCAATCCAATCCTTCTTGATTAGCAACCATAATGGATTCAAACTTCATGTCCACTGATAGTTGCAACAGACAACTCGTGTTCCACAAAGTTGATTGTTTCAGACTTGGTTGTTGGTGCCTTTGTAGGATCTTTGACTGGGTCAGATGCAGCTGTTTTCCCCACCGGAGGAATTAAGTTACAATGCTAAAAGCAGTTGCAATAGACTTGGTATTTAGATGCAGGCATTTCCATGTGAACAGTAAACTGTCAAGGTGATTTTTGTCTTGTGATGCCAGGCTTCAGCCAAAGTGATGCAACCACTCTTCAGAAAGAGCACCTGTTGTCAGTATATTTTTGCTGTTTCTTTAGATTGCAAGTAGAGTAACACTACTATGAAACTACCATAGTTACAAAGTAATGCCTAATCACCAGCAGATTTATTTATTCCCCCAGTCATGCGAGTGTGATTCATAACAGTATTTCATAGCTTAGCTTTCTTCCCACCTGAGCATTTTTCATTGAAAGCTAGCATTCTACTTGAATGGAGCTTGTAACAAAAAAGAACGGTTTCATTAGCATTAAAGAAGTCTTCGAGCTTGAAACAAGATGAACTTTCAGGAATTTTATCACACATCCAGTTGTTTACGCTTTCTGTGGAAATGTTACTTGCCTCCCCACATGCGGACCTAGACTTGATTGCATGACAGTTTTTGAAGCGGTTGAGCCACGATGCAGAAACTGAGTCAACTAGAAATTCTTCATCTAACTCATTTGCCTTTTCTAGCACGACAAGGTTAGATAACCCAGGAAGTTTAGCTGCTCTGGCCTGCTTGAACAGGATGAATTCTAATTAATCAGAAGATTTCATTGGTCAGGAGTGTGGGAATTCAAATTCAAATTAAGAATTCAAATTAAGAGCTTCAAATTCAGCAACAAGTTTTCAATGGGGGGTATTTGTTTTCCCATGATTTTAATTCAAATTAACATAATTCAAATGAAGCAACTTCAAAGAGGAGTAGACTGTAGTTCAAAAGAATTGGTCATTCAGAAATTTTCACAGCCAAATGAAGATGCCTGTTGCCATTAATCTGTAATGATGTGGAGATGCCGGTGATGGACTGGGGTTGACGAATGTAAAGAATCTTACAACACCAGGTTATAGTCCAACAATTTTATTTGAAAATCACAAGCTTTCGGAGGCTTTCTCCTTCGTCAGGTGAATGTGGGAATCCTTGAAAGTTTCGCATTTATATTCAGAGAACAATACCTGGTGATTACAGATAATCTTTCCAACTGCCCATTGTCAAGGCAATCAAAGTGTTCAGACAGAGAGGTGTTACCTACAGGACCAAGGAATATACAAACGGCCAGAACACAAAACAGAGAGAAAGAGGGAGACACATCCGAAAGGAAGAGAAAGATAGAGAATGACCCGTTGTATTAAAAACAGATAACTTTTATTCGCTGGTGGGGTTACGTGTAGCGTGACATGAACCCAAGATCCCGGTTGAGGCCGTCCTCATGGGTGCGGAACTTGGCTATCAATTTCTGCTCGACGATTTTGCGTTGTCGTGTGTCTTGAAGGCCACCTTTGAGAACGTTTACCCGAAGATCGGTGGCCGAATGTCGTTGACTGCTGAAGTGTTCCCCGACTGGGAGGGAACCCTCCTGTCTGGCGATTGTTGCGCGGTGTCCGTTCATCCGTTGTCGCAGTGTCTGCATGGTCTCGCCAATGTACCATGCTCCGGGGCATCCTTTCCTGCAACGTTGGCCGAGTCACAGGAGTATGAACCATGCACCTGGTGGGTGGTGTCCTCTCGTGTGATGGTGGTATCTGTGTCGATGATCTGGCATGTCTTGCAGAGGTTGCCGTGGCAGGGTTGTGTGGTGTCGTGGACGCTGTTCTCCTGAAAGCTGGGTAATTTGCTGCGAACGATGGTCTGTTTGAGGTTGGGTGGCTGTTTGAAGGCGAGTAGTGGAGGTGTGGGGATGGCCTTAGCGAGGTGTTCGTCGTCATCGATGACATGTTGAAGGCTGCGGAAAACATGGCGTAGTTTCTCCGCTCCGGGGAAGTACTGGACGACGAAGGGTACTCTGTTGGTTGCGTCCCGCGTTAGTCTTCCGAGGAGCTCTATGCGATTTTTCGCTGTGGCCCGTCGGAACTGTCGATCGACGAGTCGAACGTCATATCCCGTTCTTACGAGGGCGTCTTTCAGCGTCTGTAGGTGTCCATCGCGTTCCTCCTCGTCTGAGCAGATCCTGTGTATTCGCAGGGCCTGTCCATAGGAGATTGCCTCTTTGACGTGGTCAAAGCTTCCCACGTCAAAGAGGCCACCCCTATGGACAGGCGCTGCGAATACACAGGATCTGCTCAGACGAGGAGGAACGCGATGGACACCGACAGACGCTGAAAGACGCCCTCGTAAGAACGGGATATGACGCTCGACTTGTCGATCGACAGTTCCGACGGGCCACAGCGAAAAATCGCATAGAGCTCCTCGGAAGACTAACGCGGGACGCAACCAACAGAGTACCCTTCGTCGTCCAGTACTTCCCCGGAGCGGAGAAACTACGCCATGTTTTCCGCAGCCTTCAACATGTCATCGATGACGACGAACACCTCGCTAAGGCCATCCCCACACCTCCACTACTCGCCTTCAAACAGCCACCCAACCTCAAACAGACCATCGTTCGCAGCAAATTACCCAGCTTTCAGGAGAACAGCGTCCACGACACCACACAACCCTGCCACGGCAACCTCTGCAAGACATGCCAGATCATCAACACAGATACCACCATCACACGAGAGGACACCACCCACCAGGTGCATGGTTCATACTCCTGTGACTTGGCCAACGTTGTCTACCTCATACGTTGCAGGAAAGGATGCCCCGAAGCATGGTACGTTGGCGAGGCCATGCAGACACTGCGACAACGGATGAACGGACACCGCGCAACAATCGCCAGACAGGAGGGTTCCCTCCCAGTCGGGGAACATTTCAGCAGTCAACGACATTCAGCCACCGATCTTCGGGTAAGCGTTCTCAAAGGCGGCCTTCGAGACACACGACAACGCAAAATTGTCGAGCAGAAATTGATAGCCAAGTTCCGCACCCATGAGGACGGCCTCAACCGGGATCTTGGGTTCATGTCACGCTACACGTAACCCCACCAGCGAATAAAAGTTATCTGTTTTTAATACAACGGGTCATTCTCTGTCTTTCTCTTCCTTTCGGATGTGTCTCCCTCTCTCTCTCTGTTTTGTGTTCTGGCCGTTTGTATATTCCTTGGTCCTGTAGGTAACACCTCTCTGTCTGAACACTTTGATTGCCTTGACAATGGGCAGTGGGAAAGATTATCTGTAATCACCAGGTATTGTTCTCTGAATATAAATGCGAAACGTTAAAGGATTCCCACATTCACCTGACGAAGGAGAAAGCCTCCGAAAGCTTGTGATTTTCAAATAAAATTGTTGGACTATAACCTGGTGTTGTAAGATTCTTTACATTAATCTGTAATGCTGCAGACATAATTTTGTGTATTTGCTCAAAAACAACCAAACAACCACAGCCCCCTTCAGGAAGCAGTTAACAAAAATCACTTAAATTTGCCAATATTGTCACCGAAGTAAAATTAAAAGATATAGCCGAAATGTTATAAATTGGAGCAAGATGTTTCAGTTGCACTAGATCTTGTCGCAAGACCAGAAAATTACATCAAGGTAAATAAATGTGTACGCCAGATAACACAAAAAATGAAAATTTTGAAAAGTAAATTTAATATGGATATGTAAATTATTGGAATTAGCTGCCAGGCATGAGATTATTCAAAATATGTGATTATTCAAAATACAATCAAAGAGCAAAAAAATTACAGATCCTGGAGATCTGAAACAAAACCAAATGCTAGAAACACCCAGCAGGCCAGTCAGCATATGTAGAGAGAACAGACACTTGCAAAATGGGTCTTTCATCACCGACACATTATAGACACATGTTTGTTGAACTATCTCTAAATATCTTTTGGTTTCTTTTCAGTAAAATCAACTGTACTGAACTACCAGAGCCCTGCGACAGGTCTTTTCCCCACCAAAACAGTTGGTAATTGTAACAATGCTAAAGTCCGAGATTGCCTTTATTGTGCTGCTAGTGCCTGGGCTGTAGCACTCGCTTATAGGTAAGTGCAATCCTTGTAGATGTCTGGGTTTTTAGTACCATGACATTTGTGAATTAAATATGTTATTACGAGTTTCGTGTTTATGCGGAGCTTGGTAGTTCATAAATTGCAGACAGAAGTGTATAGGTTGTACATTTCTCTAACATGAAGTGACAATTCAGTAAAAATACTGTAAATTTTAGAAGCATCTGTGCATAGAATACCTACCTACTCTCCTGTCTTGGATGGGATCTTTACTCCCAAGGGATTATGATCTTGTTTTGGAAGGAGTCCATTTCTGGCAGCAGAGGATTGGTGTAAACTCTGCACTGATAGTT
Source organism: Heptranchias perlo (assembly GCF_035084215.1). Lineage (NCBI taxonomy): Eukaryota > Metazoa > Chordata > Chondrichthyes > Hexanchiformes > Hexanchidae > Heptranchias > Heptranchias perlo. Next base: position 34,976,639 of record NC_090340.1, on the reverse strand, counting down.
TTGTGCACTTCGATGTGATGCTGCCAACGGAACCATAGCGGTTTATAGCACAGAAGGAGCCCATTTGGCCTGTTGTATATGTGCCAGCTCTTTACTAGAGCAATCCAAAACTAATCTCATTCTCCTGCTTTCTCCCCATAGCCCTGTATCTTCCTTTGCTTCATATATCCAGTTTTACCTGTTAAAACACAATGGTCTCTGCCTTAACCACTCCTTATGGCAAGGTATTCTATGCTCCAACAACCATCTGTGTAAACAAATTTCTTCTAACTTCTTCACTTTCAGTGATATTTTAAATCGATGACCTCTAATTCCTGACTTCCCAACCAGAAGAAAGTTCTTCTTTGTTCACTCTTGAAACCCTTCATAATTTTAAAAATCTCTTATTTAAATCTTCTCTTAGCCTTCTCTATTCCAGTAAAAAAAAAATCCCAGTATCTCCTTTCTAACTGTAGTCTCCCATCCCTGGCATCATCCTTATGAATCTATGCTGAATGGTTTCAATGGCTTTAAAGTTCTTTTAATAATGGAGCAATGAAAACTGCACAAAGTGCCCTAACTGTGGCCAAACCAATGTTTTGTATGAATTCATCATTATTTCTTTACACTTGTACTCTTATGTTCCTATTTATAAAACCCAACATTCTATTGGTCTTTTTCATGGCTTCATCTGCCTGTACTTGCACTTTCAAGGAATTATGTATTTGAACCCCTAGGTGTCTCTGTTCATCTATTCTCTTAAGTGTCTTTCCATTATGCATATACTCCCACTTATTGTTTTTTCTCCCAAAATTTGTACCTCACACTTAGCCACATTAAATTGCATCTCCCACCTGTCTGGCTAACTAAAGAAGTTAAGGAGAGTATTAGATTGAAAGCAAAGAGGCCTATAATGTTGCCAAGAAGAGTAATAAGCCTGGGGATTGGGAGAGGTTTGGAAACCAACAAAGAACGACAAAAAAAATGGATAAAAAGGGAGAAAATAGAATATGAAAGTAAACTAGCAAGAAATATAAAAACGGATTGTAAGAGCTTTTACAAGTATGTAAAAAGGAGAGTAGCAGTTGGTCCCTTAGAGGCTGAGACAGGAGAAATTATAATGGGGAATCAGGAAATGGCAGATGCGTTAAACAAATATTTTGTATCTGTCTTCACAGTGGAAGACACAAAAAGCATACCAAAATAGTAGGGAACCAAGGGTTAAATGAGAGTGAGGAACTTAAAACAATTAATATCACCAGAGAAAAAGTACTGGACAAACTAATAGGACTAAAAGCCAACTTCGAAAATCATAACAGGATTAGGCAGAGTCAATATGGTTTTATGAAAGGGAAATCATGTTTGACAAATTTATTAGAGTTTTTTGAGGATGAAACTAGCAGGGTAGATAAGGGGGAGCCAGTGGATGTAGTATATTTGGATTTTTACAAGGCATTTGATAAGGTGCCATATAAAAGGTAGTTATACAAGGTAAGGGTTCATGGGGTTGGGTGTAATATATTAGCATGGATAGAGGATTGGTTAAAGGTCAGAAAACAGAGAGTAGGGATAAACGGGTCATTCTCAGGTTGGCAGTCTGTAACTAGTTGAGTGCTGCAAGGATCGATGCTTGGGCCTCAGCTATTTACAATCTATATTAATGACTTAGATGAAGGGACTGAGTGTAATGTATCCAAGTTTGCTGATGATACAAAGCTAGGTGGCAAAGCAAGCTGTGAGGAGGACACAAAGATTGTGCAAAGGGATATAGACATTAAGTGAGTGGGCAAGAAGGTGGCAGATGGAGTATAATGTGGGGAAATGTGAAGTTATTCACTTTGGTAGGAAGAATAGAAAAACAGAATATTTTTTAAATGGTGAGAAACTATTAAATGTTGGTGTTCAGAGAGACTTGGGTGTCCTCGTACAAGAAACACAAAAAGTTAGTATGCAGGCAATTAGGAAAACAAATGGCATGTTGGCCTTTATGGCAAGAGGGTTGGAGTACAAGAGTAAGGAAGTCTTACTACAATTGTACAGGGCTTTAGTGAGACCTCACCTGGAGGACTGCATACAGTTTTGGTCTCCTTATCTAAGGAAGGACATACTTGCCTTTGAGGCGGTGGAACGAAGGTTCACTAGATTAATTCCTGGGATGAGATGGTTGTCCTATGAAGAGAGGTTGACTGGAATGTGCCTATTCTCTCTGGAATTTAGAAGAATGAGAGATGACCTCATTGAAACATAAAAGATTATGAGGGGGATTGAGAGGGTAGATGCTGAGAGATTTTTTTCCCCTGGCTAGAGAGACTAGAACTAGGGGGCATAGTTGCAGGATAAGGGGTTGGCCATTCAAGACCGAGATGAGGAAGAATTTCTTCACGCAGAGGTTGTGAATCTTTGGAATTCTCTACCCCAGAGGGCTGTGGATGCTGAGTTATTGAATATATTCAAGGCTGAGATAAATAGATTTTTGGACTCTAGGGGAATCAAGGGATATGGGGATTGGGCGGGAAAGTGGAGTTGAGGTTGAAGATCAGCGATGATCTGATAGAATGGCGTAGCAGGCTCGAGGGGCCTTATGGCTTACTCCTGCTCCTGCTCCTATTTCTTATGTTCTTATGTTCATTCCATTGATCTTTCTATGTCTTACCATCGGGGCCTTGGGACACATCCATTTTTGGGTTCTGCTACTTTTTGCTGTTGCATAGTATCGAAACCAAGATAAGGAAAGCGAATATCAACGGCAAAAACTCAGTCGCCTGATCAACTCTAAAGTCATAGTGCAGATAAACACACCCACGTTGGGAAAGAACAACAATGAATGGAAACTTGAAATCATAAATTAAATGGATCATTCGCTTCGTCGCCCAATGTGCAAAGAATCGTTTTTTTAAACTAAATAGTGGACTGAAGAAGCCAAATTGGATTCCCATTCCAAAATCATCCTCCTGTATCAGTAACCAGAAGTACTGCTCACCTGCAACAATGAACAGAAGATCGTAGAGAATAAGAAAAGTAGCAAATGTAGATTACCAGCACCCAATCAAACAACACAACAAACACCCACACAACAAACTTTGGAAAAACACCCCTCCAACAATGACTAAATGCCACCTCCACCCCACTGAACATAGATTGACATGCCCCTCCCCAACCCCCTACAACTTACCAGAGATCATGGTCAGCCACAAATGCCCCATCCAAATGACCAAAGATCACACCCTCCCCAGTCCCCCAGACATGAACAATGTGATGCCCAAGGGCACACTGAAGTGACAAATTTTTTTAAACGTAGAATTCCAAGTGCACAAACTACAGCAGTACCAGTTTGCCATGCTGCATGAACCCCACTGAGCAAGAAAAATGGCAGAACGCCCCCCACCTCCCCACCCCCCCCCCGCCCAAGCAACTGAGCACAAATTATGGAACCTCTGCATCCCCACCCCAACCCCCCTTCATATTGAGCTGAAATTAGGACATCCACACCCCACACACACAGAAATCCTCCCCATTCCTCACCATTCATACATCCCTTCAGTAATCACACCCAAATGAACAGAAGATCGCAGAGATTAAGAAAAGTGGAGGTTGACGACCATATTTAGAAATATAGCCATCAACCTCCACTCATCAAGCAAAAGCAAGCACCCCCACCCTTTCACTCACCAATAATTAGGCCAGAGTCACCCCTCCATTGAACTGAAATCAGGGCACTCCCCCCACAGAGCAGAAATCAATACACGAAACAGCCCTTCACGTCCAAGATGTCCATCATTCAACCAAACTCTTCTTTGAGGGCAAACTTGACATTCACAGCTCCCTACTGAGGACAAAGAGTTCCTGCCAGACATCCCCCTCCCCATCTCCAGTGAGGACAAACCCAGCCTTCCACCCCATTCCACTGAGGACAGACGATCTTACCCCTCCTTTCCCCGTCCACTGAGGAATAACTCGGCCTTCCACTTCCCCTCACTGTGCACAAACCCGACCTTTGCCTTTTCTCCCAGTAAGAACAAATGTCCAGACCTGACTGAGCTAAAGATGGTCCCCCAACCCTACTGAACAAATTTAGGCCTGTTCCTGTCCCTGTCCATACCCAATGAGAAGCAAATTTCTGCCACCCCACCCCTGAGAAACAACTCATGTCTCTTCCAGCCCCTCACCCTGATCTAACTACCTACCCTCTCTGTCAACTCTCCCCCCAACCTCCACCCCCACGTAAGAAAAACATCCTGCTCCCTCCTTCATCAGGGAGAGGACCATTAGCCCTGTCTCATTGCCAGTCAACCCTGCACTGCCCCTTGTCCCCCTCATTTCCTCTTCTTCTTGCCCTCCTTTCTCGCTCCACTGTGAAGAAATGGCCCCACACACCCCTTCGTTGTCTCAGTTGCAATCTCTCCTCCACCCACTCCTTTTCTCTACTCCCCCTTTCCCTGTCGTCTTCCACACCCACTCTCCCTTTCTCCCTGCAACAACAACTGGTATTGATATCGTGCCTTTAACTGACCACAGTAAACTGGGCTGATCTGTTCATGGGCATGTGGGAAGTATTCAAAGAAGTATCTGGTATGATGTAAAACCAGCAGCTACCCTAAAAAGGCAAAAGCTCCACTTGTGCAGTTAAGCAACCATGATCAACAAATGTGGTAAGAAACAGTATCCAGCTAAAAGAAATGGCTTACACAAATGCAGGAAAAAGTAGAAATTCAATGGACTGAAAGAGCTATAAAGCAACAAAGCGATACAAATAAAGTAATAAGAGGTGGAAAAGGAGAATGTGAAAAAAAACTTGAAGGGATATCGAAACTGATGTAGTTCAATCCACTTTGGATCCGAGAAAGACAAATTGGAATGTTTTCCTAATGGTGAGGAACAATAGAAACAATGGAGGAGCAAAGGGATTTAGGTGTTCGTGTACACAAATCACTAAAAGCTAGTACAAAAAGTAGTCTAGAAGGCTAATGGAATGTTGGCCCTCATCTCAAAGGGGTTGGAATACAAAAGTAAGGAAGTGGCTTCAGTTGCAAAGTATTGATCAGACCTCATCTGCGTTCAGTTTTGGGCACCACAGCTCAGGAAAGATATAATTGGCTTTAGAAGGGTGTACAGTGCAGATTCACCAGAAAGTTACCAAGGCTTAAAGGGTTAAATTATGAGGACTGATTGCATAAACTTGGTTTGTACTCCTTTGAGGTTCAGAAGTTTGAGGGGTGACCTAATTGAGGTCTTGAAAATGATAAAGGGGTTCAATGGGGTAGTTAAAGGGAAACTATTTCCTCTGATGGGGAATGCAGAACAAGGGGGTAAATCTTAAAATTAGAGCTAGGCCATTTAGGAGTGAAATTAAGAAGCACTTTTTCACAATAAGGTAGTGTAAATTTGGAACTCTTCCCCCAAAAGGCTGTGGATGCTGGGTCAGTTGAAATTTTCAAGACTCAGATCGATAGATTTTTGTTAGGTAAAGGGCAGAAGAGGACTCAGTTTAACGTCTCGTCCAAAAGATGGCACCTCTAACAGTGTAGGACTCCCAAAGTACTGCACTGAAGTGTCAGCCTAGATTATGTGTTCGTTTGTGGAGTGGTGCTTGAACCCACAATCATTTGACTCAGAGGCGAGAGTGCTACACTGAGCTAAGACTGAACCTTGATATGTAATTCTTTAGGTTAAGATGCTGCTCAATATCAGAAATTTGTAATTTAATTTCTTTGTGATATTTTAAGAAATTGCTTGCATCATCATCCTTTTTTGAACAAATGTATATTGTTAAATATGGATTCACTGTATTCTATTATGACAAATGCAAAGAAGTTGGAATTAAACTCTTTTCATTGTCTAAAACAACAAAGATAGCCAGTTGAATGAAGCAACCATTTGGGTCGATAGAGAATGCTAGTACCCATTTCTCTCCTTTGTAATCTCCCGGATCATATGCGCAGGTGTTTTTCTGAGGGAATGTCAGTTGTGGGCTATCTAAATGGACACCTGCTAAAGGGTATTAAAGTATGAAAGTCCACGACCCCCAAGAGGTTTCATTTTCTGCCATTTAATTGACCCCCTGCCGTTGTTTGGCACAAGGCCCATCAGTTTACTGTCTCGCTTAACGTCAGTTGTGTTGAGACTTAAACGTAGAATTCCAAGTGCATTTTTCTTATTTTTAACAGCTTGAACTTTATTGAACATCTTATATGGCCAGATTTTGCTGTAGCAGGGCATCTAACAGCGAGGAAAACAAGGCATCTGGGAGCTGAGTGAACAGGGCAACCAATTGTGTATCTCCTGAACCATTCAGATTGAACGATTGAGAAATAAACAGCGCAAGGACTGAGAAGGCAGTGTATATTAGAGTGGGTGAATTCAATGTCAAACCAGGTACAGAAAGAGAAATAAAGAGAGGGAAAGAAAGATTGGATTAAGAGAGAGAAAAAAAGAGAAAGGAAAGTTTAAAAAAAAAACAAAATTAGACATTTTTAAAATCTCCAACAACAATTAATACTTGAAGGAATGAGACACCACACTTGTAATAGTTAATTTTCAGTGGCAGAGAGGTTGATTGGCAGTAATTAACAATTATCACGTCATTAAAAGGGTACTTACACTTGAAATGACAAGACGTAACTTTCTGTGGTGAGTTTAGTTCGTATCTACCGTGCAAATGCAGCAACTTCATGACATTCAATGCCTGTCAGTGGTGAGGCAGACATCAAAATGCGGTTTCATGAAGCTAACGACGGAGCTGCGCAACTCCGACAGCAACTTTTGGATATTGCCAGTTAATCGCGCATCTGCTCCTCGCCTGAAGTTGCTGTATCATTTACGTATAAATAGCAGTGAGCGCCATTAGCCTCGCCGTTATTTTGACAGCAAAATCTGGCTCATTGTAAAGAAAAATTAAACTTAAGCTGTTTGGCTTATTTTTAAACTGCCAGTTTCGTGTCAAAGTAATTTCAATATTGATGCCACACTGAAGCAAACCTGACCATGTGGTCTTCTTGTACTACTATCCCACAAGGTTCATGATGATGTTACAGTGATATTGCGATGGTGTAAGCAGACACTTAGTCTGATGGTCTATTTTAGAATCAGCCATTGGTATGCTCCGCATGTCTCTAGGCAACAAGGGACTTGTAAAAATGTCACTGCACTGCCATTCCTGCTTGTGCTGTATAATTAGATTTGAAAAGGCTTAGGTCCATAAGTGCTTCAGACCTTGAGCAAGCCTGCTGGATCACTGTAAGTGCAGTTGAAATGCAATAAGTAACATTTTTTTTGCACTTGCGCAGCCTATGTAAAAAAAAAAATCTAATTACTACCAATAAATACCACTAAAGTTAATGTTACACTGTTCTTCACAGATGCCCCGAACCAATGTTTTAAAACAAAATCTACCCTAATGGAAATAAAAGAGATACACAGTATGTTTTGCAGCTCATGTGAGCTCTGCCAAGGTGTGGTAAGACAGGGAGATTTGGTAGATCCTTGGAGTGAGCGGTGAAGAGAGAACTTGATGGAAAGCCATCTTCCGAGGCCCCATTTATCTCCCGACAAGTTGGTAAAGCCCTCAGAGTTGACGATCCACTAAACCACTTTCTAGGAAAGATGAAACAAAATGAGGGAAGACATTTTTTAAAAAGCAGAACTTTTCATAAATAAAACAAATTTTAAATTGTTGTATTTAGTTGCAGTTGAGTTATATTGTATGCAATATATTGTGAAACCAGTGGTTAGCAAGTATTTTCCAGACATACTGATCCAGAGATTGTGGGCATGATTTTAACTTGGAGCTGGGAACCCAGCCCACCTCTAGATATTCGCGCGAGGAACCCGGAAGCCAAATGAGTGCATCGTAATCTGCGATCGAAACTCAATTGAAGGTAAGTATTTGTGCTTCCGGTTTCCTGCGTGTCAAGCAGCCAGATTGACAAGCTGGCTGCTTGTCGGAAGGGAAAGCACCGGCAAATCAGAGAGGGGGCGGGAAGGAGAGAGAGATCGTAGGCCATGGAACAAATCGAAGGAGGTCGGGGGGATGTGGAGGACATCAGGGAGGTCCAGCCGACATCGGGATTGTGGGGTGCGGGGGGGGGCGTTCAGCCAACATTGGGCATGGTGGCGGGGGGGATCGGCCGCTCGCTGAGTCCAGTCGCGCCAGGTGAGTTTGTTGGGCCTGGATGAAGCACTCCTGCTCCTCCAGGCCCACAGGCTGTGCAATAAAGGCACTCGCCTCAAGGATCCGGCTCTTCCCACTTGCTTTCACCTGACGTGAATCGGAAGCGCTGGGAAACCCGAACGGGTACGATTAAATTCATTTTACTTTTGTAATACACAAAAACTTAAGTACCTCAAATACTTCAATGAGGTACATTGCCTCTTTAAATATTGGCCCACCAGCTTTAAGTGGGAGTGGGACTTCCTGGTGTCTGTTGTGCTCATGCATCCAAATGCACCTGGGTCAAACCCGGAAGTGGGCGCGTCGGAGCCGGGATGCGATCCCGCTCCAAAAAGCTGTTATTTTAACCTCCCACCTGGCACCAACCCACCCATCCTTGGGGGTTAAAATGACCCCTATGTGTGTACAATTTTGTAGGTGCATGTATTGGTTAATTCATGCCATTTCCTCTGATTTTTGACTTCATTGCAGCTATGTGTAGTCTGTTTGAGAGTGGGTCAGATTTTAAATTTTTCAAGACTCCCCTATGGCTCAGTGAGTTTATTTGATGAGTAGCTGTGTAGTCCAGATCAAGAAGGTCTAATTTTTGATCCTCAATCTGTGCTAAGTTAGCTGATTTCAGGAGAGAAGACAGTTTGGATACTAAGACTGACCAAGTGTTTGGGGTTGGGGAGGGTCAAAACAACCAGGGTTACTGCTCTTGATTTCCATCCAGAGACTCCTACTGGGAATTCACATGTGGGCGTTGGATAAAGATAGAATCAGCCTCAGATATGATGCTCACTGCAGTCAAATAAATAGCTTGTTTACACTGCTAAAGTTTCCATGGTTGAAGGTTCTAAAAGGCACTGGTACTTATGGAACGGTACCCCAGTTAAGAATCGTCAGCATCAGGAGAGGCAAGGTCATGAGGAGAAAATTGATGAGTGAAGGGGGAAAAAAAAAAATCAAACTTTAATCAGTGGCATGTTGTTTTAAAATGCTGACCAAATCACACAGCATTTACAAATGTACTTTGAATAGTATTTTTTAAGCAGAACAGAACCAAAATATTTGTTTCTTGCGTGTTCCTAGTGTTCCTTTGAATAAAGAATTTTCTCCTAGCCTCTCCCCTCACTCTCTGTGACAGTATTAAATTGCTAACCCCTCATCACTGACTCCCCAGCAGAGAAAATAGTCCTTCCCTATGCACACTATTTGAACTTTTCATAATTTTAAAACCCTCTATTAAATCTCCTCTTAGCCTTTTCTGCTCCATTGGAAATAGTCTCAGCATCTCAAGTCTTTTCTCATAACTGTAGTTTACCATCCTTGGCATCAACCTGTTAAATCTATGTTGTATAGTGTCTAAGTTTTCAATGTCTGGAGATGTCTCTCAGGGGAATACCACGTCTGAACCTCCTTGCCAGTCTGCTGAAATGAAATGACTACAGATAAGAACCCAAACATGCAGACTGATGCAGCAACTTGATTACTTGCTTTGGTGCCTACAGTTGCAGGGTCATCTCCTAAATATGCAAGTGAACCGACATTGCACTATGGGGTGAGGTTAGCTTGTAGTTCGATGTGCGGTGATCCTAATTTTGCTGCCTTGGGACTGCAGTCCCAATGTGTTGTGCATCCCCTTGATTCTCATTTTTTTTCTTGAGCAAGTTTCCTGAGGAAAAGCAATCTTTCAGCTGCCACATCTGCATGTGAATAGTTTGCCTTCTAACAGTCATTACCTCCATTTTGTGATTCTCCTGCAGTGTGGGTTGTGCTTTGAGAGTCTCTCACGTATTTGTGTTTACAAGTCCAGAACTAAAGGAAAGGAGAATATTACTTACCGCCACAAATCGTTTTCTCTAAACTTTTTCCACAGAAAAAAATATGTCCCTGATGTTCGCCTAGAAAACAATTTTTTTTGACCGCTGACCTCAGCGAATCTGGCAGGTTTACATTGCGATTGCTACTGACTGTGCAAGACCTGCATCTCAGAACCCAGCTAAGCTGATGATAGCTATCTATTCTTAATTCTTCTTGGTGATGAAATAAACTGTCTAATGATCAGTGGGCATGGCACTTGTAGGCAGGAACTGCTTTCCAGGCAGGGGCTGCATAAAGAATTGTGCAGCAGTTTTTGAAGAATTGTTAAATTATTGCCTAAGCTCATGGTAGTACATCCAAATGGTCTTTCTTCAGGGAAACAGTTCAACAGAATGAGCAATAATTTCTACATTTTTGTTCTGTTCTGCTAACGATATTCACTCTTTTTGTATCACAGTAACTGTGCTAAATAATTTACTTCTGCCTTATTTTCTTACCAATTACCTGTTTGGCTTGAAATTCCCTATTTGTTGACTTACAATTGTGCACTGTATGTTGTCTGATTATAAATGCCAGTGCCAATCTGTGGGCTGCAATCAGCCCAATCTATCATTTAACTGGGTTTGAAGTGAAACTGTTAAAAGTAATGATCAGGTTTTTATTGAATTGTTAAATTGTTGGGAGGAGTAACCGTGATATGTAACTTTCAGCTTCCACTATTCTTTGTAGCAGTCTGTGGGTGGATGATGTCAATGTCAGCTCAGCTATTCAGTTAAATAAGCACTTTAAAACCAACAATTTATGACTGTATAAGATTTTTTTTTCTCCCCTCCTCACCTGAAGGCACTGACTCATGCTGAGTATTGATCCATGGGTTCCAGTAGTCCCCTACTACTTCACCCAACTATCATGAATTATGTGAGAGACTAGTTGTGAGTATCAGCATAGCCATTTGAACTTGTGGGTGACAGTGCCACTGAGGCCAATTCTGCTTTCACTTAGCATTCATGCACTTCCATTTTTCACTGGGATGATTGATTACTAAACAGGTATTGGAACCCTAGCTTATTTCCTCCTCCTTCCCCACACCCTCCCCCCTCCAATCAGACCAGTTATGTTGAGGTTAATTGTAGCACCCACTACTAATGCCCTGGCTGAGATCAACTAATGCAATACAGTTCAGGGATCGACCTGTACGCCTCAGCATCGCATCACACTGCATCAAACAGTGCATTAAGATAAGTAACTTTAACCTGCTTATTTCTTGGCAACAATTAAATAGATTGTGGGAAGCAGTGGGGGACTGCATTAAATAGGTCAACGTTATGCTTTCAAAGAAGACATTAGAAGCAGTCCATGAGTGCACAGTATGTCTGTTTTATAAAAACTGTTTTAAGTTTAAAAAGATCCTATCATCTGTTTCCATTTGTCTCTAAATCTCTGATCCCTTGTTTCATTTAAAAAATGTCCTGAAAGGATGTTGTGATCTCACTTATGACTGAATCCTAATCGGGAGTTATATTTTCAATATTGTTGTAAATTTTAAAAAAATGATGGGAACCCTTATCAAAAGGGCAGAAAATCGTTCTGTGAATAATGGCAAACAGTCCTGTCTGCTTCCATATCCTGTTCACTTGCCAGTCATTGTATTTATTTTCAATCAGTTTTCTTACCACCTGATTCATGAATCTGAATACAAATCCAGTTTACAATTAGAAAAGTTAGTTGACAGAAAAGCTGGACTGAAAATGAGAGTGAGCATTTTCTCTAGTTTGGCCTCTAGCTTCATATAATTCTGTTTAGTACTACTTTAAGAAGGCAGTTTGCATATTTGTAAATTATACTTTCAGGGTATTGACCCAGCTGCATGAGGATGAAATGTGAATTCCTCATCAATTCCCACACTTAAAAATCTCTCAAGCTTTGTTTTGATAACACAAAAACAAATCCAAAATTGCTACCAGAGGGGTCAGCACTGAAACGCATTCTATCAGCATGGTCTTAATGCAGTCATTTTTTATTTGTATTTCTTTTGTCCCCACACATTAATTCCATTTGACCTATGGCATAACTGAAAAATCTCTATGCTACGACACAATGTGATGTTTGGCCAATTGTCTTGCAGCTGAACAGGGGAAAATAATAATACATACTATTTTACACTGAGGCAATTTGGAAATAAGTGAATGTTCTCTGAAGAGGTTTAAAAAAAGAATTAGTGCCTAAATGACCTCTTTACATAAATCTTGAAATGTACAACTGAGTAACAAAACATTTGACTAGCATTGATATTTTATGTGATCTAACCAAAAAATGTATCATAATGAGAAATTACTTAATTTGAGTTTCTTTTGAAATAAATTGTGGGAGTACAGTAATGGGATACAGTCAGATTAGTAAATGGTAAATTTAAGACTGATATCAGGAAATTCTTCTTCACAAAGAGTGATTAAATATGGAATAGACTTCTACATAAATTAATGGAGGTGAAAACCTTGGAGTTATTTAAGAAACAATTGGACATTGCAATAGGGGGACTTTAGGATCTCTTTGGATGGATGAATTGGCAAGGATGGATTGCATGGCCTTCCTCACACAAAGTTATCCTTGCACATAACACAAGAAACAGTTTGGTTTGGGTAGTAGGTTCAAGATTCAATCTTGCAGTTCCCAATATGGTGTATTCTGATTTCAGCTGGTGTGGAAAGGGAGGCAGCCATTGAGATATGGTGCTTCCTTGAGTGAGTAAGTGAAAAATCACAACTAAGTCAACTTTGGCTGTTATGGTAAACCTTAGGCCCTTCTGAAAAGTTGTATTGGCCTGGTTGTTGGTTGTCTACCCATGCTCAGTCAGAGAATGGTGTACAGAAAATAATGTAAATAATTGGCCCTGGCAGAAAAAAAGTGAAGATTTTCCTAAATGGGGAAAGTATTCTGTACTGTGAAAACTGACACTAAAATTTGTTTTGATTTGCTAAACTTCTAACAGTTAAACTGAACCTACAACAGTGTTGTTGTGTATCGTGTATAGCACTGCAGTCTGATTTCTCTAGTTACTTGTCATCGTTGTTACATAAGAAATAGGAGCAGGATAGGGCCATTCAATAAAATCATGGCTGATCTTCTACCTCAACTCCACTTTCCTGCCCTATCCCCATAGCCCTTGATTCCCTTAGTGTCCAAAAATCTATCGATCTCAGTCTTGAATATACTTAATGACTGAGCACCTACAGTCCTCTGGGATAGAGAATTCCTAAGATTCACAACCCTCTGAGTGAAGAAATTTTTCCTCATCTCCGGTTCTAAATGGCCGACCCCTTATCTTGAGACTATGACCCCTAGTTCTAGACTCTCCAGCCAGGGGAAACTGCCTCTCAGCATCTACCCTGTCAAAACCTCTAAGAATTTTATACGTTTCAATGAGATCATCTCTCATTCTTCTAAACTCCAGCGAATATGGGCCCACTCTACTCAATCTCTCCTCGTAGGACAACCCTCTCATCCCAGGAATCAATCTAGTGAACCTTTGTTGCACCCCCTCAAGTATATCCTTCCTTAGGTAAGGAGACCAAAACTATACACAGTACTCCAGGTGTGGTCTCACCAGAGCCCTAAATTGTTATTTATTTATGGACATAAATGTCATTTGGGAAGAGTAGAAAAGTTTTATGAGACAGAGAAAGAAAACTGCAAATGCTATAAATCTAAATCAGAAAGCCTAAAAATGGAGTGTAGCAGTCTGTAAAGAGAAACAAAAGCAGGTATTGTTTTGGGTGTAAACCGTTGGTCAGAACTGACCAGGGGTCTACCCCAGAAAAATTATCCTGTCTTTTTTCATTACATATGTTGATGAACCTCTTGTGTATTTCCAGCATTTCCTATTTTTTTTAAAAAACAGAAATGTATGGATGATATCTCCTTCCATGTTCAAAGTTGAGCTTTGTAGAAGTAAGAACTCAGTCTTCATGATGTCAGTTTTTTGTAATGCCTTTTCTCAGAGTAGCTGTCACTTGATTTCAGTGGTGGCTATGGCAACATTTGTATGTAATTGCTGACAGCTGCTGAAGTAGATTAGTTTGGCTTTGAAGGTGTGGGGGCATAGAATATAACTCTGGAGGTTCATTTCAATAAAGGTTGATGTCATTCCCATCGGGTGTTTTGCCATTATGTAGTCGACAGTGATGTGTCTGATTCCATGGAAACCATTCCTAATGCTCACACACATCTGAAGTCAGTTAGAACTTTGGTTGCTCCATGTTCAACAGATGGACTTTTACTTTCCCTTGTGGTATGTTAGATACTTTAATTCATTAATTTCAAAATGATTTCAAACAAGATGGCTGTCAGTAAAAGAAATGTCATGTTGGGCATGATTTTACCTGCAGTAACACTACATTTGACCAAACTTGACTTGATGGTAAAGCACACTGATGCTCCAGTATCCTGTGTAACAGAATGGTTGATGAGGTATAACATCTGCTATAGTGCTAACATTCCCTGGCAACCAACATAGTCAGCAGTGAAATTTTCAGCGCAGCTTTCCTGTGAACTAAGTTTTTTGGTTAATTTTTAAATTAATTTGAGAGATGATGATTTCAAATAGGAAGAAATTAGACTTTTAGAATTTGGTGCTACATGATGTAACTTTATTTGGCAGAGTGAACATGCTGGGAACTTGATTAGATAATTTCAATGGACTAATCAGAAGTTAAAAACTCACAGACTAACTACGGGGGACTAGCAATTATTTGCCAAGAGAGGGGGGGGTCCCTTCATTATGATGAATAATCGAGGTTCTACTGTAATAATGCCCACATAACTTGCTCACTGAAAAAAACTAGGTTAATTCATATGTCCAAACCCATAATAAATATCAAGCCAGAAATGTACAAGAGTTAATTTTTTATCTGCATAAGCAGCAGTTTTTAATACTTGAACTGATTTCAGCAATGTCACTGCAATTTTTTTATGAAGCGTATCCACGGATGTAAGAACACAGACAAATCAGTAAGAACTGTGGCAAACTGTAAGGTTTGCTGGTCATTTGGCCAGAGTGGCTTATTCCAAATCTTGTATCCAAATTTTGCCTCCCTCAGACTCTTCCTCCATGATTCTTAGTACCTATCAATATAGTTTTAGCTTGAAAGGAACATTCCGTAGTCTGAGTTCTCTGCTTTTCTTCCCGTGTTTATTTCTAAAGATAGAAACCTTTTCATCTCCATCCCCTTATTCTCTCCCACGTTTTTATTTACCTGTCATCCTTGACATGCATTAACTTCGATCTCTTCTCCCAGGCTCTTGTCAATGTCATGAATGGACAACCAAAATGCATGGGAATCTTCCTCAATTTTTTCCACCTTTCTCGTCATGACATGGCTGATATTGGAAATTCAGCAGTGTGATACGAACACAAACTTGAAAATATTTCTCATCATACCACGGTGTTGTGTGTTGGTACTCCATTGTGCTGTATCACCTCGTCGTACTTAAGTGCAGTCCTGAAGCTCTCATCCGCAGGATATGAAGCTTATCCCAATGGAAAATGCAGCATATGCCATCTTGCTCCACTTGAATACATGCAAATCTATATATTACCAGTTAACCAAAAAGCTGTGTGAGGTGTGGAGTTATTATGTGGCACTTTCACTTTTGTATCTCAAAAATGTGTTTGGTGGAGATTATAGTTGTCTTAGCAATTTTCTGAAGCACTGTGGCAGATAATTCTTTCAGGATAAGGCCATGCTAATACCTGCCAAATAAATTAGTATGTTTTGTAGCACATCAATAACTCTGACCATAAAGGATCATCTACCCTGCTTCCTTATATGGTTACAGTACATCGTTGGCTGTGTTATATATGATGTGGAAGTGCTTGATGCTAATATTGGGTGACAAATGTGGAAAAAGTGTTTGCTCACCAATGACAGCCCTCACCCTAATAAGGACAAAAATCTTCCTCATCCCCCCCAAAAATGATTCCACCTTTAACATCACCTACTTAATCTACCTGTTAACCATACCTCTCAACCCAAAATGTATTGATTGAAAAGCTGAAATTTGGTTAGCATTTATAACGGGATTGTGGTTTTCTGTAAAATCAATTGATTTTGTCAGCTTGGGAATTCATGCTTGCGATCATCTCATACTACTGAATTTCCAATCTTGAGAGCAGCAGTGATGCTGCTTTTCTTGGCTGAGCTGTTTAATGTGGAAAGTTTTGATGTATTTGAAGTGGAATGGTTGATTGAGAGGTATACTTGTAACTTTATAATTTGCCATATTCCCTGGACTGTCAGGCGGTGGCCTTGATTTATACAGTTTCCTGTAGCAATAATAATGAAGTGGAACTATGTAAGCTACAGTTGACGTTATTACATTTCATTATTTTACATAAAAAGCACTGGGCAATACATTTTTAACATTGCAATTATTTTAGATTCCAAGGAATTTCTAGTTTATATTTAGGCTTTTTGTTTATACTGATGAATTATGAATGAGTTTTCTTTTCTCATGTTTAGTTCAGTCCTCATCTTTGCCTAAATCAGTATCGTAGTGCACTGACATGTGTTATCGTAGAATAGCTCCTAATTTTAGTTACAATTTGTAATGGCTTATTTATATTTCTAATCCAGTAACAGTAAACTACATAATTGAATAGTTGTTTTCAGTAACTTAAAAGTGTAGTGGAGGGCAGGACACACTGAGACATGGACCGCCTCATGAATACCATCACTTAACCAACTTACTGGAGGAATTGGTTTTAGAGGTGCAAGGAAAGGGACCATTGTCAAAACTAGTTTTTCCTTCCTTCCCATTAAACACAATCAAGTCTGATGAAATTTGCTTTCTCTATTTTAACCGCTCACCTGTCCCGTTCTCACCTGGCAAGTTGGGTTAAAATGAGAGCCATAGTGGATTTTATCGAACAGTTTTTCATGACCCCCTCTTTCTGGAAGCTGAAATAAATTGTGATACCAACCAACTAATCTATTATGATATTGTGACATATACAGTACAATAATAACTTTATTGAACCTGTGGGAGGATGGCTTAAAAAAATGCCAGTAGGCACTCTTCCTATGCACGTCTTGTTTCTGCCTAAAGGGGGACAGCCACCATTAAGGGGAGTTGAAGATCTGCATATCACAATTACATTGGTGTCACATTGCAGTAATGGAATAATATTTTGCAGCAATAATGTCATTTTTTAATGCAGATAACACCATTGTATCATGTATTTATTAACTTTCCTAGCAAATTGGCAAAGTCAATGATGTTCCTTTAAGGATATGGTGGTCTTAATTCTGACTGCCCTATCCATTCCGTATAAAATCTGCAAGGTAACTAGGCAGCCATTCTTGCATATTTTTTCCAGTCATTACAGTTTGAAATGCTTCCTTGCAGGGCTCTTGTAAGAAAGCAATATGAGCACATGAATAGTTACTTTCTTCTCATTCTCTGGTGATTCTTAGTACCTTTCCAGTTGACCTACCTTAATAAAACACATTGGGGGTGATTTTAGGAGGCAAATGCGAGTGCGGGGGGGGCTCCGAAATTCACAGAAAACCTGTTCAGTTCGGAAGCCGGCTCCAACCCGCCGACTTCCAAGTTTCCCAGGGACCCATCTGTGTGCGCACGGGCGACCCGAAAACGGAAATCCCACCGGCAATTAAAGCCAGCGGGATGACAGTTAAAGAGCTAAATGTACCTCATTGAGATACTTAAGGCACTTTACCTGTGACAGATTAAGTAGTTGGAAAGATTTTTAATTTACCTGGACGGCTTGCCCACCGCTTCTGATTCATGCCTGGTGAAACCAGACATGAAGGGCCAGATCAGGGAAAAAGAAACTAAATAAATTAAATAAAAAGCCATGCAAGGAAGTGAAGACACTAAATGCACCCAACTTTGAAACCTGCTCCGATGCCCCCCACCCCCCCCACGATCTTCCCCTCTCCTCACCGCCCCGCCCCCCCCCCCCCCCCCCCCCGATCTTCCGGGCCAGCGCTGGATGACGTCTGGCTCTCTCTCTTTCTCGCTCCCCTCCCCCACTTGTGTTGCAGCTCCTGGCGGCAGCCAGCCTGTCAATCAGGCTAGCTGCCACGTGTGAAACCTGGAGAGGACGTTAACCACTATCAATCAATGTGCAGTCGCATCGGAAACGGTAAGTTGGTTCATGCGGGTTTGCCGTGCGCCCAATTGCCCCCCCACCAGCTGCTATCCCGCCTCCCCGCTAATATCAGGGCCAGTATGTCTGGTCTACCCAATCTGAAAATGATATTCAGATTTTGGTATTCTGAAGAACAGTCATCATACATAACTATGCATGGTCAAAGTGGTTGGGGAACTTATCTTGTAGCATTGCAATAGAACAATGGCCCGTCAATGCGTTCAGTTATTCCACAAGACGTTAGTGCTACTTGTCTTTTTCTAATTGGGCTGCCTACTTTTTAAATAAAATTCATTCTAAACCAGACAGGAAAATCTGTTTATTGAGTCCATGACCTGGGTTTTATTTGTTTTTTATGGGACACAAATACTTATCTTCAATACGGAGAGCTGTTCGAAATCCTGCATGAGCATTGCAGTGATTGCATTGGGTGTCTTCCTCACTGATTCTCCAGCCAGCCTCCACCGCCACTCAACCGCAGCAATTATTTGCACTCAGTTTAGTATACTGTCCTCGATTTACCTAAGAAGAGCTGCTCTCAGATACTTAATCTAGTGGCATCCTCAAAGAGCAAAATTATCACGCCTCACATCTAGGAATAGTATATGATGAGGCAGGACCTAATATTGCTAAGAAAATAATTTAAAATTGAAGATAAAAAGAAATCCTTCTGTGAAACCACTGAAAGTTTGCAACAATGATGTCCACTGAATTTGATTTAATGCAGCAGGTGCAATATCTAATGCAGTGCAAACTTTTCTATTCATTTTATTTGGAAGGCACACCTTTGTAAGTTTAACTTGTTTTTTAATCTAGGCAATAGCTTCCATACTTTTCCCACAGTATGGGGACTGGGAAAGCAGCCTCTGTGCAACACTCTACCCCATTTAAATTACAGTTGTCGAGTGCTGATCTAGAATCAAGTAAAAATAGAAGAATATTCTGCTTCAGTTTTCATTTGTTCCATGATTAAATTGTCTCTTTTTACAGAGATCAATGAATGCATAGATCAAGCATCTGGGTCAGAGTATCTTCCAGTTTTGCATTTAGCAAAAAGTGCAATCGTAGTTACTGCTGACCACAGTGGAGATTTCACAATAGAATATATGTGCAAATTTGAAAATTGATAACGTACATGAAGTACATACATGAGTGTGCCTCTGGTTTAAAATGAAGTGGACTTCTCATTTTGCTCCCTGCAGAAAAAGTTTGGTGAATGCTTTCTTTCATGCAAGTAATGAACTGTAAGACTGTAACATATATAAAGTAATACACATGAGGGAATTAATCCATTTTGATTATGACACTCTATTTGTGAATCAAGGATAATTTGTTTAATAAACTTCTCTTGTGGCAGTTTACCTCCCTTCTCTAGTGAATACTGTCTGCCAGCTCCTCTAAACTCTTCCTTAATAGCCTGACCTTGTGGAAATCGAATAGTCACAGCACTAAATACTATTTGAATTGAAAGTTGCATATCATAAGAGAAATAAGATCAAATGCATTTTCAACTACCAGGAGCAGAATTTTCTCTCGTTTACTTCGAGAAAAATAATATTTTATACGAAGACTGGAAATTTCTACTGTCAATAGTAGTGTCATCAAAAGTTGTAGATTTAGTCGTGCAAATAGGTAAATTTTAACTTAACCTGCCTGGCGAAAAATTGATTGAACGTGATAATTTCACACCGCCCGATTTTATTTTCCATTGATGATCCAATGCTGTCAGTTTCTCACCGGGTGGGTTCGGTTAAAATCGCTACATATGTAAAACTTTCTCCAGTCTCTGTATTTTACTCTGACATATCGTACTATATCAAAAGCTTATGATTACCTGTTAAATATTTAAAACATATATAAAACGCTCTATCTATTTAGCAAGATGCTTCTCTTGCTACACTACAGTTTTTGTGCAACTTCAAAAGACAGTTGTATAATAGAGGGTTAGCGTATTTATATGTTTCTCACACACTTCATGGGCTCATTAAAATAATACTTTAGGAGCAACCAAGCCATGCGGAGAGTACTGAGAATCAAGGATTGACCAACAATCGTATCAAAATTTTTGCATGCCAAGTTAGAAATGTAGACACATTGGCAATTATTTTTGAATGGTGTACCTTCCCTCACAGTACAACATACAATGCCTTTCTAGCTAAATTCAATTTTTCCTTGGGCTGTTTTGTCCAACTGTACTTTACTGATAGAAATACGCAGCAGGTCAGGCAGCATCTGTGGAGAGAGGAAGGTAGGATTAATGCTTCAGGTCATACGACACTTCGTCAGAACTGGAAATTGTTACTGATGAACAGCTTATAAGGAGGAACACAGCCAGGGAAAAGGGGCGGGTAGTACAAGTAAATCACTGTCTCACTGGAAGAAGTGCTTGGGGCCCTGAGAATTTGTATGGGCAGAGATGAAAGGGCAGGTGTTGCATCTCCTGCGCTTGCAGGGGGAGGTGTTTTTTCTCTCCGCAGATGCTGCCTGACCTGCTGCATATTTCCAGCCTTTTACTGTTTTAATTTCAGATTTCCAGCATCTGTGGTATTTTGCTTTTTGTACTTTATAGGATCTTCTTGAAGCCAAGTAACCTTTAGGTCAAGTACATCTGTTTGCCTCCGTGTTAATTAACTTATGTAGGTTATGGAACAAATTAAGTTATGTTAAGGAAGCTGTGTATGTTCCACCTCCCATGGTGTAAATTGAACCAAGAGAGAAATCACAGAGAAGCAGTGGGCAATCTGAGCCCAAGAAAAAAAGCAGGAACAGAGATCCACCAGCTAGGGAAAGCTTGGGGAATAGAAATGATCAGCAATAGGGAAGCACCACAGTTCAGAAACATTTGTAATTACGACTCTTCAATTTTGAATTTTTTAAAATGGAGATTGAAGGAATGTATCCTGACATCTAGTAAAAAGTGTTTCCTAGTATTATTCAGCAGTACATTTAAGTGCATAATTTCGTGATGTCTCAAGCAACAAAGAAGTGACATAACTGAGATCTATTAGAATATTCACTTGTTGAGATTGTATTGCAGCCTTCAATTCCTGAATAGCTGAGTGCCTGAGGCATGAATGAAATCAAGGTCCACAGTGTTACTGCACCATGATTCATTTAATCTGCAATTGTAGGATCATATTTTTGTAGGGCATAATCTACACTCTGTGCTGACTGCTATCCACATAACTGATGTGTTTATATTTACGGTACATATACTCTTCTAAACTATAATTCACATGAGTATATTGCAGCTTTTATTTTAATTGTTCTGAATTGCTATCAAAGAATGTGAAAAATGTTAATTCATCCATAAAACAAAATATTATCATTTCTAAATTAGCAGTGGTCAAATCTTCTTTCTGTTAATGGGCCCTGGAATAACTCCCAACTCAGTTGTCCATTTTTCTGCCTTTGTAACCCTGTCTCTGCATTTTGTTTGAACAGCTTATGCATGCAACAAAAGTTTGGCTTTGAAAATGTTTGGCTTTAAATAAAACATGTGTATTAATTTTGACAAATCTAAGTAATGTCTAACATAGTTAAAACACAGATTTGAAAATTGTAAGGCTGTACCCTGATGAAGTGATTGGGTGAGCAGCTGACCCATACAGACCAAGAAGATCTTGGATTTGATGCCCAATCTGTACTGAGTTAACAGATCTCAGCTGGGACGGTAGTAAGTGTGTTGCAGTTGATCTCACTAACCCTGGCATAGAAAGAGGAAAATCAGAACCAATTCATCCTCATAGTTGCTATCCCGTGATCCTTCATCAATATGCACAGATGCAGATGAGGTATATAATCAGATAATCAGTCCCAGACTCTTCCATCACCATCCCTGGGTATGTTCTGTCCCAACGGCAGGACAGACCCACCAGAGGTGGCGGTACAGTGATATACAGTCAGGAGGGAGTGGCCCTGGGAGTCCTCAACATTGACTCTGGACCCCATGAAATCTCATGGCATCAGGTCAAACATGGGCAAGGAAACCTCCTGCTGATTACCACCTACCGTCCTCCCTCAGCTGATGAATCAGTCCTCCTCCATGTTGAGCACCACTTGGAGGAAGCACTGAGGGTAGCAAGGGCACAAAATGTACTCTGGGTGGGGGACTTCAATGTCCATCACCAAGAGTGGCTCGGTAGCACCACTACTGACCGAGCTGGCCGAGTCCTGAAGGACATAGCTGCTAGACTGGGCCTGCGGCAGGTGGTGAGTGAACCAACACGAGGGAAAAACTTACTTGACCTCGTCCTCACCAATCTACCTGTCGCAAATGCATCTGTCCACGACCGAATTGGTAGGAGTGACCACCGCACAGTCCTCGTGGAGATGAAGTCCCGTCTTCGCACTGAGGACACCATCCAACGTGTTGTGTGGCACTACCACCGTGCTAAATGGGATAGATTCAGAACAGATCTAGCAGCTCAAAACTGGGCATCCATGAGGCGCTGTGGGCCATCAGCAGCAGCAGAATTGTATTCCAGCACAATCTGTAACCTCATGGCCTGGCATATTCCTCACTCTACCATTACCAACAAGCCAGGAGATCAACCCTGGTTCAATGAGGAGTGTAGAAGAGCATGCCAGGAGCAGCACCAGGCGTACCTAAAAATGAGGTGCCAACCTGGTGAAGCTACAACTCAGGACTACATGCATGCTAAACAGCGGAAGCAACATGCTATAGACAGAGCTAAGCGATTCCACAACCAACGGATCAGATCAAAGCTCTGCAGTCCTGCCACATCCAGTCGTGAATGGTGGTGGACAATTAAACAACTAACGGGAGGAGGAGGCTCTGCAAACATCCCCATCCTCAATGATGGCGGAGTCCAGCACGTGAGTGCAAAAGACAAGGCTGATGCGTTTGCAACCATCTTCAGCCAGAAGTGCCGAGTGGATGATCCATCTCTGCCTCCTCCCGATATCCCCACCATCACGGAAGCCAGTCTTCAGCCAATTCGATTCACTCCACGTGATATCAAGAAACGGCTGAGTGCACTGGATACAGCAAAGGCTATGGGCCCCGACAACATCCCAGCTGTAGTGCTGAAGACTTGTGCTCCAGAACTAGCTGCGCCTCTAGCCAAGCTGTTCCAGCACAGCTACAACACTGGCATCTACCCGACAATGTGGAAAATTGCCCAGGTATGTCCTGTCCACAAAAAGCAGGACAAATCCAATCCGGCCAATTACCGCCCCATCAGTCTACTCTCAATCATCAACAAAGTAATGGAAGGTGTCGTCGACAGTGCTATCAAGCGGCACTTACTCACCAATAACCTGCTCACCGATGCTCAGTTTGGGTTCCGCCAGGACCACTCGGCTCCAGACCTCATTATAGCCTTGGTCCAAACATGGACAAAAGAGCTGAATTCCAGAGGTGAGGTGAGAGTGACTGCCCTTGATATCAAGGCAGCATTTGACAGAGTGTGGCACCAAGGAGCCCTAGTAAAATTGAAGTCAATGGGAATCAGGGGGAAAACACTCCAGTGGCTGGAGTCATACCTAGCACAAAGGAAGATGGTAGTGGTTGTTGGAGGCCAATCATCTCAGCCCCAGGACATTGCTGCAGGAGTTCCTCAGGGCAGTGTCCTAGGCCCAACCATCTTTAGCTGCTTCATCAATGACCTTCCCTCCATCATAAGGTCAGAAATGGGGATGTTTGCTGATGACTGCACAGTGTTCAGTTCCATTCGCAACCCCTCAAATAATGAAGCAGTCCGATCCCGCATGCAGCAAGACCTGGATAACATCTTGGCTTGGGCTCATAAGTGGCAAGTAACATTCGCGCCAGATAAGTGCCAGGCAATGACCATCTCCAACAAGAGAGAGTCTTACCATCTCCCCTTGACATTCAACGGCATTACCATCGCCGAATCCCCCACCATCAACATCCTGGGGGTCACCATTGACCAGAAACTGAACTGGACCAGCCATATAAATACTGTGGCTACGAGAGCAGGTCAGAGGCTGGGTATTCTGCGGCGAGTGACTCACCTCCTGACTCCCCAAAGCCTTTCCACCATCTACAAGGCACAAGTCAGGAGTGTGATGGAATACTCTCCACTTGCTTGGATGAGTGCAACTCCAACAACACTCAAGAAGCTCGACACCATCCAAGATAAAGCAGCCTGCTTGATTGGCACCCCATCCACCACCCTAAACATTCACTCCCTTCACCACCGGCGCACTGTGGCTGCAGTGTGCACCATCCACAGGATGCACTGCAGCAACTCGCCAAGGCTTCTTCGACAGCACCTCCCAAACCCGCGACGTCTACCAGCTAGAAGGACAAGAGCAGCAGGCACATGGGAACAACACCATCTGCACGTTCCCCTCCAAGTCACACACCATCCCGACTTGAAAATATATCGCCGTTCCTTCATTGTCGCTGGGTCAAAATCCTGGAACTCCCTTCCTAACAGCACTGTGGGAGAACCGTCACCACACGGACTGCAGCGGTTCAAGAAGGCGGCTCACCACCACCTTCTCTAGGGCAATTAGGGATGGGCAATAAATGCTGGCCTCGCCAGCGACGCCCACATCCCATGAACGAATAAAAAAAAAGATAAGGACAGGATCAGGCTCTGCTGCACTGTTCCCCAACTCCCCTCCCCCACCACCACAATTGCATAGCCTGCCAATACTTTAAGTCAAGTCTTGTGTAGCAATAATGGTCACTCGGACAAGATACAGAAGTGTGACCAGCACCTTTGGAACTGAGTTAACACTGGAGTGAAATTTGATGAGAAAGGGGGGCAAGGACATCAATTTCATATATTAAAAACCTTCTATGGGTCATCTGCAATCCATTTAAAAATGCTTTGAAAATTCCTATGTCCAGATCACCAGAACCTGTTATGCCTGTAGGCCTGTTATAGGCCTTCACAACAGTGACAAAGCATTATTCACAAAAACATTAGATCGCACTGTTTGTGTCAGTATACTGGTGTGTTTGAAGCATTGTATAAGTTGACTTCTCAGTCCTGTGCGAGGTATATTAATTTGCAGAATTCATAAAACTGTTAATCAAAGTCATTTCTTTGTAACCTAGCCACGAAGCTTTAAGTATCAATTTATTGCAGCAATAAGTCCTTCTGCCCTCCGGGAGTTCCTGCTTCTTCTGGGCAAGAAATTTGCCCCCATAAGGTAGTGTGCTAGAATTTGTGGAAAGCTGCACTTCATAAACTGCCACCGTAAAATAAAGCTCGCAGCAGGCAAGAAAGGCACGAATAAACCTTTGGACTGAGGTCACACAAACCAGCTTTTGTAAATGCATTTGCTGTCCAAACCATATCCCTGCACTCCTGCTGAAATGCTTTGTCAATTAAGCCGCACACTCTCCCAATAAGCAATGCCCAGAAATTGCTCAGAGTGGCGAATCTGCACTGCTCGCCACTTCATAGATTTATACTAACCCACTAACTTACCGCGGTCTTTACTGGGCGCAGTTTCTTGAATAGGAAGCGGAAAAGAGCCCAGCGATAGTTCAAATGAAACTCGGACCCATGGGAGAAGCGAGAGGAGCGATCTCTCCCCTCGACCAATCAGATTGCAGTATTTTTGACAAGCTGCAAAACTGTTTCTGCAGGCTTGGAACATTAAATCCAGGAAGTGAAAGGTACAGCATTAAAATCAGTGTAGGAACAATTATAAACAGTGGAAAAAGAGAGGGTAAGAAATAACCAAATTAAATAAAAGACAGAAGGGAAAAGTAAAAAAAAAAGTTCTTAATTTAATTTTTTTTATAATATCATGAAAACTATTAAAATAAGGAGTAATGAGATGCCACATTTTTAAAAGTTAATTTTTACTTGTTTGGCAGTTATTAAGACTTACTGTTAAAACTTAGTTTAGACCTGGTATTAAGCATGTCTGTTTTGTGGCAATGTTACTTACTTTCCAACTGGGCAGATAAGCATGTTGGCTCTTTTCCAATGATTTCATTGGTTGCAGCAGGCAATAATCCCTTTATTTCAAAGCTGTCATATCGCCGGCGCACCTGTAGGATCAAGTTCCGGATTTCCGCATTTCACTGCGCATGTGTGAACTTGCTCCTCTCCCGACCTTCCCTCCCCTCTCCCCCTCCCCAAATCTTCTCTATTCCTCCCTTCCCCCTCTTTCTTCCCCTCCCCTTCAGTCCTCTTCTCTCCAACTTCCCCCTCCCATTCCTCTCTTTTCCCTCCTCATCCTTCTGCTTCTCCCTTCACCCTTCTGCCATCCCCATCCCCCTTCCGCCCTCTAATCCTTTTTGATCCAAAGCCTGCTCTTGGTCTTGACTCCCTGTGTGCAATGCCACAGGAGATCAATTCATTTTTTAAAAGCTTAATATATTACAGTAGTAGCAGTTGAGGATTTGTGGGATGACCCAATAATGCATATCCAACGAGGCAAAAGAGTCAATTTCTTCAGTGCTGGTACATTTTTGTAGCCTATAAAGCGAACTAGCAGATTAACCGCTATTATTTTAAACAAGTACCAAAGTGACTTGAGTTGACCATTTAAATCGCAAATTTAAAAATACATAATCCCATGTGGCAGTAAACGCATTCCTTTTGTTAGCAGCCTTGAACTGTTACAGTATGTTTATAATCATTTCTGTTAACATTGTGTAGATTCTTCTGCGCATTGCTAAATAACTTTGACTTTAATATTTCTTAGTGTAACAAAAACTGCAAACAAGAGGAGGTTTTTGATTAATATATACCAAAGGTATTTACTTGTTTTGTGTAAACATCCTTACTTACTAAGTGTTTTGCAAGTGATTATTAATGAGGTAACCAATCGAGGCACTTTTGTATTTAAAGTTAATTTGCTGGCTCATCAGACATCGTTCATTGATGATATATGTGAAACAATTTCTGTGATAGATTATATTTGTAGAAATGTGGCTTGATGTGCCAAGTCTACAACAGGCTTTTAAAAAAACTGCACTAGATAAAATTAAAGTTTATGTTTAATTTTTTCCTAATGTCATTCTTAGATTTATTTAACGTTTAGCTCGTGCCTACACCACTTGGTTGGTATTAATTGAGCTTGGGCAAACAAGTCACAAGCGACCCGCATGAAAATGATCCTAATGAAAGGAAAGACCAAGTGAGAGTGTGTTTATAAGCCCATACTGAAGATATATGGGCGTGACTTTTCTCGATCTGACGTACACCAAAATTTAAGCCTGTTTAGCTAATGGCAATTTATGTTGACATTTCCTGATAACCTCATCAGCATTTGCCCGAACGTAAAAACCAGCATAAAATAAACAGAAATCAGAGTAAACAAGCATGGAACAAATGCCATTGTTCTTCTTTAAGTCCCTCTTTATCTTATTGATGGTATGAAAATTAAAGTTTGAAGTCATCAAAGCATCATTTATGCACATTAAGCACAAATTGTTTAAGAAAATGCAATTGCGGAAGCTGTTCTCATGTAACAGATTCTGATGCTATCAAAAAGCATTCATATATATATTTAGAAAGTACAATGTAGGTCTCAGTAAGGAGAAATAATTCCTCATAATTACTTTAAGGGAGTGACTACAAGAAAGAAAAATATTCATGTTTTTGCAATTGGGGAGTGAGGGATGTTTGAAATTACTTTGACAAGAGAAAGCCTTAACGCACTTTCGAAGTAGAACAGTCATAGCACAGACCTTTAAGGATCGCTGGTTAGGCCGCTGTGGACCTGGGGAAAAACTAAGTGGCGCACGCTCCATGCACATGCTCTACCCAATTTATGCTGAATTTGGCAGTGGGATCCTAAAGCAGGTGATTAGCATATTCAAGGATCCTGTTTTAGGTGGGCACCCCAGACATTTGGATGTCGCTGGCTGCCAGTTTGGCAGCTGACGCACTTCCAGGAGATTGGGCGTGCAAGATCTCGCTGGGGAATTGGTCCCTCCAACTCTATTGCCCAAACAACGGACGAGATGGGGATCAATTTCTTCCCCTATATGATTCTCTATATGCAGTCCTGTTCAATATTTATACCTCAACCAACATCACCAAAATAGATTACTTGGACATTTATCTCTGCTATTTGTGGGATCTGTGAGCAAATTGACTGTTGCATTTCCCTACATTAAAACGGTGAATGCTCTTCAAAAGTAATTCATTGTGAAGCTCTTTGCAATGTCCTGCGGTCATGAAAGTTGCTATATAAGTGCAAGCTCTTTCTCTTTCTTGTATCAGAAGTAGCTATCTTTATTTTGGGTAATGGGTCATAAAGTGAAAAAGTTACATAATTTTGATTGCAATATCACATATTTTAATTTTTTGGGAGTATCAGTATAAGCTCTGTAAAGGAGCAACTTTTCATTTAGATGCATATACAATACCATGTTGTTAAGTAGCAGGTCACAGGATATGCCAATTATTTTCTTCCCCCAACCCTTCCCATGTAAATGCCCAATCTTGGCCGGACCATTAACAGAGGTGGGAGAGAGAGAAGATCAGAGAGTAAATTCAGAGCACGAGGAACCTCAGCACAGTACAGTACAGAACCATTTCAACTAGAAATAGTATAATGGGGCACAACTGTGTTGATAATTTAGCTCCCTCAGCCTCAGCTTGTTCAACCCAGCTCTCACAATGTGCACAAAACTATTTAAAAGCCTTGAATATGAATGGAACAAAGTTAAAAGAATATTAATTTTAATTGTAATTATTTGAAAAGGTCCAGATCTGACTGCTTCTTTAAATAAGTTGAAAATATGTAAATACTGGTGAAGTCCATATATGGAGGACCATAATTTAAAGAAAAAATATTACTAAGGATTAAGGACATATGTAATTCTGCTTCATGGGAGTTAATGTTCCAGAGAAGCTGAACCCAGGCATTTAGTAAAAGTAGGTACTTTAGCCCACCATGCCGTAAAGATTATATCTGGGTTTTGAGGAAGAAGTTGGACCAGTTTGCAGAGATTAATCCCTCAGTGCCCTCGAAGAGGAGTCATCTTAGGAGGCAATATATTTGGTCCAGTAGTGTGATTCATTCCTTTACCTGCAGCAACTTGCTCCAGTCCCAAAAGATGTGATGGGAGGAGTATTGGTCTTTGTCACCAATAGGCAAGTGAGAGCTGAGGAAAGACTTGATTTCAAGAATGAGGCTTTGGAATCACTGATATATCATCTTAAATTTAGTTTCTCTTAGATAATTGCAAAGCAGTACTGAATGAGGCAATCTTTAGTTATCCTTAAAGTCATACAACCAACAGTGTTTTTTTTTACCGAATGATAAAGTTCAGATTTTTGAAATTAGACTACACTTTATGTAGTAATTTAAGAAAAAATGTCTCCTTGCCTACGTTACCCAACACAAAATGCTTTGTTTATAGAAGTATTGGTTTAGAGATTATATTGAGCCTGAAACTGCTCTAAGACTATGAAGGAACATTTTACAGCAAAAATTCAGGAGGTGGATATAGAGGATCTTGGTGATGGATTGGGTGCAGGGTCCAGAAACCTTTTTTAAAAAGCTACAAAGAAAACCGGTGGGTGATATACAAAGATAACGGGGCTGATTTTCGGTTGGCCGAGCGGGTGCGTTGGGGTGGGGGGGGCTCCGAAAATGGCAGAATCCTGGAGATGGTTCGGAGCCCGGCTCCAACCCGCTGACTTCTGGGTTCCCCAATGACGTGTTCGGGATGATAATTTAGATAGTTATTTGGGTAGTTGAGGTACTTGAAAGACGTCATTGACTGGAGATTTTGCCAGGGGTGCAATTTTGAAGGATCCTTAGCATGCTTCCCGTGGTGTGGGGAAGACTCCCTGTTGGAGCAGACGTGTTTCAACCAGCAGCCAGTGGGAGATGGAAAGGATTTTTTGACAGTTGGGGGGAAAACCTCATTTATTGCAGCAGGGCACTCTGTCACTTCAGACAAAGTTTTGGCTGCAACATCTTTGTCTTTCCACTCAAAATTATTAAATTATACCCTAAACTCTGCTGTGCAAACACATTTACCTACTTTGCGGACCCCCTCAAATTCATACCGTCAGGATGGGGGGGCGCCATGGCTGCATTCATCACTTCATCCGAGGACGAGCAACATCACCAGCCTCTCCAGGCACGCCGTCCTCCTCCGCCATGTGGAGCTCCACAACACTGCTGCACCACAGGCACCTGCACAACAGCAGGGAGGGCAACAACAGAGAGAGTGATGTCGCAGGAGGCATTACCCTTGCCACAGGGTCTACAGACCGAGGCTCAGCTTCCTGGACCTCTCTGAGGAGCAGTGCATACAGAGGCTCAGAGTCAGTCGCCAGGTAGTTGCGGACATCTGCAGCCTCCTTCATGCCAAGCTGCACCCACTGGGCCGAGCAGCATCTTCTAACCTGTCGCTGTCAAAGTCACCACTGCCCTCAACTTCTTCGCCTCCAGATCGTTCCAGGGTGCCACCGGGGACATTGCCAGGGTCTCTCAGTCGTCTGCACACAAGCGCATAAGGCAGGTCACCGACAGCTTGTTTCGCAGGGCCTTGCACTATATCAACTTCCCCATGGATGACCTCAGCCAGACGGAGAGGGCAGTGGGATGCCAGGCTATGGCTGGCTTCCCAAGGGTGCAGGGTGTAATCGATTGCACCCATATAGCAATACGAGCACCTCCACACAAGGCAGGAATGTTCATCAACAGGAAGGGCTATCACTCCATCAACACTCAGCTCACCTGTGACCACCGCAAGAGATTCCTTCACGTGTGCGCTGGATACCCTGGCAGCTGCCACGATTCCTTCATCCTCCTGGAGTCCAACATCCCACCCCTCTTCCACGCACCGAACACCCGCAAGGGCTGGCTCCTCGGGGACAAGGGATACTCCCTGCACACGTGGCTCATGACACCTCTGAGGAACGCCACCACTGAGCAACAGCGTCAATATAATGACAGCCACATCGCTACCAGGTGTACAATTGAGCATGCTATAGGGCTGTTCAAGATGCGCTTCAGGTGCCTTGATCGTTCTGGGGGAGCGCTTCAATACGCACCAGACAGAGTGGGACACGTTATAGTCGTTTGTTGTGCCCTGCACAACATGGCACAACAGAGAGGGGTGCCACTGGAGGAGGCCCCATCCATATCTGCCACCCATGTTGAGGAGGAGGAGGCGGCAGAAAAGGAGAAGCAACCCATGGGCAGGACAGCGGCTCACCTGGCTGCTCGTGAGGCCAAGGAGTCACTGATATGTGAACGGTTCTCCTAACATCAAACAGTGTGAAGAGTCCAATCCTCACCACCTGGACAGAGGAGCGGTCACATTAGCCCCCTCCCCCGCCCTCTGCACAAAATAGTCATGCAACTATGCATACACCCACTCTAGAGTGACCCAATGGGTGACATCAAGTGTTCACGGTGAACCTCATGAAAGGGACTTATTGCACAAGCCAGTCAAGAACGGCCAAGACGTGGCAGCAGTGGTTACAATATAATATTTAATGTGAGTTGAACAAAAATCAAATATAAATAAAAAACATGACAAACCGTCAAACACCCTTGTGCATCCCCTTTGTGCTCACAAAAGCTTTACCTTAAGCTTCCGACGACTCCTACGTGGTGCTTCCCCTGTGGCTGCAGCAGAGGTAGTGGCAGGTTGCTCTTGTTCATGCCCTGACCGATTAGATGCTTTGGGCCGATGCCCTCTGGGTTTCGGTGCCCGTGAGGGCCCCTCCAAAGACTGCTCCACCTGCACTTGTGCAGGGGCAGGCTCGACCACCTGGAGAGGAGGCAGCATTGCTGGTACTGGTTGAGAGGGGGGCAACGGTTGAGACGTGGAAACGCTTTGAGTGGCGTCCCCACTTCCATGTTCCCTTTCGCCATCATCTCTCTCCTGGGCCAGGCCCACATCACTCCTACCACCCTGCTGGACGACAGTTTGGAGGACATGTGTGAAGCCTCGTAAGGCCAGTGCTAGTGTATCTGCCTGCCTGTTTAAGGCGGCAGAAAGTTGCTCACCCTGAGTCCGAAGGGACGTTGTCAAGGCCTCAATGGACTCATTGGTGAGCCGTGCTTGAAGCTCGATGGAGGCTAGCCTTCCCTCCATCGCAGACATTCCTGTACTTACCCACGACACTATCTCAGAGATGCCCTCACGTCCCTGTGACAGTATCTCGGAGATCCCCTCCCATACCTGTGCCACCATTCCACTCATGCAGGAGTTGGACTCCTCCATCCTCTGCGCGATTGTGGAGAGTGCATGCGGCACCTGTTCCAGCACCTCGCAAATGTGCTGCTGCCCCTTCATCATTCTCCTTTTAACGGATGGCCTCCAGGGTTCAGCATCTGTGTCCAGCTGAGCAGAGCCTGGAGAAGAATGCTCCCACCGAGGCGGACTCTCCACAGCTGCCCCTGCCACCAGTGTCTGCTCGTGCCCACGTGTGTGGTGACTCACCATGTGCAATCCTAGCTAAGTGAGGACGGGGACCCACCGAGGTGTGTGTATCTGCGCTGGTGGATGGCTCACTCAGATATGATGATGCCCCCTCAAAGGCTGGCAGGTCCTCTGAGGAATCGCCCTCTGATGTCACGGCGGTCGCTGAAGGCAATATTAAGAGAACAGAAGGCAATATTAAGCATGATGACAGATGTTGAGGTGCTGAAGATGTTAACATCATTTGCTGTTGACTCACAACTTTAACATTCAGCACTCAGCTGAATGTTAAAGTTCTGTCACCAGCTGTTTATCGGGCGGCAGTCTCGGCGTCCCCAACGGACAGGCACTCGAAGGTGCGGCTTAATTCAAGACACTCCTGCTCCGCGTCCGTGAGGACGACCTGATGTTGCGGCCCCCTCCGGTCTTCACCCTCTCCCGTGCATTCCGGGTTCTCTTCTCCTATAAGGGGAGAAAGTAGAGAGGCGTGAGTGAGTGATGGTGACGTGACCAACCACTGAATGCATTGGATTGGGTGCGGCTGATCGTGAAAGAGGGTGAGCATGAGTCAGAGCCATGACATTGTATGAGGATTGGGTTGAGTGGTAGTGGTAGTGGTAGGATGACTACTGGGGAGGTGAGTAAATGTAGGTAAGTTTTGAGCTTTTGAGGATGAACTTTGAGTGGGTGTGAGGAGTGATGTGATAGAGTAGTGTTGGCATTGCCGAAGGAGTTGTGGGATGGGGACGGTGATGTGGAAGACGGAGTGTAGGAGAATGAGTCATTGAAGCGCTTCCTGCACTGTATCCAGGTGTGGGAGATGCTGCTGCTGCTGCTGACCTCCTCTGCCACCTCGACTCACGCCTTCTTGGTGGCAGAGGCAGGCCACTTCCTCTCGTCCGCTGGGTAGAAGATCTCCCTCCTCCTCCTCCTCCTCCTCACCCATCCAGTAAGACCTGGAGTGAGGCATCATTAAACCTTGTAGCAACCTTTCCCCTGGGCTGCTCCATTGGTGCTATGTGGTTCTTTGCTGCAGGATCAGTCATTGGAGGACTGCCCCTTTAAATAG
The DNA here is from genome assembly GCF_035084215.1 of Heptranchias perlo. NCBI lineage: Eukaryota > Metazoa > Chordata > Chondrichthyes > Hexanchiformes > Hexanchidae > Heptranchias > Heptranchias perlo. Next base: position 34,943,086 of record NC_090340.1, on the reverse strand, counting down.
GGCTCCTCAGCTTACAGCCTGTAATGCGGTTGCGCAGTCTGCCCGCTGCGCAAGTTTCCGACCCGGAAGCCACGTTAAGTGGCTTCAATTTACCTGCGATCGCGTGGGTAACAGATGGATTTTACTGGGCGGGTTACCCATGCACCAATCCGCCTCCCTGGTAATATTGGGGCCAATCTTTTTGCCATGCATTGTTATATGCACCCTCTCGACCATTTCCCCAAGCAATACCTGCTCAAGATATATTGTAGCTGTCTAGCTCCTCCATTCTAAGGAACTCAATTGGATGATTATGGGAATTGATTTTATTTGTACTGGATTTTGTATAGGTACTCTCCAAACATCCTTTCATTACGCAGAAAATCACATTCTTGTTTGGATTTTGTGAACATATAATAGTGAAGGTACTTTTTCATTGTCTGTTACTAAATTAAACCTCTCCAGGTTTTATGAAATTTTTGACAAGCCTTTGAAACTAATAGCAATTATTATTTTGTACCTAATTTTATCTCTGCTTAGATTTTATTTTAAATGTTTTGATTCAAGTGTAGGAATTCATAAATCAAGTTTTAAAAGAATTGGCATAGGGCTTGATGCTACAATGTGTTAGCACATTGGCCTTTGATCACTGGGCCTGGATTTGAAAAGGATCTTTAATCATCCCTTTGAGTACCCTAGAGCGGAGTTAGATGTATGGCAATCACAAGGCTATGTCGACTCCACCCTAATGTTAGTTGAACTTCATTTATATATGATGTGGAGATGCCGGTGATGGACTGGGGTTGACAATGGTAAACAATTTTACAACACCAAGTTATAGTCCAACAAATTTATTTTAAATTCCACAAGCTTTCGGAGGCTTCCTCCTTCCTCAGGTGGTGTGGAAAATGATATAGGTTTCATTTATATAGGTTTCCACTCAGCCCAAATGGTTATGGTACTTGATTACATACATGAACATGAAACTATTGAATGTAACTTTTGTTCAACAAATATTTTCTGATGCAGTAATGATCAGATGTACAAGAGAAATGGTGCTGCAAAGCAGAAAGCCCAGTATAAACTTTTTCATTAGATCAGCAATTTTTCAAGTAAAGTATGAATTATTGTTGGAGCAAAGGTTTCTATTAACAGGATGTTCATTAGCTGCAATGCTCTGCAATCAGTTACAGTAATTGACTTATCAAGTTATCTTCGTCATGGTGCAATGGTCTACTGTCATTTGGTTATTCTATTAAAGAATGAACAATGAAGCAAGTAGATAAAATGGAAGTTCGAAAATTCTTTGAACTGAATCCAAATTGTAAGGCCAGAGAGCATCATTTCAAAATTGGAAAACCAAGAACAAAAAGAAAGTTAAGAAGAAACAATTCCTCAATCAGCTATTGCTAATTTTGAATTAAAACTGCCCACTAATGAAGTGAGGAAACTTGACATTTCTGCTGCAGAAAGCTGTAGAAACATTTCAGTTTAGAGCCAAAGCAAGACAATGAGAGATTAGAATTTATGCTTTGTGAAATCAAACCTCAAAGATAACTATGGACATTAACTTGTTGCAGCATTAGCATTAGACAAACCACACATAATGGCCCAGAGGGCCCTTTCTCATTCAAAAACAAAATACAGCAGATGCTGGAAATCTGAAATAAAAACAGAAAATGCTGGAGAAGCTCAGCAAGTCAAGCAGCATCTGAAAGAAGCAGAATTAGCATTTCAGACCTTTTGTCAGAACTGGAAGATGTTAAGAGTTAAAAGTTTTTGAGCAAGTACAGAGCCAGGGAAAGTGGGGGAGGGAGGGGATGGGAGGAAAGAACAAAAGGGAAGGTTTGTGATAGGTGGAGGACACGAGTGATTAAATGACAAAAGGGATGATGGTGCAAGGCAAGGAAGGTGGTAATAGGACAGGTTAAGAAATAAAAGATTGATCAGTAGCAGTTGTAAATGGCAGCAGCAGAACCATTATCAGCACCTGCTGACTGAAAAAATGGGAGCAGAGGTTATGATCTGAAGTTATAAGACCACCTCAACTTCTGTTATCGAGCTGCAGTACACAGACGCCACCTGCGTGTGCGCACACTCAGAGGCCGAGTTACAAACCATCATCGACGCATTCACCGAGGCGTATGAGAGAATGGGCCTCAGGTTAAACATTCGGAAAACAAAGGTCCTCTACCAGCCCGCTCCTGCCACACGACACTGCCCCCTGACCATCAAGATCCACAGTGAGCCTATGGACAGCGTGGATCATTTCCCATACCTTGGGAGCCTCCTCTCGGCGCAAGCAGGCATCGACGATGAAATTCAATATCGACTCCAATGTGCCAGTGCAGCCTTCGGACGCCTGAAGACCGAGACCTCAAATCCAGCACCAAGCTCATGGTCTACAGAGCAGCCGTGGTTCCCACCCTCCTGTACGCATCAGAAACATGGACAATGTACAGCAGACACCTCAAATCCCTGGAGAGATATCACCAACGTTGCTTTTGCAAAATCCTGCAAATCCACTGACAGGATTGGCGTACCAATGTGAGCTTTCTCTCACAGGCTAACATCCCCAGTATTGAGGCACTGGTCACGCTCAACCAGCTGCGATGGGCGGGCCACATTATCCGCATGCCTGACACAAGATTCCCTAAACAAGTGCTCTACTCAGAGCTCTGCAATGGCAGGCGATCACTAGGAGGGCAGAGGAAATGCCAAAAGGACACTCTCAAAGCCTCCCTAAAAAAATGCAACATCCCCGCCGACACGTGGGAATCGCTTGCCCTAGAACGCCCAAACTGGAGAAGAAGCATCCGCGAAGGCGCCAATCACCTCAAGCATCACCGTGTGGAGCACGTGGAGGCCAAGCGTAAGCAGCGGAAAGAGCGCGCAGAATCCAGAGCGTTTCATCCACCCGCCTTATTAAACACTACCTGCCCCACCTGTGGCAGAGTGTGCGGCTCCAGGATTGGACTACTCAGCCACCGCAGAACCCACCCTCCTGGAGTGGAAGCAAGTCATCCTCGACCCTGAGGGACTGCCAAAGAAGATGATGATTGAAATCAATGTTGAGTCCGGAAGGTTGGAAAAGTGCCTAAACGAAAGATAAGGTACTGTTCCTCGAGTTTACGTTGAGCTTTGTTGGAACAGTGTAAGAGGCCGAGGACTGAGAACAGAGTAAGAGTGGGAAGGGGAATTAAAATGGCAAGTGACCAGCAGGTCAGGGTCACGCTTGCAGAGAGAGCGGAGGTGTTCAGCAAAGCGATCACCCAGTCTGCGTTTGGTCTCCCCAATGTAGAGGAGACCGCACTGTGTGCAGCAGATACAGTATACTAAATTGGAAGAAGTACAAGTAAACCGCTGTTTCACCTGGAAGGAGTGTTTGGGCCCTGGACGATGGAAAGGGAGGAGGTGAAGGGGCAGGTGTTGCATCTCCTACGCTCACACGGGAAGGTGCCATCGGGGGGAGAGCAGGAGTTAGGGGTGATGGTAGAGTGGATTAGGGTGTCGCGGAGGGTGCAGTCCCTTCGGAATGCTGAAAGGGGAGAGGAGGGGAAGATGTGTTTGGTGATGGGATCGCGCTGGAGATGGCGGAAATGGCGGAGGATGATACGTTGAATGTGGCGGCTGGTGGGATGGAAGGTGAGGACAAGAGGGACCTTATCATGGTTCTGGGAGGGAAGGGAAGGGGTGAGGGCAGAATTGCGGGAAATAGGACGGACACGGTCGAGGACCCTGTCAACTACAGTGGAGGGGAATCCTCGGTTGAGGAAAAAGGACGACATATCGGAAACGCTGGTGCCGAAGGTGGTATCGTCAGAACAGATGCGACGGAGACGAAGAAACTGGGAGAAGGGAATAGAGTTCTTACAGGAAGCAGGACGGGAGGAAGTGTAATCAAGGTAGCTGTGGGAGTCGGTGGGCTTATAGAATCATAGAAAGTTACAGCACAGAAGGAGGCCATTTGGCCCATCAGGTCTTCACTAGCTCTATGCAAGGGCAATCCAGCTAGTCCCACTCCCCTGCCCTAGTCCCACTCCCTTGCCCTATCCCCATAGCCCTGCAAATTTTTTCCTTTCAAGTACTTATCCAGTTCCCTTTTGAAGGCCACGATTGAATCTGCCTCCACCACCCCCTCGGGCAGTGCATTCCAGATCCTAACCACTTGCTGTGTTTAAAAAAAAAAGGTTTTTCCTCATGTCACTTTTGGTTCTTTTGCCAATTACCTTAAATCTATATCCTTTGGTCCTTGACCCTTCCGCCAATGGAAGCAGTTTCTCTCTATCTACTCTGTCTAGACCATTCATGATTTTGAATACCTCTGTCAAATGTCCTCGCAACCGTTTCTGTTCCAAGGAAAACAACCTCAGCTTCTCCAGTCTATTCACATAACTAAAGTCTCTCATCCCTGGAATCATCTGGTAAATCTCTTTTGCACCCTCTCTAAGGCCTTCACACCTTTTCTAAAGAGACACAGTACTCCAGTTGTGGCCAAACCAGTGTTTTATAAAGGTTCATCATGACTTCCATACTTTTGTACTCTATGCCTCTATAGAGTACAGGATCCCGTATTTTTTTTTAACCGCTTTCTCAATCTGCCCTACCACCTGCAACGATTTGTACACATATACCCCCCGAACTCTCTGTTCCTGTGCCCCTTTTAGAGTTGTGCTTTCTAGTTTTTATTGGCTGTCCTTGTCCTTCCTACCGAAATGAATCCCTTCGCATTTTTCTGCGTTAAATTTCATCTGCAACGAGTTCGCTCATGCCACCAGCCTGTAAATGTCCTCTTGAAATCTATCACCATCCTCCTTATTGTTTACTACCCTTCCAAGTTTTGTGTCATCTGCAAATTTTGAAATTGTGCCCTGTACATCCAAGTCCAAGTCATTAATATATATCAAGAAAAGCAGTGGTCCCAGCACCAACCCCTGGGGAACACCTCTGTACACCTCCCTCCAGTCCGAAAACAACCGTTCACCACTACTCTTTGTTTCCTGTCCCTTAGCCAATTCTGTATCCATGTTGCTACTGCCCCCTTTATTCCATGGATTGCAATCTTGATGATAAGCCTACCATGATATTGGTTAACACCCTATCCCCAGAAATGGAGATAGAGAAGTCGAGGAAGGGAAGGGAAGAGGCGGAGCTGGACCATTTGAAGGCAAGGGAAGGGTGGAAATTGACAGCAAAGTTGATGAAATTTTCCAGTTCGAAGCGAGAGCAGGAAACGGCACCGATTTCATTCCTTTCTCATTCTTCAGCTTTTGTTGAAATCTTGCTTGACAAAAAAGATTTTCACTGATGAAGCACATCAGTCATATGTAATTTTGATTTTTAATACCTGGGCAAATGAAATCTATATCTTGGATCAAAATGTAACCAGATACATACATAGAAATACATAGAACTTACAACATGGAAACAGGTAATTCGGTCCAACCACGTGTGTCAATGTTTACCCTGCACGCGAGCAAATAGGCAGTCTGCTTCTAACTACCCTGTCCCATCTTTTTATAATTTTAAACACTTCTATCATGTCACCCCGTAATGTGAGTGGTTCTTATGAAAAACGACCCTGGGGTAGTGTTCATTCAGTGCAGTGCTACGGGTTATGCTTGATGTCTGGCCCCTTTTTAACCAGGAAGTTGTACTATTTTTTGGAAGCTTGCAAATCTGATGAATAATTCAATCTGCAATTATTTAATAAATAAAGTCAACAGGCACAACCCCAATACTGAATTTCAGGTTTCACAGTAACTTGTTGATCAATTTTTCGTGGTCATGGTAGTCTTTCATGCTTGCTCTTATACAACAATGCAGATTTTTTAAAACCTGTTTGAACTAAATAATCCACTTGGAAAAGGACAGCAGATTTGTTTTATATTAAATTGTTCAATATGAATGTATTGATTTGCATCACTAACTTAAGACTAATAGTACTAATTGTAATTGTTCCAGTTTTAATTTAGACATGATGGAACTGGCACATTGTTAAAAGTACTTGATTTTTATTTTGATAAATTTTCAATTTTGTTGTGTCTTATCTCTCTTGTCCAGGCGCATTGACGATGACAAGGGAAGGACTCATGAGCTGGAATACTCCGCTGTAAAATGCATGAGAGGAATTCTCTACTGCTACATGCGTCAAGCTGATAAGGTATGTATGGATCTACATTTTTACCTTTTTATTTAGGATTAATTTTACCTGTAGTAATGATTCTGAACAGACGGAAACAAGTATGTTTAATTATAAAATTTTAAATTAATATCTCTTTTAAAAACCCTTTGTAGGCTTGTATTATCCGGGAGTTGGTATCAACTTATAAGAAATAACTGAGGTCACCTGATTACTGTTTGTGAACTGTTTGTCTTTTTTGGCCTTTTCTTAAGAAAATTGCAATTTTAACCGTGCTCTTCCCAGTTCTTTTCATAAGGTAACATTACACACCATGTACTAAAGCTGTTCACTTTCACAATTTTTGAACCAGATCACTTGTTCTGAACAATGTACAGATACTATTCAATTTACCCTATCATGAGTTTGCCGAGCAAAATGGAATTACTGGTAATCTTGGAGAAATTTGTGATGCTGTTTCCCTTTTCTTTCTCAGTTGATGGAAAATGTGTTGAGAAGAAAGGATAAAAAACAGAATAATTGTTTTCTCTCAGTTTTCGCCATTTCTTCTCTCCTTTCGCATGAAAGATCTTGCATAGAGGAAAGAACTTGCATTTATAAAATGCCCTTCATGACCTCAGGACGTCCCAAAGTGCTTCACAACCAATGAAGTACTTTTGAAGTGTAGTCACTGTTGTAATGTAGGGAAATGTGCCTGATGTTGACTAGTGGCCACCCATCACTGGCAAATGAGGGCCTAGTCCTAGATACCCCCTGCCACACATTAGCCACTACCTTCAGCCCAAGGCCATTTCAACTCCCAGGCCTCTTTTTAATATTTGTCTCCTGCCCGAAGCTGGCGGGAATGACGTTCTAGCCGATGGGCAGAAACAGGAATTGGGGTGGGAGCTGCATGCTGCCAGGGAATGAGTTGGGAACGCGGCACGAATTCCCCGAACGTCATTTTAACCAGCCTGCCTACCCTATTAGTGCTCCATAGGTGATTTCCCTGGTCTCCCCTCTCACAGGTACCTCCACCCACCTGACCTCCTTATTCTACCACTCTTTCTGACTCACTAACCGTGCCACTGAAATCACCATTATCCCACTCTTCCTGCTTTTCCATAACCCGCTTTGGCTGTAAGTTTGTTAATGTGCTCACTATGCTTTTATAGACAATACAGCGAAAGCGCAATAAGTGGCATTAATAAACTTAAAGCAGGATTGATCAGTAGAGCTCTAACGGTGAGACTTCCCCCCCTGACCAGCCCAAGAAGCAATCCTAAAAACAAACTTGGTACCATGAACTGGGAACCATCTTTAAGTTGGTTACAGCAATTTTACACAGTTTGGCAAACGTATACAGTTGAGCTGTGGGCAGGTTGCGGTGAAGTCTTATGACAGGAAGAACAGTGGAAGACCACCTTAGGATCATCTCCCTCAGTGCTCCTGAACCGTGCCCCCATAATACTGCCAGAACTCATCCCTTCCCCCCGCCCCCCCCCCCCCCCAATACAGCCAGATCCCTGCCCTCAGAATCCAACAAGACCCTTATCCTCATAAAATGCTTCTGTCTACCCCGATACTGTGAAACCCTGCTCTTCCTCAATGCTGCTGGACCTGACCTCCCACTTCCCCAATACTTCTGCACCCAGAGACCACGTCCACTTACTTCCACATCCTATACCCACCTCCCACTGCTTCCAGATGCCATGAACCCTTCCTCAATATTCCCATATCCCAGAATCCCCTTTGCTGCTCCCAAATCGCAAAGTCCCACCAGTACTTGCAGACCCGAGAACCCATTTCCATCACCACTACACCCCAGGATTGCACTCCTAATCCTCCCCACAACAGAACACCCTCTCTCTACTCCTTTACCCCACATTCTCATCTTTACCATCATTGGACCCAACATCTCACTATCTGGTTTCAAGTAACATAGTTTATTCTCACCCCTCTCTCTGGGCCTGTCTTCTAAGGGATGAACTTCACCTTTATCTTCTTTCTCATCCTTATTCATTAGAGCAACGCCAACTCAAATCCCACCTGCACAACACTTACTGTGTACTCCCAGTTCCTCACTTACCCTTCACACTTTCCCTAGTCAATTGCACATTATTGCCACTCCCCATTCAAGCACCACATTGGCCTCCCACTTAGACTGCCTCCTATCATTACTTGTTCAATCACTTTGACCCTCAATATCCCCCCCCACGCATTTCAAAACCATCCCACATCTAAATCTCCCTCAATACAACTCCTTAATTAGAAATTACTTCAAAAAAATCTGTCCCCCGCTGATCAAACTTGCTTAACCGATGTAGTGACTAAAGAATAAATACATCACTCAAAAGAATGACGCTATCCTACAAGATTGGTAATCTATATTTAAAACTCTTGATGGATATAAACATGTAATTAACATTTAATAATCTGGAATAAGTATTATTGTCTTGCCTTGTTATAGATGTTTTGTGTATAATTTTATGAAGCAAACGGAACACACCAAAAATGCTGAACAAAATTGCAGTATTGGAAAATTGATCAAGTATTGAATTGCAGGAATATTTAATTTCACAGTGTCAAAAGCCAAGGTCCACAACATGAGGCAGAATGAATAAGCCAGTGAAAGAATCACTGTATTGTTTGGCACTTTGTTTGGAGCTGATAATTTTGAGGAAGAAAAATGTCTGCTTTATAGCACCCATTCATAGTAGTGTCAAACTAGCAGCTAAATTAAGATACTGCAGTTTTGTAGCACCAAAAGTGAAAACTGTAAAGCAACCTGCAAAAAGCGCTTTGTTACATAAATTCTTTCTGATCTGAAATATTTGGCATCTTAATTGATGGCATTTCACAGAAAACAAGCCAATCTTTAATTTATGTTAATACTGAAACAGTGACATCTGAAGTTAAATGTCTCAAAGCACAGTAGTAATGGATTGAATTTCATACAGTATTTGCAGTATTTGAGACTTTTGGGAGGCAGACTATGTTCCTGAAACAGCCAATAATAATCTGCTCCAAAAACTATTAAAAAGCACCACAAAAGCTGCTGCATTGCAGTTGATGCTGCATCTGCTGAGGTATGAACTTTTGGACTGTACATGTTTTTCAGTTCACCTCCCAAGGGAAGCTCGGATATGGAATGCCGTTACTGCATTTGCAATTCAGTAATATGATCACATACTCATTGATGCACAAATCAGTTAACTGTACCCATTATTTTCCACTGAATTACTTAAATGAAATTCTGAAAATTAAATTAAGTTTTCCTACTTGCAACATTAAGGTGGTATTCCCAAATATGTCAAGGTTAAAAATATAAATATGCATTGAGTATATTAGATTTATTACATTTACCATTCCTTTGCACATGCTTTACATTCACAGCAGAATTTCTTTCGCTAGTTTGATAAGAATTGAGATTCATACCAAATCTCTCGCAGGATTTGAAGATAAATGTACTGATACCAAAATACTACTTCATGTTACAATATTTTCTTGGTAATCTCCGGATTGCTTCCTGTGCCATATGGTGGACAGATTAAGGACAGGAAAATTAGGAAGATCAACAGGTGGCTGCAGGGCTGGTGCAGGACGGAAGGGTTCACATTTTTGGGGCATTGGAGCGAGTTCTGAAACACAGAACGGCTATACTGAAGGGACCATCTGCGCCTGAGCCAAAGTGGAACCAATGTCCTTGCAGAGATGGTGAATAGAGCAGTGGGGGGAGTATTTAAACTAATACAGCAGGGTGGGTGGAAAAGTCTAGATTTGAGACTGGAGAGGAAGAGCAGAATTATTAAAGCTGTTGGAATTCAAACAGAAGGCTTAGCTGAAATAAATAGTGAGAAAATATTATCAAAGTAGAAAGCAGAAAGAAAAAGGCTTTGAGGGAGTGAGATAAAAGCATTGTTGCAGAAGGAGCAAGGATATCAAAAAATTAAATCAGAAAACCAGGGAAAAGAATAACGGTCAATGTTCCAAAAAATTGAAGACAAGATTAAGTGGTATTTATGTGAATGCACAAAGCATTCAAAATAAAATTGAAAGTTGGGAACATTAATATCTGTGAAGGGATATGATATAGTGGTTATAACAGATGAGGTTTCAGTTTAGATAGGACTGGGAACTTAATATTCTTGGTTGTAAATATTTTTCAGAGAGCTGGGGGAAGTACAAAAGTGCACTGGGGGTAGCAGTGTTAATGAAGGATTCTATTACTGTGCTAGAATGTAAAAATATCCTTGGGAGTTATGTTAAAACAGAATCTATATGGATCAGAGTGAGGAAATAGGAAGGGAAATAGTACAATTTTCAGTGTGCATTATAGGCCACGAAACAGCCAACATGAAATTGAGGTGGATATGTGCAAACAAATCTGAGACATGAACAAGAACAACAGAGCAAGAATATTGGGTGAATTTATCTATGTCTAGACTGAAAGAAAGTGGGAATACTTTTTAGAATGCACCCAGGACCATTTCCACAATCAGTATGTTTCTAGACTAACACGGAAAAGGGCGTTTCTTTAATTTAGTTCTGGGAAATGAAAAGGGGCAAATAACTGATGTGGCAGTAGTAGAACAATTGGGGAAATAGTGCCAATAACATAGTTTCATTGTCAGAATAGCAAACGATTACGAAGAGTCATACATAAAGTAACTGGACTAGAAAAGGGCAAAGTTCAACAAGATAAGCAAGATGTCTAAATTAACTGGGCAGAAAAGTTAGTAAATAGATCAATGGATCAACAGTGGGACATCTTCGAATATGAGATGGATAGAGTGCAAAATAAATATAATCTGATATGTCAAAAAGGAGGTGCATCAAAGAATAGATTTCTGTGGATAAAGATAGACTAAAACTAAACTGAAACTTAAAAAGTTGACATATTGTGAGCGGATTTTCCTGTTAATGTCACGCAACAAAAGGGTTGTTAGTCCTTCAACAATAACTGCGACGTGATACAGGCCCGAGTGGTTATTAAACAACAAGCTTTAATACATTGACTTACTACAGTGTTATGATTGTAATACAACTGTCTTTAGATTACATTAAATGACAAGCAATCAATATAACCTGGTTTTCCTGCATACTCAGATTGATCAGATCTGACCTTCGTAGGCCTGCCTCGGTAATGGACTTCTGACTGTCCTATAAGACCATAAGAGATAGGCCCCTTGAGCCTGCTCCACCATTCAATTAGATCCTGGCTGATCTGATTTTTACCTCAACTCCACTTTCCCGCCTTTTCCCCATATCCTTTAACTCCCTTGTCTAACTCAGCCTTGAATGTATTCAATGACTCAGCCTCCACAGCTTTTTGGGGTAAAGAATTCCAAAGATTCACGACCCTCTGGGAGAAGAAATTCCTCCTCATTTCCGTCTTAAACGGGCAACCCCTTATTCTGAGACTATGCCCCTAGTTTTAGATTCCCCCAAGAGGGGTAACATCCTCTCAGCATCTACCCTGTCGAGTCCCCTCAGAACCTTGTATGTTTCAATAAGATCTCCTCTCATTCTTCTAAACTCCAATGAGTATAGACCCAACCTGTTCAATCTTTCCTCGTAAGATAACTCTTCCATACCCGGAATCAACCTAGTGAACCTTCTCTGAATTGCCTCCAATGTAAGTATGTCCTTCCTTAAATGAGGGCACCAGAACTGTACGCAGTACTCCAGGTGTGGTCTCACCAGAACCCTGTACAGTTGTAGCATGACTTCCCTGCTTTTATAGTCCATCCCCTTAGAACTAAAGGCCAATATTCCGTTTGCCTTCCGGATTACCTGCTGCACCTGTATGTTGACTTTTTGTGTTTCATGTACAAGGACACACAGATCCCTCTGTACCGCAGCATTTTGTAGTATTTCTCCATTCAAATAATATTTTGCTTTTTTATTTTTCCTCCCAAAGTGGATGACTTCACATTTTCCCACATTATATTCCATCTGCCAAATTTTTGCCCATTTGCTTAACCTGCCAATATCCCTTTGTGTCCTCATTGCAACTTGCTTTTCCACCTACCTTTTGTATCATCAGCAAATTTGGCCACAAGACACTCAGTTCCTTCATCCAAGTCGTTGATATATATTGTAAATAGTTGAGGCCCCAGCAGTGAGCCCTGCGGCACCCCACTAGTTACAGATTGCCATTTTGAAAATGACCCTTTTATCCCGACTCTTTGTTTTCTGTTAGTTAGCCAATCCTCTATCCATGCCAGCATATTACCCCCAACACCATGGGCTCTTATCTTGTGCAGTAATCTTTTATGTGGCACCTTATCGAATGCCTTTTGGAAATCCAAATATACTGCATCCATTGGTTCCCCTTTATGCACCCTGCCTGTTACTTCCTCAAAGAGCTCTAGTAAATTTGTCAGACATGATTTCCCCTTCATAAAACCATGTTGACTCTCCTTGATTGTATTATGAGTCTCCAAATGTCGTGCTACTACTTCCTTAACAATGGATTCTAGCATTTTCCCAATGACAGATGTTAGGCTAACTGGTCTATAGTTACCTGCTTTCTGTCTCACTCCCTTCTTGAATAGGGGTGTTACGTTTGCGGTTTTCCAATCCGCTGGGACCTTTCCAGAATCTAGTGCATCCACTATCTCTGCAGCCACTTCCTTTAAGAACCTCGGATGCAAGCCATCAGGTCCAGGGGACTTGTCAGCCTTTAGACCCATTAGTTTACCTAGTACTTTTTCTCTAGTGATAGTGATTGTTTTTAGTTCTTCCCTCCCCTTTGCCCCTTGATTTTCTACTATTATTGTTGTATTATTAGTGTCTTCTACTGTGAAGACAGATACAAAATATCTGTTCAATTCCTCTGCCATTTCCTTGTTTTCCATTATTATTTTCCCAGTCTCATCCTCTAAGGGACCAATGTTTACTTTAGCTACCCTCTTCCTTTTTATATACTTGTAGAAGCGTTTACTCTCATAATTTATTTTCTCCCTCTTTATTATTCTTTTAGTCCTCCTTTGCTGGTTTTTAAAGTTTCCCCAATCTTCGGGCTTACCAGTAATCTTTGCCATGTTGTATGCTTTTTCTTTTAACCTGATACCATCCTTTACTTCCTTAGTTAGCCATGGTTGGTTCACCCTTTTTGTGGAGTCTTTCATCCTCACGGATATATTTTTGTTGCGAGTCATAAAATATCTTTTTAGATGTTTGCCACTGCTTATCCACCATCATACCATCTAATTTGTTTACCCAGTCCACTTTAGCCAATTCCGCCCTCACTCCTTTATAGTTGCCCTTATTTAAATTTAATACAGTAGTTTCAGACCCAAGATCCTCGCTCTCAAACTGGATGTGAAATTCTATCATGTTATGATCACTGCTTCCCAAGGGATCCTTTATTTTGATATCATTAATTAATCCTGTTTCGTTACCCATTACCAGATCCAAAATGGCCTGTTCCCTGGTTGGTTCCTTGGCGTATTGGTCTAAGAAACAGTCCCTAATACACTCTATGAACTCCTCCTCAGAGCTATTTTTGCCAATTTGATTTGTCCAATCTACGTGAAAGTTAAAATCGCCCAATATTATTGTATTACCTTTTTTACAAGCCCTCCTTATTTCCTGATTAATATTTTGCCCTACAGTGTAGCTACTGTTAGGGGGCCTATATACTACTCTCACCAGTGATGTATTTCCCTTGGTATTTCTTACCTCCACCCAAATTGATTCGACATCTTGATCTTCTGAGCCAAGATCATTTCTCACTATTATACCAATTTCATCCTTTATTAACAGAGCTACCCCACCACCTTTTACCTTTTTTCCTATCCTTCCGAAATGTTAAATAACCCTGAATATTTGGTTCCCAACCTTGGTCACCTTGCAACCACGTCTCTGTAATGGCCACAAGATCATACCCATTTGTTTCTATTTGTGCCGTCAATTCATCTATCTTATTACGAATGCTGCGTGCATTCAGATAAAGAACCTTTAATTTTGCCTTTTTACCATTCTTTCCTACCCTGGCCCATTTGCTAGTGCACTCTTATGTTTGTACGCTCTGTCCCTTCCTGACACACTCTGTTAATCATTACCCCCATCACTTTCCTGTACTACTTCCTTGTCTTTTCTCTTTATAAATCTAAACTTCGGCCCACCTGAGCCCTCCCCCCCCAACTTTATTTAGTTTAAAGCCTTCTCTACCGCACTAGTTATTCGGTTTGCCAGAACACTGGTCCCAGCATGGTTCAGGTGAAGCCTGTCCCAACGGAACAGCTCCCTCTTTCCCCAGTACTGATGCCAGTGCCCCATGAATCGAAGCCCACTTCTCCCACACCAAACTTTGAGCCATGCATTCATCTCTCTGATCTGATTTACCCTGTGCCAATTTGCTCGTGGCTCAGGTAATAATCCGGAGATGATCACCTTTGTGGTTCTCCTTTTTAATTTAGTCCCTAGCTGCTCAAACTCCCTCAGCAGAACCTCTTTCTTAGGTACCAATGACATAGGTAGGACTATGTGGACCACGACAACTGGATCCTCCCCCTCCCACTCCAAGTTTCTCTCCAGCCCCGAGGAGGTGTCCTTAACCCTGGCACCGGGTAGGCATCACAGCCTTCGGGACTCTCGCTCTTGGCTGCAGAGAACAGTATCTATCACTCTAACTATACTGTCGCCTACTATAACCACATTCCTTTTTACTCCCCCCACTTGAATGGCCCTCTGAACCACGGTGCCATGGCCAGTTTACTCATCCTTCCTGCAGTCCCTTCACTTGTCCACAAGGACTGCAAGAACCTCGTATCTATTGGACAAGTGCAGAGGCTGAGGCTCCTGCAATGCTATTTCCTTGATCCCCGTACCTGCCTCAATCGCAGTCACACCCTCCTGTCCCTGACCACGTGCCAATTCTACAGTATTTAGTCTAAGGAGCATGTCTGCCTCCTGGATCAAAGTGTCCAGGTAACTTTCTCCCTCCCTGATGCCTCGCAACGTCTGCAGCTCGAACTCCAGCTCCTCAAGTCTGAGCCGAAGTTCCTCGAGCTGCAGACACATACCGCAGATGTAGTCGCCCTGGACAAAACTGTCCAGTAGCTCCCACGTGTTGCAGCTGCAACACATCTCCTGCCCTGTCATAACTATTTTATTTATTTAATTGCTTACTTCAATGCCAATCAAATTATTTTTAGGTTGAACCAAGTACTGGCCTTGTTTAATTTATTAAATTAAGTTTAGCTTTTTTTAAAAAAAATTTAGTTTTATGCTATATGTTACTCAGCCCACAGTCCTAAGAAAGAAGAAAACAGAAGAGATACCACTGTTGACCGGAAGTCACCGGTTAACGGTTTTGGCTTAGTACACAGAGGAAGAGTCAATTCTCTCTCAATTCTCAATTCGCTTTATTAACGTTATTAGATCATGTACATACCGCTTATGCATCTAGTTAGATATAGGCATGCAGTTTACAGCAGGTTATACAGTTTTATACTCAAACTAGGATTTAAACGCACACCCACTAGGTTTCTCTGACTAACACTCCCTGAGTGGTCACAGAATGGAAAAGATATTATATTACCCGGAAAGGAGAGATAATGCTGGCCAGGCAATTCGCTCTCTCACTCTCGACGTCGTCTCTACGTCCCTGACGTAGTCTCTATGTCTCTGACGTAGGGTCCCTACTTCCACGATGGTTAGTCTCCTTCAAAAACACACACTCGCTCTCTGGCACCAAGCCTGCAATTCTTCAGTTTTATTTCCAAGTCTGTCTTTTCGAATGATGCTGTCTTCTCCGATTGGCTCAAAGTTGCTGGAGTGGTCAATGTCATCCCCTGATTGGCTCTGTTCCAAGGGGCTAGGTAGCATCACCTCAATACTCCTTTTCTAAATAAGGCCTGGTGTCTCATCGAAGCTCCTTTGTCCCTCTAAGAAGCGGAACGAATTCAAACCGGTTCTGGCCAGTTCAGACCAGTGACTGAACTCCAAGTCACCTCAGTTCAAAAGTCAGTGTCTTTGTTAGCACTTCGAATTAAGCTCAATAGTTTTCTGCAGCCCCTGGCCAACACCACCAACCTGCCTTACCTGTGACGTCACACTGCAGTTTGGTTTTGTTGTTGCTATGACCCGCTCTCGGTATGCTACTCTCTGCTGTCTAAACAAATGCAGCTCGCCCCGTACTGCACAGAATCCCCTCACTCACCAAATTCCCAGTTATAGACTCTGTCGAAACCAGACTCCATTGATAGCTGCTACTCCGTGCTCCCTCTCGAGAGCTCTAACTTTTGGGAGGGAGCTTGCCCTATCTTTATACTATTTGGCTGCTATGTTCTGCACGTATGCATCACTGTCCTTGTCTCCCGGTCGTAAATCATCCCACCATGGGTGATGCCACGTTAACTACCCAAAAGAGCTGTTTTACGTTGTGTAGTTAATCACCTAAAGCTGCATCTCTTTATTTACAAGCTGTTATTGTCCTCTGGAATGTGTGGACCCCTTTCTAACCTGTGTTTATAACCTTGAGTGTCTTCTTCTGCTCCATGACTCTCTCTCAAGTTACAGAATGCTATCAGTTCTGTGAAAATGTTGGTTCCTTGGTTACCACACCTCCTGATTAAAACGTGTCTCCACAATTCTCACTTGTGTATGCCATTCTGAATGTTATCTATTCTAATGTAATGTCAGCCTCTTAGCAGCCACATTTCTTATCTAGATTTGGTGCATCACTTAACCTTTTGGTATTTTATAGTTCTGAAGTTTCAGCATTTCCTGCCTTTTACAAACTGTCTTGTTCACACACACAGAGTCTGACTTTGCCACCTTCCCCCCACCGTTTAACATCCACCCCCTTGCTATGATGCTTGGGAGCTTTATGCAAGCTATGCGCAATGGGATATTTGACCATGTTTGGTTTTAAACCATATTCTTACACATATGATAAAATTAGGACTAATAATGAAGAAAATGATAAGGCATATAGAGTGTAGTAAAGAGGTGAAAAGGAGATTGGAGTGGCTAAAAGGGGATATAAAAAAAAGGCTAGCAGATAATATAAGAGGAAATATCAAAGTCTTCTATAAGCATATAAAACATAAAAGAATATTTTAAGAGGAGGTAGGACTGTTCAAGATAAATGAGGGTGCCTAATTGTGATGAAGATATGGAGGAGATAGTAAATAAGCATTTTGCATTGTTTTTTCCTACAAATGATGGTGGAAGTGAGAGTATAAGTATATTAGAGGAGTTGGATGAGTCACTGCCTGATGGCATGGACCCTTGGATGTTGAAAGAAGTCAGATAGATGCACTGGCCACAGTTTTTCAATTTTCCTTAAATATGCAAATTGTATCATGGGAATGAAGAGCAACAATGTAACATTTTATTCAAGAAGTGTGAAAAGGATAAATTATAATTATAGACCAGGTAGTCTAACATCAATAGTGAATAGAATCTATAATTCACATTAAGATTCGTGATCATTTATAAATGCATGGGTTGATCAAGGAGAACACAGCATGGATTTGTTAAAGACAAGTCATGTTTGACAAATTTAATGGAGTTTTCCAAACAAGTGACTGACTGGATAGATAAAGAGAATGCCGTAGGTGGAGTGTATTTGGATTTTCAGAAGGCGTTCGATAAGGTGTCTCAAGAGACTTGTTAGTAAAATTCAGAAGTATGTTATGAAAGGAATTGTAGCAGCATGGCTAGAGAAAGATTTATGGACAGGAGACAAAGAGTTAGGTTAAATGGGTGTTGCTCAGATTGGGGAAGGATTGGAAGTGGTATTACACCAGAGGTCAGTCCTGGGTCCACTTTTGTTCTTGGTATATATATTGGAATTGGGCAAAGGAAGCACAATCTCAAAATCACAAGATTTGTGACAACACTAAAGTAGAGCTAATGGCAAACAGCAAGATTAAGTCCAGAAGACTTCAGGAAGGCATAGATAGGTTATGGGCTGACAGGTGGCATATGCAATTTAATGCAGATAATTGTGAGATAATACATTGTGGGAAGAAAAACAAGGAATGGGAGTACGCACCAAATGTAATGACACTGAGGGATATGGATGAACAGCGAGACCGAGGGATTCAAATGCCTAACTGTCTGAAAGTGGGGAGTGTAGGTTTGATAATGTCATAAAAAATGGCAACAAAATTGCATCAGTTTCCCTTTGTTTATTTGGTGACTTGTAGCAGATTCCTATTATTAACTTTTTCCCTTTACCGTCCTTTAATTCTAACCAAAGAGACTCAGTACAACTTCCAGCATCCAACTCCATTGTAACTAGCCTCTCTCTAACAAATAATGCCACCCTACCTCCTGCCTTACCTTCCCAGTCCTTCCTAAAACACAAAAAAAACCTGCGTTAACTCCCCAATTCTCATTTGATTTCAACCAGTTTCAATCACTCCTACAACTTTTATTTCCTCTTATGTACCAGCACTTCTAATTGATCCATTTTAATCCTTGTATACTCCTTGCATTCAGAAAAGCACAATGCAGGTTATCCTTTAATAGCCTTACTCCCTCTCTTCCTAATTATTTCTTAACCTACAGTCTGTTCTGCTTTCCCCTTCCCCCTGTTTTATTCAACCTTTCTGTAGGAACATTGATACCCTTTTGGTTCAGATAAATCTGTCCATCCTGAACAACTTCCCTCTGTCTCAGACTAGTCCTAACGTCATTGTAATCTGAAACCCTCCCTCCTGCACCATCTCTCACACCAAGCATCAGTGGATCTAATCTGTCCTTGCCTAACCTTCCAGCACATGGCACAGGAAGTAATTCTGAGATTAAAACGAAGATAGTAGCAAAAGTAAACGTTAGTCCCTTAGAGGCTGAGACAGGAGAAATTATAATGGGAAATAAGGAAATGGTAGAGACCTTAAACAAATATTTTGTATCTGTCTTCACAGTAGAAGACACAAAAAGCATACCAGAAATAGTGGGGAACCAAGGGACTAATGAGAGTGAGGAACTTAAAGTAATTAATGTCAGTTGAGAAAAAGTGCTAGAGAAATTAATGGGACTAAAAGCTGACAAATCCCCTGGACCTGATGGTCTACATCATAGGATTCTAAAAGAGGTGGCTGCAGAGATACTGGATGTATTGGTTGTGATCTTCCAAAATTCCCTAGATTCTAGGATGGTCCCAGCGGTTTGGAAGGTAGCATATGTAACACTGCTATTGAAGAAAGGAGGGAGAGAGAAAACCGGGAACTACAGGCCAGTTAGCCTGACATCGGTCATCGGGAAAATGCTGGAATCCATTATTAAGGAAGTGGTAACAGGACACTTAGAAAATCATAATATGATTAGGCAGAGTCAACATGGTTTTATGAAAGGGAAATCAAGTTTGACAAATTTATTAGAGTTTTTTGAGGATGTAACTAACAGGGTAGATAAAGGGGAACCAGTGGATGTAGTATGTTTGAATTTTCAAAAGGCATTTGATAAGGTGTCACATAAAAGGTGGTTATGCAAGGTAGGGGCTCATGGGGTTGGGGGTAATACATTAGCTTGGATAGAGGATTGGTTAATGGTCAGAAAACAGAGAAAAGGGATAAATTCATTTTCAGGTTGGCAGGCTGTAACTAGTCGGGTGCTGCAAGGATCGGTGCTTTGGCCTCAGATATTTACAATCTATATTAATGACTTAGATGAAGGGACCGGATGTAATGTATCCAAGTTTGCTGACGCTACCAAGTTAGATGGGAAAGTGAGCTGTGAGGAGGACACATAGAGTCTGCAAAGGGATATAGACAGGTTAAGTGAGTGGACAAGAAGGTGGCAGATGGAGTATAATGTGGGGAAATGTGAGGTTATTCACTTTGGCAGGAAGAATAGAAAAGCAGAATTTTTTTTAAATGGTGAGAAACTATTTAATGTTGGTGTTCAGAGAGATTTGGGTGTCTTCATACAAGAAATACAGAAAGTTAGCATGCAGGTACAGCAAGCAATTAGGAAAGCAAATAGCATGTTGGCCTTTATTGCAAGGGGGTTGGAGGACAAGAGTAAGGAAGTCTTACTACAGTTGTACAGGGCTTTGGTGAGACCTCACCTGGAGTACTGCGTACAATTTTGGTCTCCTTATTTAAAGAAGGATATACTTGCGTAGAGGCGGTGCCACAAAGGTTCACTAGATTGATTCCTGGAATGAGAGGGCTGTCCTATGAGGAGAGATTGAGTAGAATGGGCCTAAGGTCTCTGGAGTTTAGAAGATTGTAAACAATTTTACAACACCAAGTTATAGTCCAGCAATTTTATTTTAAATTCACAAGCTTTCGGAGGCTACCTCCTTCGTCAGGTGAACGATGTGAATTTCTGCTTTTCTGCTTTTCTTCCTCATCTCAGTCTGCTGAGATGAGGAGATGTGTCATTGGTTCCCACATGGTCGATGACTTCAAGTTACTGTCACTCCCTTTCCAAATGTTTTTCCAACCGCTTTGTTCTGTCCTTCACCCTGGCACCAGGGATTCAACACCCATTACGATCACACCTGAAAAAATGCTGCCTATCTCTATCCCTGTAATTGAATATCTTGCCACTACCACTCGTCTATACTCTTTTTTTTGTCCTCCTGGGTAACCACTTGCTTCACAGTAGTATGGAGGACTTACAATTTCTGCTTTTCTATTCTTCCTGCCAAAGTGAATAACCTCACATTTCCCCACATTATACTCCATCTGCCACCTTCTTGTCCACTCACTTAACCTGTCTATATCCCTTTGCAGACTCTATGTGTCCTCCTCACAGCTCACTTTCCCATCTAACTTGGTAGCGTCAGCAAACTTGGATACATTACATCCGGTCCCTTTTTTCACATCGTTCACCTGACGAAGGAGGTAGCCTCCGAAAGCTTGTGAATTTAAAATAAAATTGCTGGACTATAACTTGGTGTTGTAAAATTGTTTACAATTGTCAACCCCAGTCCATCACCGGCATCTCCACATCACGAGTTTAGAAGAATGAGAGGTGATCTAATTGAAACATATAAGATTCTGAGGGGCCTTGACAGGGTAGATGCTGAGTGGTTGTTTCCCCTGGCTGGAGAGTCTAGAACTAGGGGGCATAGTCTTAGGATAAGGGGTCGGCCATTTTGGACTGAGATGAGGAAGAATTTCTTCACTCAGAGGGTTCTGAATCTTTGGAATTCTCTACCCCAAAGGGCTGTGGATGCTGAGTCGTTGAGTATATTCAATGCTGAGATAGATAAAATTTTACACTCTAGGGGAATCAAATGATATGGGGATCGGGCAGGAAAGTGGAGTTGAGGTCGAAGATCAGCCATGATCTTATTGAATGGCGGAGCAGGCTCGAGGGGCCATATGGCCTAATCCTGTTCCTATTTCGTATGTATCACCCTTGAGGTCTTGCTCTCCGGCATTGACCGTAATTCCTCATACTTGTAAGTCCTCCATACTAATCTTTCCTGTGTCATTGGTTCCCACATGGTCGATGACTTCCAGTTACTGTCACTCCCTTTCCAAATGTTTTTCCAACCGCTTTGTTCTGTCCTTCACCCTGGCACCAGGGATTCAACACCCATTACGATCACACCTGAAAAAATGCTGCCTATCTCTATCCCTGTAATTGAATATCTTGCCACTACCACTCGTCTATACTCTTTTTTTTGTCCTCCTGGGTAACCACTTGCTTCACAGTAGAATGGCATTGGTTATGATTACACTTCCTTGTATCTCCAATCTTCTCTTCATCACAGGCACTCAGCACTGACTAACTGAATAATATGTATTGGATTTTCTATGGCATTGTAGGACATGTGTTTCAAAAGGAAGTGGATCTGCCATAATGTTGGTGACAGTAAGTGAAACCATATGCTGCTTGGCAGGGGTTCTTGGGGTTGTAAGCATTTGGGAAAAGCGATAGTCGCAGAGGAAGTAATAAGTGGTTTGGAGGAGGATAGTAGTGTGGATTTGGGAGTTGTAGTGGGTATTTGGGGGTAGAGTGATGATTAGCGATTGGCTAGGCAGTACTGTGGATGGTATTTGAGGGAATTGGTAGTGAGCATGGTATTGGAATCGGCACGGTAATGAGAATTTGAATTGGCGGCTGGGGGAATGTAAATATTTGGGGAGGGAAGAGTTGATATTTAAGTATGTGGCATGACAAAGGTTAGGTATTTTGTTAAGTTTTGATTTGGTAGATGTTCCTTTAAATCTAGTCACAGAACATAAGCAGATTTAAAAACAAAGGTTGCAGTTCAGATTCTTGCACCAAGCTTACTTCAACACTGTGTTGTGAGTTTTGTCCGTTACAGCCTTGAGAAAGAAATAATTCAAAAGTAAATAATGTTGATTGTTTGGTTCAGTTTGTATTTAACCGACAGTTCCTTTTCGAATTTAAGGAGGTCAGATTTTCAAAATCCAGGCGTCCTGGTAGTTCTTTTCTAGGATATAAAAAAGGATTTAAATCAAAAATAGATGCAAAATCTCATGAGAGGAAGCTTTTTGATATCTCATAGAAGCAACCAACCAGTACAAGTCAGTTTGATATTCCTGGAAAAAAGAAGCACACTGTGCATTTAAAAGTTATTTGGAAAGGATTAACTTAGTTCTTAGAGCTGCAATCTTTTTATTATTTTGCTCACTTAGGAGTTAGGTCGAAGGTTGTCTACTGTAAATATATAACTGTGACTGTTTCTTATGTCCTTTTTCATCTTTTATAAAATAAATTTGCTTGATATTTTAAACCTAAAGCAAGATCTGCTGTGATGCTCAATCACTTTCAAAGACTGGAGAGAGATCTTTTGAAGGCAGAAATCCAGTAACTAAAGCCAATTACCAGGCACAGTTTGCTGTTCGTTTCCCAAGTGCATTATCGAAAGCTTACCTAGATCTCAAGGCAAGAATAGATAGTCTCAAAGGAATGGGTATTGGGATTCACCCATGGGAGTGCTCTAAGACACAAGAAGTGAAATAATCAAGGATAAGGAGGCTAGAAAAGACCCTGAAGTGTAACAAGTGCCAGTAGTGGTTAAGAGGGGCAAACGGTAGTTGAGTGGGCAGTGAGCAGTCTGAAAGATTGGTAATAAACAGTTGGGAAAAGAGAATATTTGGGAGGTGATTAATGATACTGGAGAGACTTTAGGTATTTGGAATAGTGATAGGATAGCAGGCAGTGGGGAGAGGCTGGGACCAAGGTGTAGAATTGGAATGAGATAAGGGTTGCAGTTTGAAAATAATAAATGAAGAGGATTAGCTGGACTCATACCTAATGCACATAAAGATGGTTGTGGTTGTCAGAGGCCAGTCATCACAACCTCAGGATGTCACTGTAGGAGTTTCTTAAGGCAATACCCTCAGCCCAACTATCTTCACTAATTTGCTAATGACCTTCCCTCCATCATAACGTCAAGAGTTGGCCTGTTCGCTGATAATTCTTGTGTTCAGTTCCACTAATAATTTCTCCGAAGCACCCCATGCCTGCTTACAGCAGGACTTGATAATATTCAGGCTTGAGCTGATAAGTGTCGCACAAATGTTAATTGAAATTTGATTTATTCCACATCATAAATTAGAGGCCCTGATAATGCATTGTGCATTACATGGCATAACGCACCTATTATAAAACTGCATTTCCTCATTGAACAACGCTGTGGGAGACTTGCAAGTATATGTGTGAGAGGTATGTAGTGGGAACTTTGTGCTCCTAATACATTTCAAAAATGTTGTGGCCTTGCATTTAATATTAAAAATTTTCATTTTTGATCATTCCTTTGCCATTCTTAATTGAGTTCTTTATTGTAGAAAAATATCCCAAGGCAATGCACAGAGATATAATGGATGCCAAGACAAAGAAGGATAAATTATGAGTGGTGCTGAAAAACTTGGTCGAAGAGATAGGTTTTAAGGAGGGCCTTAAAGAGAAGAGGGAGGTGGTGAGGCAGAGGGGTTTACGGAGGGAATTCTAGAGCATGGAGCCCAGACGGCTGAAGGCATGGCCGCCAATGGTGAAACGAAGAGAGAGGGAATACACAAAAGGCCAGAGTCGGAGGAACAGAGAGTTTGTGGGGGGGTGGGGAGGGGGTTGGGTTGGAGTTGGAGGAGGTTACATAGATAAGATGTGGTGAGGCCATGTAGGGATTTAAGCACGAGGGTGAGAATTTTAAATTGGGGGACTAGGAATGAATGTAGGCCAGCAATGACAGGGGTGATGGGAGAGCAGAACTTGATGTGGGATACGATATGGGCAGCCGAGTTTTGGATGAGTTGAAGTTTATGGAGGGTGGAAGATTGGCTGGGAGTGCATTGAAATAATTGAGTCTGGAGGTGACAACGCATGGATGAGAGTCTCAGCAGCTGATGTGCTGAGGCAGGGACAGAGTTGGGCGAAGCTATGGAGATGGAAGTACGTGATCTTTGTAATGGAGAGTGTAAGGGGTTGGAAGCTCAGCTCAGGGTTGAGTAGGACGCAACAGTCTGGTTCAACACAAGACAATGCTGGAGAGGGGGATTGAATTAGTGGAAAAAGTACAGAGTTTGTAATGAGGGCCAAAAACGATGGCTTTGGTCTTCCCAATGTTTAACTGGAGGAAATCACAGCTCATCCAAGACTGATTATTGGATAAGCAGTCTGACAGCACAGGCAGTGGAGGGTTTGAGAGAGGTGGTGGAGAGGTAGAGCTGCATGTTGTCAGTATACATGTGGAATTTGACCTCATGTCTGTGGATGTTGTTGCCAAGGGGCAGCATGTAGATGAGGACTTTGATCCAAATTATATCCCATTTATGTTGTAGAATAGATCAGAGCCAGCATCCCATTGTGCCAAAGTTATCCTGTTTTAGTCCATGATGTAATCAGCAATACCAGAGTAACTGAACATGTGAAAGATTTGCACAAGCTCAATTGCTGCAAAGTTGCATTTGCAACTGTACCATTCTGGCAATAGATCGTCCCCAATGTCCAACAAACGTCCATACAAGCCAACAATTTTAAAACGACACAGCAATGTCAAGTGGTGCCAACATTAACCATTACATCATAAAGCAAGGAAGAAAATTACTTTGTCAACATAAGAACATAAGAAATAGAAGCAGGAGTCGGCCATCCGGCTCCTCGAGCCTGCTCCGCCATTCAACAAAATCATGGCTGATCTTCTACCTCAACGCCATTTTCCTGCACTATCTCCATAATCCCTTGATGCCTTTAATATCTAGAAATCTGCCGATCTCTGTTTTGAATGCACTCAATGACTTAGCCTTCACAGCCCTCTGGGGTAGAGAATTGAAAAGTTCACCACCCTCTGAGTGAAGAAATTTCTCCTCATCTCAGTCCTAAATGGCCTACCCCTTATTCTGAGACTGTGACCCCTGGTTCTAGACTCACCAGCCAGGGGAAACATCCTCCCTGCATCTACCCTGTTGAGCCCTGTAAGAATTTTGTATGTTTCAATGAGATCACTTCTCATTCTTCTAAACTCAATCTCTCTTCATACGACAATCCCGCCATGCCAGGAATCAGTCTGGTGAACCTTTGTTGCACTCGCTCTATGGCAAGTATATTCTTTCTTAGGTAAGGAGATCAAAATTGTACACAGTACTCCAGGTGCGGTCTTACCAAGGCCCTATATAATTGCAGTAAGACATCTTTACTCCTTTACTCAAATCCTCTTGTAATAAAGGCCAACATACCATTTGTCTTCCGAATTGCTTGCTGCACCTGCATGTTAGCCTTCAGTGACTCATGTACAAGGACACTCAGGTCCTTTTGAACATCAACATTTCCCAATCTCTCACCATTTAAAAAATACCCTGCATTTCTGTTTTTCCTACCAAAGTGGATAACTTCACATTTTTCCACATTATATTCCATCTGCCATGTTCTTGCCCACACACATAGCTGTCTATATCCCCTTGAAGCCTCTTTGCATCCTCCTCACAACTTACATTCCCACCTAGTTTTGTGTTATCAGCAAACTTGGAAATATTACATTTGGTCCCCTCATCCAAATCATTGATATAGGTTGTGAATAGCTGGGGCCCAAGCACCAATCCCTGCGGTACCCCACTAGTCACAGTCTGCCAACCTGAAAAAAACCCGTTTATTCTTACTCTCTGTTTTCTGTCTGTTAACCAATTCTCAATCCAGGCCAGTATATTACCCCCAATTCCATGTGCTCTAACTTTGTTCACGAACCTCCTGTGTGGAACCTTATCGAAAGCCTTCTGAAAATCCAAATACCCCACGGTTCCCTTTGTCTGGAGGCAAGTCAAACACCTCATTTATATTTATAGCACTATCTCTGAAGACAGTGATGCTGAAAGAGACAATAGATTAGTATCCGGCTGCACGTGGATTAATCCTGTCATTGTGGGTATTGGTGTTTAATTCTGTTGTTTTGAGTTTAAATAATTGAGCACTGGTTCACCAGCCTGGTCAAAACAGGACTGAGCACAGTGCAGGAAAAAGGCACTTTTTGAGTGTTTAATTTGCATCATGAGGAAAAAAAAATCATCATTTTTGATATGTTTGTGATCGTTGGAATGTGCTAGGTGGACTGAATAACTTTTTATTGCACCTACATTCTTACCCGTTTATTAAATCTAAAATTAATTTTCTTGTAATTGCAGATTGTGTGTTTACAAAAGTACTTTGCTAGACTCTTAAAATGTTATGTAACATGAATGTATTCGTATAAATATTCATACATAGGAATAGGAGTAGACAATTCAGTTGCTCAAGCCAGTTCTGCTAATTTATTAGATTATGGTCAATCAATGCCTCTACTCCATTTACCTGTCGTTGCTCCATATCCCTTGATATCCTTGCTTAACAAAAACTTATCGATCTCAGTCTTGAAAATTTCAGTTGACCCAGTATCCAATTGGGGAAGAGAGTTGAAGATTTCTACAATCCTTGGTCTGAAGAAGTACTTCCTAATTTCACTCCTAAATGGCTTAGCTCTAATTTTAAGATTATGCACCCTTCTGGATTGCCCGACCAGAGGAAATAGCTTCTCTGTATTTATCCTATCAAATCTATTTATCATTTGAAGGCCTTGATTAGATCACCCCTCAACCGTCTAAACTCAAGGGAATACAATCCGAGTTTATGCAACCTCTCCTCATAATTCAACCTTTTAAGCCCCAATATAATTCTGGTAAATCTTCACTGTAGCCCCTCCAGGTTAATATATCCTTCCTGAAGTGCGATCCCCAAATCTGAACACAGTACTCCAGATGGGGTTTGACCAATGATCTGTACAACTAAAGCATAACTTTCTCCCCTTTGTATTCCAGCCTCCTTGAGATAAATGTCAACATTTGATTAGCCTTTTTGATTACTTTTGTACCTGTGCACTAGCTTTTAGTGATTTTACCTTTGCTCCTTTGCTCCTCCACTGTTTCTAGTTTCCCATCATTAAGAAAACATTCCAATTTGTCTTTCTCTGATCCAAAGTGGATGATGTCACACTGCCCCACATTGAACTCGATCTGCCATTCACCTAATACGTCTATGTCCCTTTGTAACTTCCTGCTCCCATCTGCACAACTTAGTGCGCCTCCTTACTTAGTGTCATCTTAAACTTGGATACACAACTCCAGTCTTTCATTCAAGTTATTGATGCATATGTTGAAAAGCTGAGGCCCCAGTACAGATTCCTGGACAACACTACTTGTCGTATCCCACCAATCAGAATAGGTTCCCTTTATCCCTACTTTTTTATCTGCTACCGGTCAACCAATTACCAACCTCTGTCACAAGGTTACCTCCCAATTCCGTCTACTTTCATTTTTGCTAATAACCTCTTGTGTGGAACCTTATCAAATGCTGTCGAGAAGTCCCATTAGACAACATCTATAGACACTCCCTTATCCACCATGTTAATGACCTCTTCAGAAAATTCAATTAGATTAGTCAGACATGACCTACTCTTCACAACTCCATTCTGACTCTCTTTGATCAGCTCATACTTGTCTAAGTGCTCAGTTACTCTATCCATTTATTTTTAAACAGGTGGAACATTTCAAGCAGCATTCAAATCCGTCAAAATGCCTACATTCTGTGTTTAACGTACATACAGGGGATGAAGTGTTATCTTATGAAGTATATGGGCATCTTCAGGTAAGGCAGTGCTATTGTACAGTTCTGATCCTTTTGACAAACATTTTAATGTTAGCATTATTAGAGCACATGCACCGGCTGTATGATAATTGATTGGTTGATTGATGCAGCAACATTTCAAAGTTTTGATTTGATTTTCGTTGTTGCTCTTCACTCCAGATTGATGCTGTATCTTTGTTCCTACTGTACTTGGTGGAGATGATTTCCTCGGGTCTACAGATTATCTACAATACGGACGAGGTATTATTTGTTAGACTGATGGATTAAAGCAAATAAGCATGTTTATTTCCCAAAATTTTATAAAGTAATGACACCACAATTAACTTGCTAAAAACTGAAGTTGCTTTCAAGTTTCAAAATGTGCTAATTGGTCTCCTATGATGTTGCACATGGGGGGACAAGACCAAGTGTAATATTTGGGTCAAGCAGGTGGCCTAGTTAGACCATGGTGGAAGACAGAGATAGGGGATGGGGGAAGATGGACAGGGCAGAAGAGGAGAGTGAAGAGGAGATGAGGAAAAGTGACAGATGCAGACGGGGGAGAGAGGGATGGGCAGGGGAGGAGCAAAGGCAAAAAAACCCACCTCAGCCAGTAGGGAGAGCAGCAAGCTCTCTCCATGGAGGATGGTCCACTTACCTCCCCAGAGCTGAATTTTTCTCTCAGTGTGGTTAATTGGTCTCCCGTCCCACAAGTCAGTGTTGGGGGGAGGATTTTAATGTTGATTATCATCGGGCGAGTGACAGCCGATCTGCCCACTTCACACCTGTTTGGGCATAAGTTAAAGTGTCACCCAACAAGTGCCCCAGGCTTTGGCTCACAAATATGAAACTGCACAAAGTTGACAGAGTCCTAAATAATGGCAGATTCAAATATTACAACTGCAAGCATACTCCAGTTTTAGCATTAAGTGGCTCATGCCCTTCTGAAACTAAATAAATTACTTGCATTTATATAGCACCTTATCATGTAGTGGAAATATAATAAAGCATTTCACACAGTTAAATACTTTTGGGTCTAGTTGCTGTTGTAATGTAGGCAAACATACATGGCATAGGAATGTCTTGAAGAGCCCTCAGTGCACTTCCTCTCCTCCGTCTCCCAACAACATGATTCCATCTCCTTTTGGTGATGATTGTTAATTATATACACTGTTTCTTTTGGGCAGACTCTACCTAATCTTCAAGACCACATCCGACTCAATGATTTCTTTAGTAACACTCCAATACTTCCATAAATTCAAGTATTCAACTAGCAGAGATGTTTTGCTGTGATACAATTTTAGTCATTTTTATTACCAAGGGTTGCTGGGGTTTTCTACAAGGCTCTATTTTTAAAAATTGCATTCGCCAAGCTACATTGCAAATCCTCAAAATAGATGAAAAGTTGTGACACTGATATGTATCAAAATTAATGCCATCTCCACTTTGAATATACACATCCAAGTTAGTAAGACATATCAACTGGTGAGTAGAAAAGCTTTCAATTTGACTACAAGGAAATTTTTTGACATCACAGTAATCCTTTGTACTTTGAAGCAAATTTCAGCATTTGACTTCGAGCTCAAAAATTGCTCTCAACAATAAACTAGTAAATCATAAGCAACATCATTTATCCCATGTTGTTAGTTACTTTCTAGCTTGAACAAATAATCTCAGTTCCAATATACTTTAGCCTTAAGCATATTCGGTCAAATCCTGAATCTGAACTTTGGGTGTGAATGGAAGCACTACGTTTCGAGTGTCTGTATTCAAATTTGCAATCTGAATTTCTTTGCTATGCAGTCCATCACAATAATCATTGCCTGCGAAGGCAGAGATATCGTCAAAGCTCAAATAGGTCAAGTTCAGAGAAGACAACTTTGAAGCTCATCCCTGATCTGCAATGTATTGTGGTACCTAGGAAATATAGCTTGCTGCATTTGAGAAGGCTGTATTCTTCATAATTTAATTAAATTAAACCTGACTTAAATGAGTAAAGGTTCACTATTGTGATACTCGATTGATGGCTGAATGGTCTTAAACTATGATAACACTAAAAATACTTGCATATCAAATGTCACCACAAATTGATTTACTGTTAATGATTATTTCTAATGAAAATGATCTGGAATTTTCATCATATTTCTCTTCCTTATATATTTCCCATCTTCATTTGTAAAATTAAAAAAAACGCATATTTTCACAAAACAGTACAATTTCTACCTTTACAGTCTGAAATCCATTAAAAAGAGTTATAGGAGTGTGAATGATGTTACTCATGTTGCGAAGAAATAAGGATGCCTCATTATCTTTATATAACACCTTCATTTTTGTCTCTAAGCTGAGTACACAAAGCACTGAGAGCAAATGATACAGATTTGTTTTCTCACTGGAAATCACAGAGTGGCCTTGAATATTGACATCAAGCCATTTAAATTCATTAAGGCATAATCATAGAATCATAGAAAGTTACGGCACAGAAAGAGATCATTCAGCCCATCGTGTCCGTGCCGGCCGACAAAGAGCTATCCAGTTTAATCCCACTTTCCAGCACTTGGTCCGTAGCCCTGTAGGTTACGGCACTTCACGTGCACATCCGAGTACTTTTTAAATGAGTTGAGGGTTCCTGCCTCTACCACCCTTTCAGGCAGTGAGTTCCAGACCCCCACCACCCTCTGGGTGAAAGAATTTCTCCTCTGCTCCCCTCTAATCCTTCTACCAATTACTTTAAATCTATGACCCCTGGTCACTGACCCTTCTGCTAAGGGAAATAGGTCCACCCTATCCACTCTGTCTAGTCCTGTCATAATTTTATATACCTCCAATTAAATCACCCCTTAGCCTCCTTTGTTCCAAAGAAAACATTCCCAGCCTATGCAATCTTTTCTTATAGCTAAAATTCTCCAGCCCAAATAAGGCTCCAAACATTAGTCATGTCATACCACTAAAATCAGTGTAGTTAGGGTTGATGTTTTTCCAGGTTAGGAATAGTAAATAGCAAGCTCAGACTTTAACTTTGAAAGAAATTGAACCTGAATACAGTGGCTCAGAAATTGCTTGGAGCGGTGAACCAACAGTGCTCGCTGCTCCATAAATTTATACTCAGCCACTAACTTATCGCGGTCTTTACTGGGTGCACTTCCTCTAATAGGTAGTGGAGGAGAGCTCAGCGTTAGCTCCCGCAAAGGTAGGACCCACAGGAGAAGCAAAAGGATCGCTCTCTCCCCTCGACCAATCAGATTGCAGGATTTTTGACAAGCTGCATTAACTGTCTCTGCAAGCTGCAATGTTAAATCCAGGAAGTAAAAAGTACAACATTAAAATCATTTGTAAAAACGGTTATAGACAGCAAAAAGAGAGTAAGAAATAATGGAATTAAATAATAAAGACAGAAGGGAAAAGTAAAAAAAAAGATTAGATCTGGTATTTTTAAGCATACCTGTTTTGTGGCAATATTAGTTACATTCCAGCTGGCAGATAAGCAAGTTGGCGCTGGTCCCATGTTTCCACTGATTTCAGCTGGCGATATTCCTTTAATTCATTTCGCTGGCGAACTAGGAGAAGCAAGTTCTGGATTTTCACGTTTGACAGCACCTGTGCGAACACCGGAACTTGCTCCTCGATTTCGCCACGATCAACGGTGAGCACTGTTGAGCTCACTGTTCTTTTTTATGCAGTTTGAGAGCCAGTGCTTTTATATCCAAGAAGTATTTGGATTTGTTTCCTCGGGCTGTACGCGAATGAAGCTCTCATCTTCTATTGTTTTTTAACAACTCTATCAATTTTTAGTGAAGCACAGAGCATTATGCTTAATTTGATGAGTATGTCTGTTAATTAAAGCAGACTAATTGTAGTTTGATTGATCTATGCATTGCAGAGGGAGCATTGCTTTAGATATAATAGACTGGAGGTTAAAATGTATAATCTTTCACAATGACAGATTTAAAT
Source organism: Heptranchias perlo (assembly GCF_035084215.1). NCBI lineage: Eukaryota > Metazoa > Chordata > Chondrichthyes > Hexanchiformes > Hexanchidae > Heptranchias > Heptranchias perlo. The sequence goes on along the minus strand of NC_090340.1, from coordinate 34,910,994 downwards.
GCTTTATGCAATTGTGTCCACCAGCTGAAAAGGAAAAAGCATTCATCATAGACAACTAGATAGCACAGAATTTTGAAGTTACAGCATTTTATCTGATGGGGTCCAAGTTCAACTCCAGACGACAAAAGACTAATGAAATTCAACATCCCTGTAGGCTGTGAAGGCATAGATGCAAACTGCAGGATTGGTGGTCTCAGTCATGTGTCATTGTTCACAGCACAAGCGTGATGATGTTTGACAGCATTTAGAATAAACGTGGACTAAAGCAAAAGAGAAGATAGCCGTCGGTTGATTAATTGGTGAATTATTCTCAGCTAGTAGCTGTGTGGTTGATTTGCATTTTCCTGGAACCAATATTGTTCAATGCAAGGTTAAACACTAAAATCTAGATTTTACTCTAGTAGTGTAGACCCAAATGGCTAGTGGCAGCTTTTAAACAGCCTCTGGAAGTGTGCTGGTTCCAGCCAATTTTTCGAGGTCAACTCATTAACAAAACTGCAGATGCAGATTAGTGAGTACACTAGACATAGGGAAGAAAATTGTGCATAATTTGAAGAGACAAGGGTAATTATGGGGAGTGTCACAATAGAGGGACACAAATTCTGAAAACCTTTGGAAAGACTCGAGAAGCATCTTGAACCAAAAAGGCTGAAAGTGCAGAGCACTAGGAAGAGACAGATAAAAGTGAAGGGAAAGTAAACCCAAGGTCCAGGAATTAGTCTACAAGGTGCAGGCATTCGTCTGCAGGCAACTGATGGAGCAGACCAACATCCAACACCTGTTTGATGGCTGCTGAAGTGCAGGTCGTGTGGCATCCTGCAGCGAATTGAAGCTAAGTTTCAGCACACTGCCAGCCGTTACTGTCACTGCATGTGCTGGCCCTGACCCAGACCCTGAGAACACAGTTTGCTGCCGACAAGTCAGTGACAAGTACGAATGCCAGGGCCTGCAGATGCTTGGTGCTATTTTGGTGGATATGGTCCACCAGGTTATGCTGGTTCTTGATTCTCCTGGCACACCTTATTTCAAGCAGTGCCACTGGAAGCATGCCATGCTGTGATTGGAATGCTTCCAAGTAAGCATTCAACACAAAAGTTAGTATGGCACTTGTGTATCTGAACAAGCCCATTGGATCTGCTGCCCCAGCTTCCTTTGGATTTAGGAGCCTCTGCCTTCATTAATTTTCTACCAAAATGAGATTGTCTGCAAATGCAGGTGTGCAGATACCAGCATATGGGCACAGAACATCTTGTGTGCAGCCTGACCTGCCTCTGTAGGTTCTCCTATTCTTCCACACATGTCTAAGAAGGGATTCCCATTGGGAATCCTATTGTACCAGTAATGGTGTTGGGAACAAAATAACAATAACTTACAACAGTTTATACAAAGGCTTACAAGAACCACATGCCAGCAGCAATCACAAAATGAACAAAAAATGGTTTAAAAATGGCCTGAACTATACCTGTGCCTTAACGATTGTGTTTTCTTGTTTATTAGGTAACTTTCATTCAAAATCTTGTTTTCTGTGTGGAAAGAAGCTACCGTAGGCCAGATTATGGTATGTGGGAGAGAGGAAGTAAATATAACAATGGCAGCACTGAACTACACTCAAGGTATGCTGTTTCACAAGATTCTTATTCAACCTAATATTTTTATAGTCCTACGTGAATTTAGAACATTGATTACCTGTATAAATATAATGGGAAATGCAAATTATTTGCTCTGCTTGTACCATAATATGCAGATATAACTTTAAATGCAGCATTCGTGATGCGATCATTTTTTTTCTCTACCTTTAACTAGGATTTTATTTTTCTTGTGTGCTTTTTCCTGTTCTAGGGTGATGAAAAAAAATCATTTTCCATATACTGTGGCCATTTGTGTTGAAAATGTGGCTTTTTCTTTATACTGTTATATCCACAATGTAAATTGCTTCTATGATTTTGGGAGGTGTTGGGCAATTTTCATACCTGTGTGCAATTAAGCTTAGAATGCCAACAGCTCCAGGGAATTCTGTCGTCCATTTGATTTTAAAAATATATCAGTTCACACATTGGTGCTGAAAAATCCCTAATATTGCAGTAATAATGCTACCCAAATGTCAAGACTTTTATTCAATATTTTAGCAATGGCATTATTACAGTAATAAATCATTTTAAATGAAAGTTTTTAAAATGGCTTGTTTCCCTACATTCCTTTTTTCTCTATTCTCTCTTTTGAACATATTGTTTCTTATTTATTTTAAGTTTAAACATCTTAACAAATGTGATAAATGATGTTCCCCAGGGATCTGTACTGGGGCCTCAGCTTTTCACCATTAATATTAATTACTTTGATGAAGGAATAGAGTAGTATATCCAAGTTTGCAGATGACACTAAATTAGGAGGGACAATATGTTGTGTAGATGGGAGCAGGAAGTTCGAAAGGGACATCGACAAACTATGGCAGATGGAGTTCAATGTGGAGAAGTGTCAGGTCATCCACTTTGAATTTGACAAAGGCAAATCAGAATATCTTAATGGTGAGAGACTAGGGACTGTAGAGGAGCAAAGGGATTTAAGTGTCCCTGTACACAAATCACTAAAAGCTGGTGCACAGGTACAAAAAGTAACCAAAAAGGCTAATGGAATGTTGGCCTTTATCTCAAGGGGGCTGGAATACAAAAGTGAAGAAATAATGCTTCAGTTGTACAGAGCCTTGGTCAGACCCATCTGGAGTACTGTTTTCATTTTTGGTCACCAAACCTCAGGAAAGAGTATATTGGCCTTGGAAGGGGTACAGCGCAGATTCACCAGAATGATAGTGGGGCTGAAAGGATTAAATTATGACTGCAGGTTGCATAAACTTGACCTGTAGTCCCTTGATTTTAGAAGGTTGAGATGATTTAATCGAGGTATTTTAAATGATAAAGGGATTCAATAGGGTAGATACAGAGCAACTATTTCCTTTGGTAGGGTAATACAGTACAAGAGGGCATAATCTTAAAATTAGAACTAAGCCATTAAGGAATGAAATCAGGGAGCATTTTTCACACAAAGGGTAATAGAAATCTTGATCTCGCTTTTCTAAAAGGCTGTGGATACTGCATAATTGAAGTTTTCAATACTAAGACTGATAGATTTTTGTTAGGTAAGAGTATCAAGGGATATGGAATAAAGGTAGGTAAACAGAGTTGTGGTACAGATCAGCCAGGATCTAATGAAATGACAGAACAGGCTTGAAGGGCTGAATGGCCTACTCCTATTCCTACATTCCTATAACTTTCCTTATAACTGCCTTTCTCTACCTCTACTTTCTCCCCATTTGTGATCAAACTATAACCCACAAAAGTTGAGTTAGTCCCTGTTTGGCTAAATACTAATTTTGAAAGCTGCTGATTTCAGTATTCTGGAGACTGAATATTCAACCTATTGGCTCAAACTGCGCCATCATTTTCAAGCTGACATTCAGCAGCCCAAGCTAATGACAAAATTAACTCAGTGGCGCAAGAAACTGACCCCTGACAAACCAAGTTATCTGGTAGAGCAGCAGTTACTAAATTAAAATTTATGCATTATGTACAGTTAAGCTCAGGTTAGCGGTAATGAAGTTATGAAAAAAGTTGATTTTAAAAGCTCTATATTTCTTTGTGCGAAAGTTAAAACTTAGTCATGGAAATAATTTCTTTCAGATGATTATCCCAGCTCTAATGGGCTACTTTATGGGTTGTATTATCTTGCAGTAAAAAGGGCAACATAGAAAGTACACGGAACTATCACATGACGTTCAACATAATGGTGATCACAGAAATTGTCACAGTTTCTATGCCAATATTTTTGAACAGATTCAAAGATGGTAATAGTTCAACAACATTGTCCTGTGATGTACATGTTGGACATCCTAGAATTGGCCGTGTCTTGCAAGATTGTTTTCTTTAAGATAGAGCCCTTTTAAAACTATTAACATATCCTCTTTGAGCTTTGTGCATGGTAGCTTCCAAAACTGGAAAGCTGTTTGTAATGAGTTAGTTGCCATTGGGAACAAGCTAAATCATTTCAAAATCCAAATTCATCCAGGCAGTGTGTTGGTGCTGGACTCTTTAGTGCTATTGGTGGAATGTAGGTTGCTCCTTTGATTGTCTTGCACAAGGAGGTCCTGATTTTCAATGTGTTATCTAGGGGCAGACTTTTAATCCAGGTTATGGTTCAACGTAAGGTTTCATAGGGTGATTGAGAGGAACTTTGGGTTAACGTGACAGGGATAGCTTTGAGAAAATCATAAATATATTTAAAGCTGCATTTCCCATAGTTTAATATTTGATGAAATCCATAATACTCTCCAAAATTAAGAGTTCAGAAAAAAATGGTTTAAACTCATTTATTTAATCAACATCAAAAAAAGTAGGATTTGGTTACTTAAAATACATAAAGTATCCACTTTAGTTAGCAGTAAAATTGTTACATGTATAATGTGATAGCTATTTTGCAATGTCATTTTTATATCTGCTTAAAACTGCCAGTGTGGAGGTAAAGAAGCCGAGATAATATTTTTTACTTCTTTGCACTTAGTGTGGATAAGTGATTGGCCAATAGTTGTCTGAGTGATCATGTTATGTTCACAGATTTTATAGCAGCTTTCTATATGTAATTGCTCACAGACTTTCTGTTATCCTTTTTTCATTCATTTCTTCCCTTTTTGGTGTCACATGGTACTAGTGAAACAAAAAAATAGGAATTAAAGAAGAAGGAAAATCTAGAGGAAATATTTAAATATAAGGGGGTAGAGTTTCTTCTTTGGGCGCAATCGGCATTTAGGCACACATTTCACTGGCGAGGTTACAGGTCGAGTTTCCTCTAAATGTATTAACATAATCACAAACGTAAAATCTTCCATGAATCAGTGCAATCCGGCAACTTAACAGAACGTAATTGTTTATTTTTTCATCTTTGCAATAAAAGATATTTATTGATGTATTGAAGAGTGGTAACCTGGTGCAGTTTTATTAATACAGCTGAAATGGGTTTATCACAAAAAAAATAAGCATTTTCAATAAGTGTCCAGTCTTCTGCCTGTGAGTAACCTGATTTTAAATCACTGAAAATGACTTGGAAAAACTATACTGAACCATTTGCTACTTTCATTGGTGTACACTAGTCAGTTTCTTAATAAAGTAAATATTTTTAAATATTTAAAACCATTTAAAGCGTGCCTACCAGTGCCCGTGCGCCTAAGAAAACTACCTTAGTTTGAAGACCCTCATTGAACAGCCGTAGTCGGCAGAAGCTCACCATCCTCGTCATTTCGTTCAGGGGGGCATGGTCAGTTTTGTGTGTGGGGTTGGCTTCAGCGTGATTTTTGAGCCAGCGCAAAAGGTAGCAGAAACTTGAATTACGCTGAACGTAATTTACGGCCAGTGTAAATCAAAATTCCGGGATGTTTTGCACTGATTCAGCTGGATTGCGCTGAAAAAGCCAGTGCAATCTGGCAAAAACTCTACCCCAAGGTATTCCCTTAGAAATATTAGAAGAATGTGTGGGTGCTATCTTCATCTTAGTGACTAATTTCCCACCTTTCCTTAATGGAGACCTGCCACTTTCTGCCAGCCCGCATGATGATTTGGTTTACAGAAATGGCCTTCAAAGCTGAATTTAAACAAATTTCACTTGGAAGAAAACAATGTTTTACATCCTTACATTTTGTGGGCTGTGATGTGAACACCCTAGTTGTCTCATTAAGAGCAAATAGCCCATTCTTTCTATTTCTTTCTACAAATCCTCATTCTGTTATATAACATTGCACAAAACAAATCAAATAGAACAGATTTACAAATATTTTGTTTGTATTAATGTAATGTTTTACCTTCATGTTCATTATTTTACACTTTTGTTGTGAAGATCAAACCAAATGTTGCTATAAGAGTGTGATGATTCATGTTCAGCAATTTGAAATGCATTTATATTTGTCATATCAGCAGAAGAATCCGCCTTGTGCCTTTCAACACAAACACTGTCTGCTTCTAAGATGCTTTTTGTATTGATTTTTGTGTGTACTGCGATCTCAAACATGCCTTTTCTTCAACAGTTCAGTTGGTATGGCCAAAGCAGCGCTGGAAGCAATCAATGGCTTTAATCTCTTTGGCAGTCAGGTATTTTGAACAATATTTATTGCTTTTTAGTTTCTATATCATAACTGGTAACGGTCAGTAATCCATCAACAGTTGTGAAAAAGAAGGCATACAGGGTCACGACATAGTACATTATATTATTCTCAAAGAGTCTAGTGTTCATTCAAGATCCCATTCTTAATATAAATTGATTTATATGGAAAGTTAATTATTATAAATTGCCCTACTATGAAAATTAAATTACACAAAAGCAAGTAAGAGTAAGTAATTGCATTTTAATTACTTTTGCGTAGCCTCTGAAGAAAATGTATTTGGTTTAAATAATTTGCAAAGAGATACAAAATTTAAGAGTTCTCTCTCTTTTGTTTTAACACATCGAAGTAGTATAGTTTTCAGTCTTTAATTAAATAATTATATGACTGCATTTGTAAACCTTGCAATGAGCCCAATTATCAGTTGCAAAACCTTTTTTAATGTCAGAAGATTGAGTTAAAATTGAATATTTCTGAGAGTAATATGCAGATGATCTTCTAATATTTTAAAATTTAAATAAGCATGTATGGCAGAGCTGAAGTTTTCAATTTGATATTTGTCCAATCTGGTTAATATGAAATGTGAAAGGATGCTGTAAATTCACGTTATTTTTGTTGAAGTGACAGAGGATGCCAATCTGTGCTGGGATACTAAACCCGAATCCTAGGAAGATTCCACCCAATTATGCCTTAATGTATTCATATACAGTTTTGGATGGAAAGGAGAATTACTCCAAATGGACAGTTGCCACTAACCATCTCAAAAAAAAGGAAGAAGTTATAATTTGTGTAACTGAACTAAATTTATAGGTTCTCATCCTATTTTACATGTTCACATCCAGAGTTGCCCTAAGGTTCAATCCTTGGCCCATTCCTATTCCTTATATACATATTCATAGCTTCCACATGCATATTGATAATGAGCTCTACCTCTTTGCCTCCACCCATAGCTCTGTGACCACCGCTCTATTGTCAGATCACTTGTCTGACATCAAGTTGTGGATAACTCGGAACTTTTCCGTAACACAATATTGGCAAGACCAAAACCATCTTGTTTGGCTCCCAGCAAAGGCTCAGGACCCTTACTCTTAGCTACATCGCTCTCCCTGCCTGCTCATTCAGGCTGAACCCAATGGTGCACATCTGGCAACAACCCACCTATTGTTCTTTGCCTATGCCACTGCCAGTGGTAAATTTCTCCAATAATTGGTATTATCTTTGGAGCAAGAGAAAGCCAGTGCTTAAGCTGAAATGTATCTTTACCAACATGCTGAAAATTTACTGACCCTACAGTAGAAGAGTAGCTTAAGAGAAAATAATTGGAAAAACATTACACTGAGCACAGAATGAGAACTTTTGCCTTCTAATGTAACTGGTGAGCCTTCTATGACTTCAATCACAGGTAGTCAGAAGAAGGGGCGTATCTTTGAGCTGCATTTGTGTAACAGGTTGAGAGAGATTAAGGTACCACCGTTGGAGCAACTATGAATAACAAGTGTTCTTCTCAAATAAAAACAGAAAATGCCGGAAATACTCAGCAGGTCAGGTAGCATCTCTGGAGAGAGAAAGTTAACGTTTCAGGTCGATGACCTTTCATCAGAACTGGAAGAAGTGAAGATTTAACAGTTTTAAGCAAGTACAGAGCCGGGGGGAAGGGGAGGAGTGGAAAGAACAAAAGGGAAGGTCTGTGTTAGGGTGGAGGGCAGGAGTGATTAAATGACAAAAGGAATGAAGGTGCAAGTAAAGAAACAAAAGATGAGTCTAGAGGAGCTGTAAATGGCAACAGCAGAACCATTACCAGTACCTGCTGTCAGAAAAAATGGGAGCAGTGCTAATGGTCTAAAGTTATTGAAATTATTGTTGAGTCCGGAAGGTTGTAAAGTGCCTAATCGAAAGATGAGGTGCTGTTCCTCGAGCTTCCGTTGAGTTTCATTGGAACAGTGTAGGAGGCCGAGGATGGAGAGGTGGGATTGGGACGGAAAATTAAAATAGCAAGCGACCGGAAGGTCAGGGTTACGTTTGCGGACTGAACAGAGATGTTCAGCAAAGCGACCACCCAATTTGCGTTTGGTCGCCCCAGTGTAGAGGAGACCACAGCGAATACAGTGTACTAAATTGATAGAAGTACAAGTAAATCGTTGTTTCACCTGGAAGGAGTGTTTGGGGCCCTGAATGGTGGAAAGGGAGGAGGTGAAAAGGGCAGGTGTTGCATCTCCTGCGCTTGCATGGGTTAATGTAAGGGGAAGGGGAACGGGTGTTGGGAGTAATTTGCCACCTCACCTCCATTCAGTCCGCAAGCGTGACCCTGAACCTCCGGTCGCTTGCCATTATTATAATTCTCCGTCCCACTCCTACTCTGACCTCAACACATGCAGAAATATGTTGATATAAATGGATTCGAAGTATGTATTTTATCATCTCTATAATAGAACAGATTTACACAAGTAATGTACTTTCAGCATTGAAATACAGAATTCCTCAGGTTGTGAGGAAAAATACAAAAATGGATTTTCATTTATCCAAGTACATTTCTATCCAAATCCGTTGCATATCCAGCTCGAAGTCATATGTTCAAAATCCTCTAAAAGAAACTAAAATGGATTTCCTTGGTACTAACTTTAAAAATGTAAAGGGTGCAGTTGCATAGATTCCAAGCCATGTTGTTAATTGTGTCCACAAAATATAGTGATAACAAATTGGGTGGGGGGAGGGGGGGTGGGGCAAGGCTTTGGGAAAATGGATGCTAAAGCAAGGACGGAAATATTAGGAGCGGTGACCAAAATCTTGGTCAAAGAGGTGTGCTTTAAGGAATTCGTAAAGGAGGAGATGGAGAGGCAGGGTGGTGGATTAGGGAGGGAATTCCAGGACATGGGGCATAGGCGCTGAAGGTACAGATGGCAATGGTGAGACAAAGGGAGGGAGTGTGCACAATAGGCTAGACGCAGACAAACGGAAATCCCTCAAGGCACATCCTTCCAGTTGATGTACAATTTGCAATATCATACAATCTGTCAAATTTGTTTACTACTGAGAGGTGAATAATAAGGTAAAACTTCTAATAGATAAAACTTTGTGAAAATTCTCTCTGACTCCAACAGAACTTAAGAGCATCAGTCTTCTATTACAAGTTGCATTGTTCAACCCTGACCAGTTGCATTAGTTAGGTGATACTTTTGTGGTCCCAAAAGGATTGGAACCACAAGTTTCATCAAATGTTGGATCCATCAATTTATCTTCATAATCTTCAATTTTAACCAGTTAATGTCTGATACCATTTTTCCATTTCAGCATCTTGCTGTTTCTTAAATGAGTCTAGTATACTGATGTCAAATGCTCTTCCTTGCAACCTCTCCCAGCTGTTAACCCTTCTCTGTGTAAAGAAATACATCTGTCCTAAATTTAACCTTCACAGTTTTGAACCTGTGCACTATTGTTCTGCTGCTGTGATGTATCTGAAAATATTGGGTTTACTTTCTCTACCCTGCTAAGTACTATACACCTCTAAGATTTCCTTTGAGACATGTCTTTTCAATATGAAGAGCCCTGCCTTATCAACCATTCCTCATATCTCTTCCTTTTGACACCAGGGTTCAGCCTTGCTTCTTAGTATGGTTATAGCACAGAGGGAGGCCATTTGACCCATTGAGCCCGTGCTGGCTCATTGTAAGAGCAATCCAGTTAGTCCCCTTCCTCTGCTCTTTCCCCGTTGTCCTGCAAATTTTTTCCCTTCAAGAATTTATCCAATTTCTTTTTGAAAGCCACGATTGAATCTGATTCCACCACTCTTTCAGGCAACGCATTCCAGATCAGAACCACTCACTGCGTAAAAAAGTTTTTCCTCATGTCGCCTTTGGTCCTTTTGCCAATCATCTTGAATCTGTGTCCTCTGGTTCTCGACCCTTCCGCCAATGGGAACAGTTTCTCTCTATTTACGTTATCTAAACCCTTCATGATTTTGAACACACGTCTATTAAATCTCCTCTTAACCTTCTGTGTTCTAAGGAGAACAACCCCAGCTTCTCCAGTCTATCCACATAACTGAAGTCCCTCATCCCTGGAACCATTCCAGCAAATCTGTTCTGCACTCTCTCTAAGGCCTAGATTATGGAGCAGTTCCTGCAGATGGGAGGGTGGCAAATGTAACCCCACTATTTAAAAAAGGAGGGAGAGAGAAAACAGGGAACTACAGACCGGTTAGCCTAACATCAGTAGTAGGGAAAATGCTAGAGTCTATTATAAAGGATGTGATAATACGACACTTAGAAAATAACAACGGGATTAGATAAAGTCAGTATGGATTTATGAAAGGGAAATCATGTTTGACAAACCAACTGGAGTTTTTTGAGGATGTAACTGGTAGAATAGATAAGGGAGAACCAGTGGATGTGGTTTATTTGGATTTTCAGAAGACCTTTGATAAAGTCCAACGTAAGAGGTTAGTGTGCAAAATTAAAGCACATTGGATTGGGGGTAATATACTGGCATGGATTGAAAATTGGTTAACAGACAGGATACAGAGAGTAGGAATAAATGGGTCGTTTTCGTTTTGCAGGTGGTGACTAGTGGGGTACCGCAGGGTTCAGTGCTTTGGCCCCAGCTATTCACAATATATATCAATGATTTAGATGAGGAAACCAAATGTAATATTTCCAAGTTTAATGACGACACAAAACTAGGTGGGATCGTGAGTTGTGAGGAGGATGCAAAGAGGCTTCAAGGCGATTTAGACAAGTTGAGTGAGTGGGCAAATACATGGCAGATGCAGTATAATCTGGATAAATGTGAAGTTATCCACTTCGGAAGGAAAAACAGAAAGGCAGAGTATTATTTAAATGGTGATAGATTGGGGAATGTTGATGTACAAAGGGACCTGGGTGTCCTTGTACACCAGTCACTGAAAGCAAACATGCAGGTGCAGCAAGCAGTTAGGCAAATGGTATGTTGGTCTTCATTGCAAGAGGATTTGAGTACAGGAGCAAGGATGTCTTACTGCAGTTATACAGGGCCTTGGTGAGACCACACTTGGAGTATTGTGTGCAGAAAGGATATACTTGCCATAGAGGGAGTGCAGTGAAGGTTCACCAAACTGATCCCTGGGATGGCAGGACTGTCGTATGAGGAGAGATTGGATCAACTCAGCCTGTATTCACTCGATTTTAGAAGAATGAGAGGGGATCTCATTGAAACATATAAAATTCTGACAGGGCTAGACAGACTGGATGCAGGGAGGATGTTTCCCCTGGCTGGGAGGTCCAGAACGAGGGGGGTCACACTCTCAGGATAGGACATTTAGGACTGAGATGGGGAGACATTTTTTCACTCAGAGGGTGGAATTCGCTACCACAGAAGTCTGTGGAGGCCAAGTCACTGAATATATTTAAGATGGAGCTAGATAGATTTCTAGACACAAAAGACATCAAGGGGTATGTGGAGAGAGCGGGAATATGGTATTCAGATAGAGGATCAGCCATGATCATAATGAATGGCAGAGCAGTCTCGAAGGGCCGAATGGCCTACTCCTGCTCCTATTTTATATGTTTCTATGTTTCACATCCTTCCTAAAGTGCGGTGCCCAGAATAGGACACCATACTCCAGCTGTGGCCGAACCAGTGTTTTATAAAGGTTCAACATAAGTTCCTTGCTTTTGTACTCTGTGCATCTATTGTAAAGCCCAGGATCCCATATGATTTTTTTAACCGCTTTCTCATAATAGCATGAATAAAGGATTGGTTAAAGGACCTTGTTGTAAAAACCCATTTGGTTCACTAATGTACTTTAGAGAAGGAAACCTGCCATCCTTACCCGGTCTGGCCAATATGTGACTCCAGACCCACAACAATGTGGTTGATTCTTAATTGCCCTCTGAAATGGCCTAGCAAGCCACTCAGTTGTACAATCTCGCTTTAAAAAAAAGTCACAATAAGAATAAAACCGGACGGACCACTCGACATCGGACCACGATGCACCGGACACGACAAAGGCAAACCAAGCCCAATCGACCCTGCAAAGTCCTCCTCACAAACATCTGGGGACTTGTGCCAAAATTGGGAGAGCTGTCCCACAGACTAGTCAAGCAACAGCCTGACGTAGCTGTACTCACAGAATCATACCTTTCAGCCAACGTCCCAGACTCCTCCATCACCATCCCTGTGTATGTCCTGTCCCACCGGCAGGACAGACCCACCAGAGGTGGCGGTACAGTGATATACAGTCAGGAGGGAGCAGCCCTGGGAGTCCTCAACATTGACTCTGGACCCCATGAAATCTCATGGCATCAGGTCAAACAGGGACAAGGAAACCTCCTGCTGATTACCACCTACCGCCCTCCCTCAGCTGATGAATCAGTCCTCCTCCATGTTGAGCACCACTTGGAGGAAGCACTGAGGATAGCATTGTACTCTGGGTGGGGGACTTCAATATCCATCACCAAGAGTGGCTCGGTAGCACCACTACTGACCGAGCTGGCCGAGTCCTGAAGGACATAGCTGCCAGACTGGGCCTGCGGCAGGTGGTGAGCAAACCAACACAAGGGAAACACCTACTTGACCTCATCCTCACCAATCTACCTGTCGCAAATGCATCTGTCCATGACAGAATTGGGAGGAGTGACCACCGCACAGTCCTCGTGGAGACAAAGTCCCGTCTTCGCACTGAGGACACCATCCAACGTGTTGTGCGGCAGTATCACCGTGCTAAATGGGATAGATTCAGAACAGGTCTAGCAGCTCAAAACTGGCCCTCCGTGAAGCACTGTGGGCCATCAGCAGCAGCAGAATTGTATTCCAGCACAATCTGTAACCTCATGGCTCGGCATATTCCTCACTTTACCATTACCAACAAGCCAGGGGATCAACCCTGGTTCAATGAGGAGTGTAGAAGAGCATGTCAGGAGCAGCACCAGGCGTACCCAAAAATGAGGTGCCAACCTGGTGAAGCTACAACTCAGGACTACATGCATGCTAAACAGTGGAAGCAACATGCTATAGACAGAGCTAAGCGATTCCACAACCAATGGATCAGATCAAAGCTCTGCAGTCCTGCCACATCCAGTCGTGAATTGTGGTGGACAGTTAAACAACTAATGGGGGGAGGAGGAGGCTCTGTAAACATCCCCATCCTCAATGATGGCGGAGTCCAGCACGTGAGTGCAAAAGACAAGGCTGAAGCGTTTGCAACCATCTTCAGCCAGAAGTGTCGAGTGGATGATCCATCTCGGCCTCCTCCCAATGTCCCCACCGTCACAGAAGCCAGTCTTCAGCCAATTCGATTCACTCCACGTGATATCAAGAAACGGCTGAGTGCACTGGATACAGCAAAGGCTGTGGGCCCCGACAACATCCCGTCTGTAGTGCTGAAGACTTGTGCTCCAGAACTAGCTGCGCCTCTAGCCAAGCTGTTCCAGTACAGCTACAACACTGGCATCTACCCGACAACGTTGTAAATTGCCCAGGTATGTCCTGTCCACAAAAAGCAGGACAAATCCAATCCAGCCAATTATCACCCCATCAGTCTACTCTCAATCATCAGCAAAGTGATGGAAGGTGTTGTCAACAGTGCTATCAAGCAACACTTACTCACCAATAACCTGCTCACCGATGCTCAGTTTGGGTTCCGCCAGGACTACTCGGCTCCAGACCTCATTATAGCCTTGGTCCAAACATGGACAAAAGAGCTGAATTCCAGAGGTGAGGTGAGAGTGACTGCCCTTGACATCAAGGCACCAAGGAGCCCTAGTAAAATTGAGGTCAATGGGAATCAGGGGGAAAACTCTTCAGTGGCTGGAGCCCTACCTAGCACAAAGGAAATTGTAGTGATTGTTGGAGGCCAATCATCTCAGCCCCAGGACATTGCTGCAGGAGTTCCTCAGGGCAGTGTCCTAGGCCCAACCATCTTCAGCTGCTTCATCAATGACCTTCCCTCTATCATAAGGTTAGAAATGGGGATGTTCGCTGATGATTGCACCCCCTCGGAAAATGAAGCAGTCCGTGCCCACATGCAGCAAGACCTGGACAACATCCAGGCTTGGGCTGGTAAGTGGCAAGTAACATTCGCGCCAGGCAATGACCATCTCCAACAAGAGAGAGTCTAACCACCTCCCCTTGACATTCAACGGCATTACCATCGCCGAATCCCCCACCATCAACATCCTGGGGGTCACCATTGACCAGAAACTTAACTGGACCAGCCATATAAATACTGTGGCTACAAGAGCAGATCAGAGGCTGGGTATTCTGCGGCGAATGACTCGCCTCCTGACTCCCCAAAGCCTTTCCACTATCTACAAGGCACAAGTCAGGAGTGTGATGGAATACTCTCCACTTGCCTGGATGAGTGCAGCTCCAACAACACTCAAGAAGCGCGACACCATCCAGGACAAAGCAGCCCGCTTGATTGGCACGCCATCCACTACCCTAAACATTCACTCCCTTCCCACCGGCGCAACGTGGCTGCAGTGTGTACCATCTACAGGAGGCAAGGCTTCTTCGACAGCATCTCCCAAACCAGTGACCTCTACCACCTAGAAGGACAAGGGCAGCAGGCACATGGGAACAACAACACCTGCATGTTCCCCTCCAAGTCACACACTATCCCGACTTGGAAATATATCGTCGTTCCTTCATCGTCGCTGGGTCAAAATCCTGGAAATCCCTTCCTAACAGCACTGTTGGAGAACCTTCACCACACGGACTGCAGCGGTTCAAGAAGCCGGCTCCTCACCACCTTCTCAAGGGCAATTAGGGATGGGCAATAAATGCTGGCCTCGCCAGCGACGCCGACATCCCATGAACGAATAAATAAATAGTAGGAATTAACAGGTCATTGTCAGGCAAATGTTACTAGTGGAGGGCCGCAAGCATCAGCTATTTGCAATCTATATTAATGACTTGGAGGAAGGGACCGAGTGCAATGTATTCAAGTTTGCTGTTGATCCAAAACTAGGTGGGAAATTTAGCTGTGAAGAGGACACAGAGTCTGCAAAGGGATAGAGACAGGTTAAGTGAGTGGGCAAGAAGGTGGCTGATGGAGTATAATATGGGGAAATGTGAGGTTATTCACTTTGGTAGGAAGAATAGAAAAGCAGAATATTTTTTAAATGCTATGAAACTATTAAATGTTGGTGTTCAGAGGGATTTCGGTGTCCTTGTATACGAAACACAGAAAATTAACATGCAGGTACAGCAAGCAATTAGGAAGGCAAATGGTATGTTGGCTTTTATTGCAAGGGGGTTGGAGTACAAGAGTAGGGAAGACTTGTTGCAATGTACAGAACTTTAGTGAGACCACCTGGAGTACTGCGTACATTTTTGGTCTCCTGACCTAAGGAAAGATATACTTACCTTTTGAGGCAGTGCAACAAATGTTCACTGGATTGATTCTTGGGTTGAGAGGGTTGTCCTATGAGAAGAGATTGAGTAGAATGGGCCTATACTCTCTGGAGTTTAGAAGAATGAGAAGTGATCTTATTGAATGCTATAAAATTCTAAGAGGTCTTGACAGGGTAGATGCTGAGACGCTGTTTCCCTTGGCTGGAGAGTCTAGAACTAGGGAGCAGAATCTTAGGATAAGGGGCCAGCCATTTTGGACTGAGATGAGGAAGAATTTCTTCACTCAGAGGATTGTGAATCTTTGGAATTCTCTACCCTAGCGGGCTGTGGATGCTCAGTCATTGAATATATTCAACAACAACAACATTGCATTTATGTAGCGTCTTTAACGTAGTAAAACATCCCAAGGCACTTCACAGGAGCGTAATCAAACAAAATTTCACATCGAGCCTCATAAGGAGGTATTAGGACAAATGACTAAAAGCTTGGTCAAAGAGGTAGGTTTTAAGGAGCGTCTTAAAAGGAGGAGAGAGAGGTTGAGAGGTGGACACATTTAAGGAGGGAATTCCAGAACTTAGGGCCTAGGCAGCTGAAGGCATGGCCACCAATGGTGGAACGATTAAAATCGGAGACGTGCAAGAGGCTGAGATCAATAGATTTTTGGACTCTAAAAGAATCAAGGGATATGGGGATCGGTTGGGAAAGCGGAGTTGAGGTCGAAGATCAGCCATGATCTTATTAAAAGGCAGAGCAGAGTCGAGGGCTGTATGGCCTACTACTGATCCTATTTCTTACGTTTCTCAACCTGTCCTGCCACCTTCAAAGATTTGTGCACATATACCCTCAGGTCTCTCTGTTCCTGCACCCCCTTTAGAATTGTACCATTTAGTTTCTCCTGTGTTAATGAGCAAGCAGTCTAATCGGCTCCATTCACATAGTGTATAGATTTTAGAATTGTTCTAGCTCATATATCACAATCTAAAAGGCTTCATTGTTTAAATATTTCTTACAATGTCAAATGAAAAATTGTCTTATGTTTGAAACCCTAGTATTTTGAAAATAACAGTGAAAAAGAAATGCCTTCTTCGATGTATGTGTGTGTGAAAGTATGATTGAAATATATTATGCCTTTTGACTTTATAGGGTTGTTCTTGGTCAGTCATTTTTGTTGATTTTGATGCTCACAATCGGAACAGACAAACCTTGTGTTCATTACTGCCACGAGAATCGAGGTCGCATGTAAGTAGTTTTGGAGACAATTAGCACATCCTTACAAAAGGAGAAGTAAATGCTTACATCATTCTACATAGCTAATGATTTTGTTATTTTGAAACCTATAATGGTTTGGAGGGCTTGAAAGTAAGTGCTGATTATAACTGGCCCTTTCGGTCATTAGTGTTTGCATCAGGCCACTGAGGACTAATGAACAATGGCTAAACTCAGATTATGGCCATAGTATTTGAAATTAGTAAGTGGCTATGAAACTGTTGTTATAAATCCACAGAGTTTTGGAAATGTGGATCAAATTTAGCACGTGATTGAAAATGGGATAGTTGTCACAGAGTAACAGGAATAACTGATACTTTTAGAAATTAAACTGGCATACATATTGCCATCGAAAGCAGCACCGCCATTATTAGATATAGAGGACAAACTATATTCTTCGGAGCTGAGTTATTGCCAACAGATGTTGCACGGATTTTCTGGTTACTCAGTAAAATAAGCAATAAAACTATGTATGGTTGGCACAGTAAATTTTCACAAGTAATACAAATAGGATCCTGATTTGTAATTTTGGAAATGTTTTTATTGATCCTCTCCCCCGCTGCCCCTTTTTCCTTTTTTTTTGAAGGCAGTAACTGATGCTGGGGTACAGTTCCACAGGCAGCAACGCCTTACCCACTACCACCCCTCCCCCTCCCAGAACTGTTTTTGATATGAAAGCCTGTACAGTTCATTTTGACAGGCTGGTCAACTGCAGGTGCATGGCAAATATGCCCAATCTTGTTCTTATCTAACAACCATACATGCACACTTTCCAGCAAGGATCACAAAATAACATTCCACCCCTACCTTGAGAAAACTGAGGCCAGTTTAAACGCTCTGCTCCTCCCCAGCTGACCCTGCAGAGATCAACCAGCTTGGCACAGATCAGAGATTGACCTTGAAGATCTGTATAGCTTGGTATGGTTATTCAAAATGCAGTACCCTCTGAACTATCAAGTAGCTATGTAAAATCAAAAAAATATATATACATGGGATTGTTTGTTTTCTGGTAATCTGCCAAAAAATTGGTAATACTGTAGTTCTAGTTACATAAAACCACATAACTATAGGTCCTTCATTTCGTAGCCCTTTCACCTGTGTCATGTCACTTTTACCGTGCACAGCACAATAGTCTCTAACATGTGTGAAACAATGTTTTGCTAAGTCCTTTCAGTGACATGTTGATTTCTCCATCCCAGTTCTTTTTTGTGTTTATGCATATTTCCGACCTTGGCCATTTCAATTTATTTGTTTTTCCTGCTGACCTGTTTCCTTTGTATTTTATACTTCCAGTGTGCCTGCACCACCAGCAGCCCATGATCAACACAGAAAGGATTCACTACATTTTATACTATATATATTGTGTTGTCCATAGTATAATGCTGTTGTTGTTGTTATAAACCAGTGTATCCTCTGACTCACTATGATCAACACTACAGAAAAACCATTAGTATATTGTAAAGAGTAACAAGTTGCAGAGAGTTTACGGCAATAATTTAATCTCACGGTTTTAATGCCATTTATAAACTGTTCCAGTTTAATCTCATGGTTTATGATGTCATCAGAACTCCATGTTAACATTACTGTTTTATGCTCTTTGTTTTTCTGCGTCATGCCCAAAAGCAATAATACATTATAATTTATGATTTCCGCAATGACTTAGCAGATTTATCCATAGATTGGCTGAGGCATACTGACAGAAAAGGTTCCAGGTTAGATCTCCAGTCTGTGTTGACTTAATTGATCTCAACCAGGGTAGCAGTCAGGATGTTACAATTGGCCTTGGTGATCTGACTTAGAGAGGGAAAAGTAGGCCAGAGTTCACACATGATCACTATCCAATAACCTCTGCTGGTGAACATCTCTGGATGCCAGCTGAGGACTGAATCTGGCTTGATTGAAATGTTGCCTGTAGTCAAGTGGTATGCTGGCACACTCTTGTCGAGGCTCACACATAAATAATGGTGACTTGGGCAAGGTACCAAATTGGTGAGAAATAAAAGAAAATGTTTTAATCTTGGGATTTCAAACATTGCAGCTTTTATTTAACTTAAATAAAATGACCTAAGACCTAATTGACTATGACATTTATATAGTATTTCACAAGTTAAATGTCAATTCAGAACTTTAATTTCTCCTTAGTACAGTGTAATCCCTAATTTACACTTGATATAAAACTCATTTTTTGTCCAATGGTCCCAAGTTTCTTCTTGTTTATTTCAATATAACTGCCAGAGTGTGGTTTTGTCGTACAGTAGTTTGTCATGCAAATGAATAATTATATATAAATTTATGACCATCATTTAATATATTGTGTGTAGATTTGAATCATATAGAATATGTTGCTGCTAGACAATCACAGCAAAATGATTTATCATGTTCTGTAATACATTTTCCAGAATACTGATGCTGCTCTACTGCCATGTATAAGTTACCCTGCATTTGCAGTGGATGATGATGCCTTGTTTAATCAAACTCTTGAGAAAGTTGTTCGCAAACTGAAAGGAAAACATGGATTGAAACGCTTCTTAAGAGATGGATATAGAACAGGATTGGAGGACCATTCGCGGCGTTACTACAAACCAGCAGAAATCAAGGTACTTCGGACAAATCTCTGTTTCAGTCACTTTCCTAATGCATTCTAATAAATCTTAATTTGTTTTGAGTTTTTTTAATGAACCCTAATTTTGTAAATGAGCTATCTCTTCATTCTTTTAGGCAACCCTTGTACTACACACCATTCCCCACTCTGAGGCCAAGGCCTCTGTCCATGCTTTGGTCTATGATTCAGCCAGTTTATAGAAGGTGTGAGAGCAAAAGTTTAATTTGCTCCCTTAACTTTCAACCTATTGGGAAAAAAAATCTCCCCATTATTTGGTTTTTCTTTGTATTGCGCTGCTGAGATGAGAAACTTGCTGGGTGTGGAATTATGGTTACAACTAGCGTTCTCCAATATGCAGTGCCAATGCCAAACAGCAACTGTAAACCTATTTTGTTTCTAATCTGGGACTATACAGTGCATTCTTTTATTCTGACTGAGAGGTCAAAATATGAAACTCAGAATTTGTGTTTAGATGGTGCCATCTTACATTCTCAGGACATCCTAAAGCGCTTCTCAGCCAATAATTAATTTTGAAATACCGTCACTGTTGTTTTGTAGGCAAACGCACAACTGATATGAAATCAGGAAGGCCCCTCAAACAGCTAATGAGGTATATGATAAGTTCATCTGTTTTGGTGGTGTTAGTTGAGGGATGAAAGTTGGCTAAGATACCAGGAACATTCCCTGGTCTTCGAATAGTACCATGGGATCTTTTATGTCCACCTGAGCAGGTAGACAGAGCTTCCAGCAAAGAAACGATAAGGCACCACATTGTAAACTCATGACTAAGGTCAGAGGATGTGGAGTCGGGACAGGTAGCAGAATGGATAGCAAGCTCGATACAAAACGGAAAACAGAGAGTAGAGGTTAAGGGTAGCTACTCAGACTGGCAAAAGATGGGAAGTGGCGTTCCACAGGGATCGGTGCTGGGACCACTATTGTTCACAACTTACATTAATGACTTGGACTCGAGAATTGGAAGTACAATTTCAAAATTTGCGGATGACACCAAATTGGGGGATGTAGTTAATACAAAGGAAGAATGCATCAAAATGCAAGAAGACATTTATAAACTTGCAGAATGGAAATGTAATTGGCAAATGAATTTCAATATGGATAAGTGTGAGGTGGTGCATTTTGGTAGGAAGAATAAGGAGGCCACATATTGCTTGGATAATAAGAGCCTAAATGGAGTTGAGGAGCAAAGTGATCTCTGGGTACAGATACAAAATCACTAAAAGTAGTGACGCAGGTTAATAAGGCCATAAAAAAAGCAAACCAAACACAGGTTCATTTCCAGAGGGATAGAATTGAAAAGCAGAGAAGTAATGTTACACTTGGAGTACTGTGCACAGTTCTGGTCTCCATGTTATAGAAATGATATAGAGGCACTGGAGAAGATGCAAAAAAGATTCACAAGGATGATACCAGAACTGAGAAAATGTACGTATCAGGAAAGACTAAACAAGCTGGGGCTCTTTCCTCTAGAAAAGAGAAGACAGAGAGGTGACCTGATAGAGGTCTTTAATATAATGAAAGGGTTTGATAGGGTAGATGTAGAGAAAAGGGCAGTTAGGGAAGGACAATAAATGCCGGCCTCGCCAGCGACGCCCACATCCCATGAACGAATAAAAAAAAATGTTTCCACTTGTGGGGGAGCCCAAAACTAGAGGTCATCAATATAAGATAGTTACTAATAAATTCAATGGAGAATTCAGGAGAAACTTCTTTACCCAAAAAGTGGTAGGAATGTGGAACGCGCTACCACGAGGAATAGTTGAGGCAAATAGCATAGATGCATTTAAGGAGAAGCTCGATAAGCACACGCAGAGGAAAGGAATTGAAGGGTAGATGAAGTAGGGAGGTAGGAGGCTCGTGTGGAGCATAAACGCCGGCATAAACCAGTTGGGCAGAGTGGCCTGTTTCTGTGCTGTAGACTCAATGTTAACTTAATGAAATATTCCATTGAAGTGTCAGCCTAGATTATGAAAACTACTTGATAGTTTGACAGTTGTTGAGCATGTTAAAGACCCGGATGGTCTTCATACAAGGGCACTTTAATAAGTGGCTAGCAAAGTTGGTCATGTCTTTGCCACTATCTTGAGGGAATCATTAGAGCTTGAGGATTGTATTATCAAAGAAGTGGTAACAGGGCACTTAGAAAATCATAATATGATTAGGCAGAGTCAACATGGTTTTATGAAAGGGAAATCGAGTTTGACAAATTTATTAGAGTTTTTTGAGGATGTAACTAGCAGGGTAGATAAAGGGGAACCAGTGGATGTAATATATTTGGATTTTCAAAAGGCATTCGATAAGGTGCCACGAAAAAGGTGGTTATGCAAGTTAAGGGCTCATGGGGTTGGGGGTGATGTATTAACGTGGATAGAGGATTGGTTAACGGACAGAAAACAGAGAGTAGGGATAAACGGGTCATTTTCAGGTTGGCATGCTGTAACTAGACGGGTGCCGCAAGGATCAGTGCTTGGGCCTTAGCTATTTACAATCTATAATAATGACTTAGATGAAGGGACTGAGTGTAATGTATCCAAGTTTGCTGACGCTACAAAGCTAAATGGGAAAGTGAGCTGTGAGGAGGACACAAAGATTCTGCAAAGGGATATAGACAAGTTATGTGAGTGGGCAAGAAGGTGGCAGATGGAGTATAATGTGGGGAAATGTGAAGTTATTCACTTTGGCAGGAAGATTAGAAAAACAGAATATTTTTTAAATGGTGAGAAACTATTAAATGTTGGTGTTCAGATGGATTTGGGTGTCTTCGTACAAGAAATACAAAAAGTTAGCATGCAGATCCAGCAAGCAATTAGGAAAGCAAATGGCATGTTGGCCGTTATTGCAAGGGGGTTGGAGTACAAGAGTAAGGAAGTCTTACTACAATTGTACAGGGCTTTGGTGAGATCTCACCTGGAGTACTGCGTACAGTTTTGGTCTCCTTATCTAAGGAAGGATACACTCGCCTTAGAGGCGGTGCAACAAAGGTTCGCTAGATTAATTCCTGGGATGAGAGGGTTGTCCTATGAGGAGAGATTGAGTAGAATGGGCCTAAAGTCTCTGGAGTTTAGAAGAATGAGAGGTGATCTAATTGAAACATGTAAGATTCTGAGGGGCCTTGACAAGGTAGATGCTGAGTGGTTGTTTCCCCTGGCTGGAGAGTCTAGAACTAGGGGGCATAGTCTTAGGATAAGGGGTCGGCCATTAAGGACTGAGATGAGGAAGAATTTCTTCACTCCGAGGGTCATGAATCTTTGGAATTCTCTACCCCAGAAGGCTGTGGATGCTGAGTCATGAGTATATTCAAGGCTGAGATAGATTTTTGGACTCTAGGGGAATCAGGAATATGGGGATTGGGCTGGAAAGTGGAGTTGAGGTCAAAGATCAGCCATGACCTTATTGAATGGCAGAGCAGGCTCGAGGGGCCATATGGCCAACTCCTGCTCCTATTTCTTATGTTCTTATTGGAAAGAAAAGACCGATCTTTAAAAAGACTCATATGGATAGCCCATGGTATTACAGTCCAATGAGCCTAACATCTGTTGTGGGTAAAGTATTAGATGACTTCCTAAAAAGGAGATAATGAATCGCCTAGATAGGTATGGTATGGTAAGAGCGAGCCAATGGATTTATGAGAGGAACTTCTTGCCCAACAAATTTACTGGTGTTCATCAAGGAAATGACAGACCTTGTTGACAATGGAAATTCTGTGGAAACCTTATTTCAGTGAGCAAGTGGTCAATCTATAGAACAGGCTCCCCAGCGAGGCGGTGGAAGCAGATAGTATTGATTAATTCAAATTCAAATTTGATAGATCTCTTTCAGAAAATAATATTTTAGGATACAGAATATGAATAATTTGAGATGACACATGGTAAGTGTAGCCTGCTTGGGAGGAACAGGTGACTTTGGACCTATGATTCTCAGCTTTTCACCACCTCATGTCTGTGTCTGTTATAGTCTAATTGGTAGAGATTTATTGCTATGCTTAGTCAACAACTCCATTATCGTAATATCTTGCAATTACCAGGATGTTTGAAGGCGAACTAGATGGACCTTAGTCTTTTTTTGGCCTAGCAATTCCTATGTTCCTATGGATGTGATACATTTAGATTTCAGCAAAGGTTACCTTGCCACACAAGTAATTAGTCCAGAAGGTAGAAAGGCATGGACTGGGAGACAGGCTTTAGAAGTGCATTGAAAATTGATGGATTGAAAATTGGCTAAACCAGAGGAAGCAAAAGGTGGCTGTAGGTTTATCGACATGGCAAGGGGTCAGTGCTTGTGCCATTGCTGTTAAGTCTGCATAAATGATTTGGAGTTGGGGACAGAAGCAAAGTTGTCTAAATTTGCATATGATACCAAATTGGGATGTGGTGTTTCAGACATTAGGAAAGAGGCAAACCAAATACAAAGGTATCTGGATAGATTGAAAAGGCAGGCACATTAGCAGAAAAGTGCAAGGTAATGAGACAGTGGAACGGAAATAAACAGTGGGAATATAAACTACAAGGTTCAAGACTAAGGGACACAACACATGAGGGGGATTTAGGTGTAATGCTTGATAGCTCACTGAAACCAACAGCGCAGTGTGCGGTGGCAATAAGTAAAGCTAACCAGATCTTGGGATATGCATCCAGAGCGTTTTGTGTTTGTTTACAAACACAGAATAGTGGTTTTTAAATTGCATTGCAGGACAATGTCTTTTCTTTGTATGCTTTTTGCAAATTATTTCTTTGGTCAATCAAATGTTTGACATACATAGAAACTCATCATCATGTTTGGAAACTATTAAATAGCACCCATTTGTCACATGGCTGAGCAGAAAAAAACAGAGGCCTTAAGTTTCTGCTTGTTTGCGTTCGTTATATCAGCACAATCCGTCGAACCAGTAAAAAAGAACGCGGAATTTTAAACGCAAGTAACACCCAAAACTCACTTATGCTTGAGTTTCCACGATCTTTTACACTGGTTTAAAAATCACTGTGCCCGAAGCTGGCCCCACCCACAAAACTGGCCACGCCCCCAGTTCAAATAATGAGAATGGCAAGTTTCTGCCGATTGTGCCTGTTTGTGGCCATTCGAGGAGGATCTTCAAATTGTGCTCGTTTTCTTAGGCGCACAGGCACTACTAGGAACATTTTAAAAGGTTTTACATACTAAAAATATTTAATTTACTAAGAAATTGATTAATGTACACCAATGAAATGAGTAAATGGTTCATTATTGTTTTTTTAAGTTATTTTCAGTGATTTTAAAATCAGGTTACTCACAGGTGGAAGCCTTATTAAAAATGCTTATCTTTTGTGATAAACCCATTTTCAGCTGTAATAATAAAACTGCACCAGGTTACCACTCTTAAATACATCAGTGAATATTTTTTAATGTAAAGAAAAAGAAATAAACAATTACATTCTATTACCCTGCCCAATTGTGCTGGTTCATGGAAGAATTTACATTTGTGATTACGCAAATACATTTTAGCAGAAATTTGAACTGTAACCTAACCAGCGCAATTTCAAGCGCAGATTGTGCCCAAAGTGGAAACTCTATCCCCAAATGTTTGAGAAAAGTATAGAGTAAAAATTGCCATTTTTTTTATATGACCACAAAATTTACAATAACTGAACACCACCACCACCCTCCCCCCACCCCCCCCCCAAAAAAAAATGTCCTCTTTATAATTATTGTGAATAGCTCATTAGACTTAAAGGGTTCCAACATGTCTGAAATGCTGTCATTGAGCTTATGCGGGCTGCATCTCGGGACAAACACCAGCTCCCAGTGTTCCTTTGTGATCAGCACATCATCTTCAAATGGTCCCTGAAAAATCATTCTTTAAACTTTTGGAGAAAATTATTATTTTTTTATATTTGCCATTGCTACAGTTTATTTTGTGTTAAAAACCAATAGATGTGTTTGTATGCAATGGCTCTTAATTTAGTTTTCTCATTAGAATGCCCATTCTTTTTTAAAATTGCTAACTAACACAAATAAGTTTTAGAGAGTGTGTTTCTGGTTGTTATCTGGTTGTTTAATCGTACAGATGAATAAAACCTGAATTTGGATATAACCCACTAATAATCAATGATTATAAGTAAAACTTGTCTTT
This sequence comes from Heptranchias perlo, assembly GCF_035084215.1. Classification (NCBI taxonomy): domain Eukaryota; kingdom Metazoa; phylum Chordata; class Chondrichthyes; order Hexanchiformes; family Hexanchidae; genus Heptranchias; species Heptranchias perlo. Next base: position 34,885,539 of record NC_090340.1, on the reverse strand, counting down.
CCATATAACTAAAAGTAAATGCAGCTGTTGTAGTCTCAGTTCCAACATTTCACAGAAAGAATCCATGCTACATCAAACATAAGAACAAGACATTATAGGTTGCCTGTGCTGTGGTTGATCAGCTGATCACTTCCTGTTATTCACTCTCAGTTGCAAGAAGGTTTATATTTTATTTTATTGCAGTGGACAAACTTTTGTTTGAATCTTCACTGCATTTTATAAAAAGTACAATTTTCTCCCTATCATTATTTGAAATGACTCAAACTTGATGTTTAAATTATAAAAGAACTTTTAAGAATAATATATGCTTTAATGTAATAAACAACTTATCTTTAAGCTATATCCATTTCTAAGTGTGCTAATAAAAGAAAATGTCAGCAACACGTTCATTAGCTTAATAAAATATTAAAAATTATTTTTCTTTTCTAGCTGTTTGATGGCATTGAATGTGAATTTCCTCTGTTTTATATTTACTTGATAATTGATGGTGAGTAGAATTTGCAGATTGTTTTATTTGGAAAGGAACTCTTGCTTTAATATTTTGAAAATATCACTTTCGGATTCACGTTGGACCAGAAAAATATAGTTTACATCAGATTACGTGGCTTGCTATATATTATAAGGAGTACAAGCAATATTGAAACTTGAAAATAACAAATAGAACTGATTTATGCTAGGAAATACCGGGGGTAATTTTGACTTTGGTCAATAGTGTAAAACAAACGCTATCGATTCAGCTGTCCTTTATATATCTCCTGATTTTCATTTCCATTGAATCCAAAAATCTAGTTGAGAGAGCTGTCCCACAGACTAATCAAGCAATAACCTGACATAGTCATAGTCAGAGAATCATATTTTTCAGCCAACATCAGATTAGTGTAACTATGAATCCCATGAAGTCTCAAACAAAGGCTCGGCTACCTTGGTCAGTGGTGGTGAATATTGAAGGACCCCACCTAGAATACATTTTGTGCTCTTGCTTCCTTCAGAACTTCATCCAAGTAGTATTCAGCATGGAGGAGTACCGATTTGTCAGTTATGGGGGGGATGATAGGTGGTGATCAGCACCTTTTGCAGAACCTGGGCAACATCCAGACTTGGGCTGACAAGTGGCAGTTTACATTAGCTCCACATAAGTGTTAAGCAATGAACATTACTGACATAAAAATGCCAACTACCTCCCCTGACCTTCAAGTCTTTGAATTTTCTATTTGTGCTTCCATGATGACATTAATCACCATAAGGACTGTAGCATTTCACTTTCTCAGGGCAACTAAGAATGATGTCACCCACATCCTGAGAACAAATAAAAAGAAATGCTTACTGTCATTTATAAATCTTAGATCTTTCTGATGAATCTAGCATCAGTATTCTTGCTAGGCCTTGAGACCATACATAAGCCATTTGTAAAGCCAGCTAGTAGGGAATAATTAGTCGAGAGTTGGGGTAAGGTCTGAGATGTGGCTGGGACAGTTTTCCTTTCACTAATCCACAAAGGCTAGTTTACAAAACAGATTTCAGTTTTTCCCATAATTAACAAACAAATCCAATGTTCTTTTTGTAATCAGTATTAAAGATAGCAAAGATAATACAATAAAAATCTATTGTTGACTACTTTTATCGATCATTCAAACCAAATGATTGTTGACTAAGTTTTTTTTTTAATATTCATGGTTTATATATGCAAAGTGTGATCAAAGCTACTGTTCATTTCCTCCCAAATGCCTTGTTAAATGACACAATGTACAGTCTTTGGAATGTTGTGTATTGTATCAACCTAGTTATTTCTTTTTTGCTGCTTTTCACTATAACGGTCCTGAGGGACTGGGTTTCGGGAAAGTGGAGTTGCGGCTTCTTGCACACCTAGGGAAGTTGCGTACAAAAGGCAAAATCCAAAAGTTTCAATGAAGAGATAGATAGAGAAATGGAAGGTGAAGTGTTATTATAGTTGCTGACTTGTGTCATTGTTATTATGTATTTTTAAATACACCTTATTCAATATATGTTTAAAGTTTTATCTGGAAGAAGTTGAATATCATTTGATCCTGTGGTTACATGTGTTTTCACATACAAATTCATTTAAATTATTTGACTGAATTCGATAGTTTGTTTTGAATGCTGATGTCTGAAATATACTCAGCAGAGGGATGTGCGTGTTTCGACAGTATAACTGTGGGCCATTCGTTCATGTAGTAAGTTACATTAATCAGGAATATCAAGGAGGTGAAATGTCTAGGATTTATACCAAATGAGCAAATTTCCAAATCTCACGAGATTCATGAACTTGAATGCATGCATGATTGTGTTGCTGCTTTGGAAGGAATTTTTTTTTTATTCGTTCACGGGATGTGGGCGTCGCTGGCGAGGCCAGCATTTATTGCCCATCCCTAATTGCCTTCGAGAAGGTGGTGGTGAGCCGCCTTCTTGAACAGCTGCAGTCCGTGTGGTGACGGTTCTCCCACAGTGCTGTTAGGAAGGGAGTTCCAGGATTTTGTCCCAGCGACGATGAAGGAACGGCGATATATTTCCAAGTCGGGATGGTGTGTGACTTGGAGGGGTACGTGCAGGTGTTGTTGTTCCCATGTGCCTGCTGCTCTTGTCCTTCTAGATGGTAGAGGTCGCGGGTTTGGGAGGTGCTGTCGAAGAAGCCTTGGCGAGTTGCTGCAGTGCATCCTGTGGATGGTACACACTGCAGCCACAGTGCGCCGGTGGTGAAGGGAGTGAATGTTTAGGGTGGTGGATGGGGTGCCAATCAAGCGGGCTGCTTTATCTTGGATGGTGTCGAGCTTCTTGAGTGTTGTTGGAGCTGCACTCATCCAAGCAAGTGGAGAGTATTCCATCACACTCCTGACTTGTGCCTTGTAGATGGCGGAAAGGCTTTGGGGAGTCAGGAGGTGAGTCACTCGCCGCAGAATACCCAGCCTCTGACCTGCTCTCGTAGCCACAGTATTTATATGACTGGTCCAGTTAAGTTTCTGGTCAATGGTGACCCCCAGGATGTTGATGGTGGGGGATTCGGCGATGGTAATGCCGTTGAATGTCAAGGGGAGGTGGTTAGACTCTCTCTTGTTGGAGATGGTCATTGCCTGGCACTTATCTGGCGCGAATGTTACTTGCCACTTATGAGCCCAAGCCTGGATGTTGTCCAGGTCTTGCTGCATGCGGGCTCGGACTGCTTCATTATTTGAGAGGTTGCAAATGGAACTGAACACTGTGCAGTCATCAGCGAACATCCCCATTTCTGACCTTATGATGGAGGCAAGGTCATTGATGAAGCAGCTGAAGATGGTTGGGCCTAGGACACTGCCCTGAGGAACTCCTGCAGCAATGTCCTGGGGCTGAGATGATTGGCCTCCAACAACCACTACCATCTTCCTTTGTGCTAGGTATGACTCCAGCCACTGAAGAGTTTTCCCCCTGATTCCCATTGACTTCAATTTTACTAGGGCTCCTTGGTGCCACACTCGGTCAAATGCTGCCTTGATGTCAAGGGCAGTCACTCTCACCTCACCTCTGGAATTCAGCTCTTTTGTCCATGTTTGGACCAAGGCTATAATGAGGTCTGGAGCCGAGTGGTCCTGGCGGAACCCAAACTGAGCATCGGTGAGCAGGTTATTGGTGAGTAAGTGCCGCTTGATAGCACTGTCGACGACACCTTCCATCACTTTGCTGATGATTGAGAGTAGACTGATGGGGCGGTAATTGGCCGGATTGGATTTGTCCTGCTTTTTGTGGACAGGACAAACCTGGGCAATTTTCCACATTATCGGGTAGATGCCAGTGTTGTAGCTGTACTGGAACAGCTTGGCTAGAGGCGCAGCTAGTTCTGGAGCACAAGTCATCAGCACTACAGCTGGGATGTTGTCGGGGCCCATAGCTTTTGCTGTATCCAGTGCACTCATCCGTTTCTTGATATCACGTGGAGTGAATCGAATTGGCCGAAGACTGGCTTCCGTGATGGTGGGGATATCGGGAGGAGGCCGAGATGGATCATCCACTCGGCACTTCTGGCTGAAGATGGTTGCAAACGCTTCAGCCTTGTCTTTTGCACTCACGTGCTGGACTCCGCCGTCATTGAGGATGGGGATGTTTGCAGAGCCTCCTCCTCCCGTTAGTTGTTTAATTGTCCACCACCATTCATGACTGGATGTGGCAGGACTGCAGAGCTTTGATCTGATCCGTTGGTTGTGGAATCGCTTAGCTCTGTCTATAGCATGTTGCTTCCGCTGTTTAGCAAGTATGTAGTCCTTAGTTGTAGCTTCACCAGGTTGGCACCTCATTTTTAGGTACGCCTGGTGCTGCTCCTGGCATGCTCTTCTACACTCCTCATTGAACCAGGGTTGATCCCCTGGCTTGTTGGTAATGGTAGAGTGAGGAATATGCCGGGCCATGAGGTAACAGATTGTGCTGGAATACAATTCTGCTGCTGCTGATGGCCCACAGCGCCTCATGGATACCCAGTTTAGAGCTGCTGAATCTATCCCATTTGGCACGGTGGTAGTGCCACACAACACGTTGGATGGTGTCCTCAGTGCGAAGACGGGACTTCATCTCCACGAGGACTGTGCGGTGGTCACTCCTACCAATACTGTCATGGACAGATGCATGTGCGACAGGTAGATTGGTGAGGACGAGGTCAAGTAAGCTTTTCCCTCGTGTTGGTTCGCTCACCACCTGCCGCAGGCCCAGTCTGGCAGCTATGTCCTTCAGGACTCGGCCAGCTCGGTCAGTAGTGGTGCTACCGAGCCACTCTTGGTGATAGACTTTGAAGTCCCCCACCCAGAGTACATTTTGTGCCCTTGCTACCCTCAGTGCTTCCTCCAAGTGGTGCTCAACATGGAGGAGGACTGATTCATCAGCTGAGCGGAGGACGGTAGGTGGTAATCAGCAGGAGGTTTCCTTGCCCATGTTTGACCTGATGCCATGAGATTTCATGGGGTCCAGAGTCAATGTTGAGGACTCCCAGGGCCACTCCCTCCTGACTGTATATCACTGTACCACCACCTCTGGTGGGTCTGTCCTGCCGGTGGGACAGGACATACCCAGGGCTGGTAATGGAAGAGTCTGGGACGTTGGCTGAAAGGTATGATTCTGTGAGTATGGCTATGTCAGGCTGTTGCTTGACTAGTCTGTGGGACAGCTCTCCCAATTTTGGCACAAGTCCCCAGATGTTAGTAAGGAGGACCTTGCAGGGTCGACTGGGCTTGGTTTGCCATTGTCGTGTCCGGTGCCGAGTGGTCCGTCCGGTTTTATTCTTATTATGACTTTTCGTAGCGATATTTTACAACTGAGTGGCTCGCTTGGCCATTTCAGAGGGCAATTAAGAATCAACCACGCTGCTGTGGGTCTGGAGTCACATATAGGCCAGACCAGGTAAGGACGGCAGGTTTCCTTCCCTAAAGGACATTAGTGAACCAAATGGGTTTTTACGACAATCCGGTAGTTTCATGGCCATCATTACTGATACTAGTATTTTAATTCCAGATTTTATTTAATTAATTGAATTTAATTAATTGAATTTAAATTCGCCAGCTGCCGTGGTGGGATTTGAACTCATGACTCTGGATTTTCGTCCAGTAACATAACCACTATGCTACCGTACCCGAATTGAGTTTTAATAATCTGTGAGACCTATCTATGATACTCCTTATTGGTTAGACAATGGAAATTTGTATTCTGCTTTCACTATGAATGGCTAGTAATTTCACTGTGTTAAATAGTAAGTGATTTGGGACATTAGAATTTTCTCACTATACGCATGTTGCTATATAAAATAGATCTCTAAAGCACTGATATTAGTGAAAAATATTTAATGGGCATGATGTTGTCACAGCTGATGTTTAATATATCCTTATTGAATATTGCATGACCTGTGTAGAATTATATATAATGAATATAAATGTACAATGAATTAAAGGGAAAGCTGGTAAAAAAATATTATCGGAGAGTAAGTGTTTTTTGGAAACAAATTAATAAAGGTAATAATAACTTGTTTTCTACAGGAGTATTTAGGGGAAAACCTGATCAAGTGGAAGAATACATGAGGTCCCTAGAACCTTTGCTTCATCAGTCATATGAAGGTGAGGAAACACTTTATGTTCCTCAAAAGTTGGATTGATGAATTTTGTAATTTTAATGTAAAAGAATTCATGATCATATTCAAGCAAGATATAATCTTTTTTATTTTTGTATGTTTTAGAAGTATGTGCAGAGGAAATTGTAAGCAGATTTGATTTAGGTTTGAATCAAAATTTTGAACAAAAACATTTGTGAGGTTACTTTCTAATTGGATCAATCATTCATGTTTATCCTGGTTGTACATAAGATAACAGCTTTATGTTTAGTCCGTGAGTTGGAGAGTTCATTAAATATGTGAATTTATGCAATGCACCAACACAAACACGCTTCTTATTTGTAAACCTAATGTGAAGTTAAGCTTTCTTGCTTATAGTTACAGCAGATTGGTCAGTTGATCCATAAATAAAATATGGGGGGTGGGCACAGTTTTTTAAAAACATCTAAATCTTACAAACACAATTTGTTTGGAGTTCTTTTCAATGAAAAGTTCTGTTAAAATAATTTTTTTTTAAATTGATGGAGTTTTAGTTTTCTCTGACTTTCTTTTGCAGCACCAGCTGGGCTCAGCACCTCCTGTAGCAATGTTCCCCTTCAATTGGTGCATCATGGCAGTTCAGCAATAATTTTCCCTCAGTTACCATCCTCTCTGGGGAGGCTCCCATCCTCCATTTGGTTTCTCCTCACAGCAATGTATCTGATTACATTTGCTTCCCAATTTTCTTGCGTTGCTATTCATCCATGTTCTAACTTGTTGCGCCACCTCTGGAGCTCTCATTTTAAATGGTCTCTGAACCTCCTACCATCGTACTGATCAAAACTTCTAATTTTTTTTTAATGAACGTCTTATTAAAATGACGAATTAGCAGTAAGGATAGAATAGTTCTTCTCCGTTTTCGGCACCCAGTATCAGTGTCACATACTCCCAGGTCAGGTTTGGCTTTGTCTGAATACAAATTAAAGTTTTCCTTCATCTGCCCAAAAAGGTATTTTACCTGCAACCATAGAAAATCACATCTTCTGCATTAGTGTGAATTTTCTATTTCCTATACCAATCAGTATGATCTCTTCAAGTGAAGTTGGAAAAGTGTGCTGAATTCTGTAGTTTTCTTTGTTGCAGATATGTGTACATTAGAAACTATATTGAACCTGCCCAAAATAATGTCACATCAGAAGGATTCTTACAACCAGTGGAGAAAGCAAACTTTCATCCAATCAGATGGATTGAAAGTCACTGTAATGTTCTTTCACAAATGTGAAACCCTTCTTGAATTCTTAGTAAAAGGGATTAATTTCTTTCTTTCTTGTAGAAATGTACTTGAATGTCTAAATCCTAGCATAGGGGGAAAAAAATCACTTTTAACAAAATTTCAAAATGTTCAACAAGTAGTAAAAATAAAGGAGATTGCTTACGTTGCATTTAATAGGACTGTTAGCGATTCAAGTCAGTATCTAAGAAGCAGGTGGATTAAAACCACTGTTGTGTAGTTCAGCTCTTCCTTTTATGCAGCTTATAAATCCCTATATTACCATTTTGAACGCCTGATAATTCTGTTAGTGATTGTATTCTCAGTGATGCACTCCCATCTCATCAGGAAGAGGGCCTAAACAGCCAGTCCTACTATAGTTGCCAGATTCCCAGTCATGCTTAAATTTAGCTTGCTGGGAAAATTATGACATCTAAGAAGTTGACCTGACAGTGCTGTGTTCCAGCTCATTTGTGCTACGGTATTAGTGTGTCTGGATTCCAGCAGAGCTCCCAGCAGGGTTATCTCACAGAACAACTTCCCTTTGGATGAAAATAATCCTGTTACTGACTAATATGAAGCAATTAATGCAGCACATTGTAATTCTGTTAAACATGAACATGATAGATTCATTATTTATTGATAAACTGGCTTAATGCCATAATGAGGTTTCTCACATAAATATTTGACCAATGGCCAATGCTGTATGGAGAGGGCATCTCTCTGCAACTGTTGTACCTCGTTTATCATAGCAAATAGTAGAAGACTGAGCTAAAAGTGGTGATTCATCCATAATTTGCCACCAGAAAAATATGGAATTTAGAGCACTTAGAATATGAAGCTCACCTTTATAGAAGGCTCAAAGTTAACTGCATTTTTGCAAGGGCTGAACACATTTTTACAGTGCAAATGACTATTTAATTATCCTAAATAATAATAATTAATTCCATTGTCTATGGTTTTTCCCAGAGATTCAAATGCAACTATCTGTTATGGCACAATCTGGGGACTCCTAGCTAGTATAGTAACGAAAAATAGAATTTGAATCCCACGGTTTAATTTATTGGAAAAGCAATGGACAGCATTATTATTGATTTATTACAATTCCTCCCAACTGCCTACTTCATGCTTATGGTGATCTTTTTTCTTGCTATGCTTCAGATCACCCTCTGTCCTCTTCTAGCCTGTTATACTTCTTCATCACACTCTGAATCTGCTTCCCTTCTTTCCTTATTATTTTACTCTGTATAATAATACTGCTGCTTCCTGCCCTTGCTCTCACGGAGAGAGATATTAAGGGTAGGTTACGGTCTATAGAGCAATACCATCTGTTCTCACACTTAGAAATCAGAATGTTACAAATGATAGTAATAGGCTGATTTAAGTCTACGGAGAAAGCTGGGATAGCTGCACTTCCCAAGAGGATTCACTGCAAGAGCAAAAGCAGACGGAGCAACATTATTTTATAGTGTCAAATGAAATGAGTAAATGGAGGCATGATGCATTAGGGAGGTTCTTAGCTACTTGTGGAGCAGGCAGGACAGGAACAATGGCTTCCTGTCGGGGAAGTAGCTCATGCACTCAATGCCCACAAACAACATCTGTTATTTCATGTTTCAATATACTATTCCTTTGAACATGACGGGGAAAAAAAATCATGACCCCTTTCGTTATGTTCACGATCTATTTCAGTTAACCTGCTGATTAAAATATTTGACCAACCAATCCATCCTGCCTACTTTAAGAAAATCACTTCCAAGTTACATCCTATTTCACAAATATTTTGAGTAATCAATGAAATATTATATTTAATGTAGTGCCTACAACCTCATGTAGACCCGATTTGTTTCACCAGTTATGGGCATCGTCAGTGAGTGGTTATGACAAATCCGTGATCCTGGATGCTGACCTGGACATTTTAATGATTTGAGATTCAATGCCAGTCAAAGACACAGCTGTACTTATCTGGTACTGAATTTTAAAATGAATGCCGGATTCTAATTTAAAGGGTAATTTCTCTTACCATGTAGAAGAATTTTTATAAATCTTTACAGTAGAATAACCAAAGTGAAGAATACTTTGCATTGCAATGACTGTCCTATCACTACAGTAATGTTCTTATTTCAAAAGTAGTTGCATGTAGAAATATATAGAAATTATAACATGGAAAACAGGCCATTTGGCCCAACCAGTTGTGGTGGTGGTTACCCTTCACATGAGCAAATAGTTCCAATCAAATTTGCCCACCATGTTCCCATATCCCTCAACCCCTTTTCCTTCACCCGCCTATTCAATCTAATCTTGAATATAGACATAGTTTCTGCCTCAACCACTAACCCTGGAAGTGAATTCCACAAGCTCAAAACTCTTAGTGAGAAGAAGTTTCTCCTGCCCTCTGTTCTAAATCTCTATCATTGAATCTTATACCTATAGCTCTTTGTCCTTGGCCCTTCAACTACTGGGAACAATCTGCTTCCATCTAACAATCTGTATTGTTCAAATGAAAATGTCCCAACTTTCCAAGTCTTTCCTTGTATTTGTATTTCCTCATAGAATCATAGAAGTTTACAACATGGAAATAGGCCCTTCGGCCCAACATGTCCATGTCGCCCAGTTTATACCACTAAGCTAGTCCCAATTGCCTGCACTTGGCCCATATCCCTCTATACCCATCTTACCCATGTAACTGTCCAAATGCTTTATAAAAGACAAAATTGTACCCGCCTCTACTACTGCCTCTGGCAGCTCATTCCAGACACTCACCACCCTTTGAGTGAAAAAATTACCCCTCTGGACCCTTTTGTATCTCTCATATCAGGCAGCACCCTAGTAAATCTGCATTGTACCCTCTCTAAAGCCTCAAAATCCTTCCTATAGTGTGAAGCCCAAAATTGCACACCATACTCTAATTGCAGTCTAGCGGTTTTATATAGACTCATCATTACCTTTTGGTTTGAATATCTTGTCTTACAGGGGTGATTTGCTGGAAGCCTATGTGTTTAACTTTTTAAACTAGACTGTCCATTTTCTTGAACATAAGAAGATGGGCATTTTACATGTGGAGCAGTCTACAGGGAACAGTATCATATTCTGCTGCTGTAAGACGCTATAATAAAATCAGTCTCAAACAAAATGAAGTGAAAGTGCGAAATAAATTCTAAAGGGACCACGCTTGATATCTGTGAATATATTATATAGATTCTGCAAAACTACTTGAATCCATGGAAAAGGAAAATTGTATTCTGTGCAGATGATTGATGAGATTGTTTCCTGCTTTATGTTAAATAGCTTTCAAACAATATTTTGCAATAACATTTGTACCATTGTAGTTTATAAAAGACACTAGGAATTATTTGAACAGATTTATAAATTTGTATTACAAACTTGTAAAAGAAAATGCCATAGATGAGTTTCAGGGACTAGATACTACAAAATACATCTGCTAATTTGAAGGTGATAAAATGATATTTATTTGTATGATATGTATTTTAATGCACAATGTGATTTTTGCATGCTGGAAGTGAAATATATTTCATAGAATTTGTAACCTTTTGTAATATTGTACTCCTTATATACACCAAAGATTTGGAACAGTGAACTAAACAATATATCGGCATTTGAAAGAAGGCATATTACCTTTTTTAATCTGTTTAAATTGTCAACTAGTAACAGCCATTAATATAGATAGTACATGCTATATACTGATAGTAAGCAAATGTCCAGGTCCTGAACCGTGCCACTTCAATCTCACAGCCTTAATGTACCCAAAACATGACATGAATGAATTTTGTTTTTAAATTAAGGAAAACTGAAATGAATTTTAAAATATTTGGCATAACTTGCAAGCTATAATTCAGTCTTTGGTTTCAAAAGGCATTCACAAACTGCTCAAGATTCTCTGCTTTGATTAATGACTTCATCTGAACGTAATTGAATTGCAGCTTTGTAACTCAGCCCAGGGATCTGTTCTGTGTGTATTTACAAAGAAGCCTCCCCTTTATTTTACATGAAATTTTATTTCTAATAAAAGCTATATAAATGAATATTGCTTGATTTTCACTATACAAGTTGGCAGACTTATCACTGGGATTACCACCCACTTCTTCATATGGTTCTCTACCAGAAATAGCAGCCATGGTGTGGGGTAGGTATCTTGATAGACAAGGACACATTAGAAATATTCTTTTCTGCTGTTGCAGGGAAAATTAGAATTTTGGGAGCAAGTAGATATGAGGTAGATTTTACAAGGTAGCGCTCCTAGTGCACAGCTTTGCTTAACATTCCGTTGCTCTAGTTCTTCAACCCGGCTGCTTCCTCCCTGGGCATCCTGATATTTTTATACCTTTGCGCATGTACAACTCTGTGACCCAGTTGATTCTGTGCATGTACCATTCTGTCCCGCACTTGCTCCATGCATACACAATTTTGCCCTCCTCACAGCTAATCCAGATTACATTCAAAATACTACTTAGCTTCTGAGATTGATTCTCTGGTCTTGGCACTTTTAATCTCAGCAGCCACAATCACTCTGTACCACATAGTACAGCTGCGCTCCAGTCCCCTCACTGCTTCAAGATTCTTCAATGCTCCCAGATACTTAGAACACCACTCCACTTCTCCCAATCGCCAGCCCCATCCAATGTCCTAGCCTCCCTGGTGCTTCTAGACCCCAGCCACCCGCCGAGTGCTACTCCAACCCCTTCTCCTGAATATTCGCAGGCCTCAAACTCCAGGCCTACCAAATGATCCAAGGCACCATTCCACTTAAGGGTGCTCCCAGGGCCCAGTTGCCTTGCCTTCCCTTCCCACCCCCGAGTTCTTTGAAGCACACGACTTCAGTTTTCCCAGATGTTAACCCTTTCAAGTGCTCCTATCCCCATCTCCCATCCTCTACTCCCTCCATCGTGCCAACCAGAGGCCCACACCCCACAATCCTAACCTTAGCTCTCCCACTTTCTTGCCTGAATTTGTTCCTGTAGCTCTCAGAAAACCTTTTTCCCCTCCCCCCCATCTCTAATCCTAATTCCCACCTCCAACCATGTGCTTGTTTCCTTCCGTCTTGCTGCATACTCTTTTGAAAAAAGTAGGAGATAGAAATTAAGTACATAAATTAAAGAGAATATGAAAAAACCGTAGAGAGAGATTTTGAGACATATGGAAGAGAAGAGTCAAAGGAAAGCAGAGGCGTATAGAAAGAGTACGTATAAGAGTTAGAGACAAGTGAGAAATACGGAAACCACAATAAGAGAAGTGTGTCAGAGCCATATATATGTATAGAGGGAGAAAAAAGCTGGAAGACTAGAGAGAAAGGCAGAGGGACACAGAAACAATTGCAGTGGAAAAGAACCAGAGTGACAGTTATAGGAAGAGAAACTATTTTAATTTTTGTTCATGAGCAACTCTACATGAGATGAGCTAGTTGTACTTTTAGCGATGCTGCTTCAGCCATCTTACAGCAGTTAGTTCTTCTAATATTGTAATTAATCTTGGAGAGACATTGTACTTTTATCGTGCTGAAATAATGTTCTTGCTTTGATCATGATGGAATGACAGTACCATCTTCAAAAGAAATTTGCTGCAAAATTTTTTGCTGCTGATGGAACATCATAGAGAATTCTTTTGAGAGTGTCTGGAAAATTCCAATAAATTTAAATTGAGTGCAGGAGGGTGCTTTGGAGAGATTTTTATAAGCCAAAGATTGAAGACTGTCACTTTAATTGACTTTATATATTGTATGTATAGCAATCTTTCCTTCTGCTGTGGTATGTTGCATAGTTCTGATGCTTCATTGTTTAATTTTGTTAAACATCAAAGTAACTTAACAACATCAACAACAACATCTTGCATTTATATAGCGCCTTTAATGTAGTAAAATGTCCCAAGGAACTTTACAGAAGCATAGAAACTTATAAGATCTGGTTCGATGGGTGATATTTCTGCAGTCAAATTAATAGGAGAAGTAGTGTGAATCTTACGTAAATTCCAGTATGCAGTATAACTACAAAATAGGTTAATTGTTAACCCTGTCAATTGTTAATCTTGCAACATTACATATCATAATCTAAAATGTGCACTCCAGGTAACAAATAACACAGTTTGTTTGGGGGGTGGGGGAGAGTCTGATACAAGACTTGAAAGAGAAAACAGCATTTGAAACTCTAAATTGTAACAGTTATCAGTATGTCATTTTATTTTAAAACTGCAGTTGTAAATTCTGTACAATTGGAATCGACCTAGTTAGCAGAATGTTATTGCAGCAAGAATGATAAAAGAAATATGGAGATCAATTTAAAACTTACCTCCAAGTTCTTGAAGAATAGCCTATTTTCTATTTTGAATATAAATAAGTTTCTTCTTCAGTTTGTTCAGAATATGAATGAGTTTTGTGATGCATATGCTTAATCAACATCTATTCCTTAACCCTGCAGGCTTTGCCATTGTACCAAAGTACTATTATGTGCCGGGTGATTTTATTGAATTAGAAAGAGCATCACCAGGCAGCCTAAAGCGTTATCCTAGCAACGTTGGACGTGATGGAAATCTTTTCCTATGGGGACAGGCCTTGTATATCATTGCAAAGTTGCTTGGTAAGTTGCTGGGTAAACTCATTATATTAGTAGCTAACAACAACAACCTGCATTTATATAGCACCTTTAATGTAAAAAAAATCCATCAGCGATACACAGAAGTATAAGCAAAAATCAACACTGAGCCAAAGCAGCAGCAGAGATTATGAAGGATAACAAAAAGCTTGGTTGAAGATGTATATTTTAAGGGGGTGGGCAAGTTTGGGGAGGGAATTCCAGAACATGTGACCTAGGCAGCTGAAAACACAGCTGCCAATGACGGGGGGATGCACAAGAGGCCAGAGTCAGAAGAATGGAGAATGTGGCAGGGGCATTGTAGGTCTGAATGAGGTTTTAGAGATAGACAGCAGTAAGGCCATGGAGGGTTTTAAACGCAAGGATGAGGATTTCAAATTTGAGATACTGGAGATCAAGAGCCATTATAGGTTGGCAAGAACAGGAGCAATGGGTGAACAAGACTTGGTGCAGGACAGGCTATGACAAAGAGTTTTGGATAAGCTGAAGTTTATGTAGAGAGGAGGATTAGAGGCCAGCAAAGAGAGCATTCGAGTAAACAAGTCTGGAGGTGACAAAGGCATGGATGAGTGTTTTGGTAGCAGATGGGCTGAGGTAGGGCAGACGACAGTGATGTTGCTATGGAAGTATGTGGTCTTTGTGATAGAGAGGATGTGGAGTTGGAAACTTAGCTCAGGGTTGAGCACGATGCTGAGGTTGCAAACAGTGTGGCTCAACCTGAGTGAGTCACTGGGAAGTGGAATGGAGTCAGTGGAAAGGATATGCAGATTCTGCTGGGGGCTGAAGGCAAAAGCTTTGATCTTTCTGATTTTTAGCTAGAGGAAGTTATGGCTGATCCGAAACTGAATATTGGGCAGTCAGTCTGGTAGCAGAAGCAGTGATGGTTTGAGAGAGGTGGTGGAGAGGTGTAAGCTAGGGATCATCAACGTGCATGTGGAAGCTGATCCCATATCTCTGGATGATTTTGCCAAGGGGCAGCAAGTAGATGAGAAAGAGGAAGAAACCAAGCATGGATCCTTGGGGACTCTTGAGGTGATGGTATGGGGCTGGAAAGAGAAGCCATTGATCAAGGTACTCCGGCTACGATCTTAAACGTAAGCGTGGACAGTGGAGGAGAGGATGGTGTGATGGGTTGTATCAAATGCTGCAGAAAGGTCCAAGAGGGCAAGGAGGGATAATCCACTACGGTCACCATCACAGAAAGTGTCATTTGTGACTTTGATTAGGGCCGTTTTGTTGACCATTTTATGAGCTCATATGTTGC
The DNA here is from genome assembly GCF_035084215.1 of Heptranchias perlo. Classification (NCBI taxonomy): domain Eukaryota; kingdom Metazoa; phylum Chordata; class Chondrichthyes; order Hexanchiformes; family Hexanchidae; genus Heptranchias; species Heptranchias perlo. The sequence goes on along the minus strand of NC_090340.1, from coordinate 34,870,351 downwards.
ATGAAAACAGGTCTATGATTGAACATAAAGCAAATAATTTGCTGTTATGTGTAGCAATCTATGTTGCCAAGCAATTCATTGGGGTCTAGGACACTCCCAACCTCCAATAATTTGAGCAACTGTACAAACATATGTCACATGTACTGGATTCTCTATACTTTCAGGCCTTGGTTCATTTCTTATCTCACCCTTCTGAATGGTTGGGGTAGGAGATGGAAGTAATCAGCCTCTCAATAGCTCTTTAAGCAATTGAATTTAGTACATTGAACATTGCATCACCTAATAAAGCCAAAATAAGATTTAATCATTTTTTATGTTGGTCCAAAGGGAATTTACTCCTTTGAAAAATTCCAAAGATAAGTGTTATGAACTTCTTCTGACCTGAAACAATGGTGGCATAAGAACATAAGAACATAAGAAATAGGAGCAGGAGTAGGCCAATCGGCCCCTCGAGCCTGCTCCGCCATTCAATAAGATCATGGCTGATCTGATCCTAACCTCAAATCTAAATTCATGTCCAATTTCCTGCCCACTCCCCGTAACCCCTAATACCCTTTACTTCTCGGAAACTGTCTATTTCTGTTTTAAATTTATTTAACGATGTAGCTGCCACAGCTTCCTGGGGCAGCAAATTCCACAGACCGACCACCCTCTGAGTGAAGAAGTTTCTCCTCATCTCAGTTTTGAAAGAGCAGCCCCTTATTCTAAGATTATGCCCCCTAGTTCTAGTTTCACCCATCCTTGGGAACATCCTTACCGCATCCACCCGATCAAGCCCCTTCACAATCTTATATGTTTCAATAAGATCGCCTCTCATTCTTCTGAACTCCAATGAGTAGAGTCCCAATCTACTCAACCTCTCCTCATATGTCCGCCCCCTCATCCCCGGGATTAACCGAGTGAACCTTCTTTGTACTGCCTCGAGAGCAAGTATGTCTTTTCTTAAGTATGGAGACCAAAACTGTATGCAGTATTCCAGGTGCGGTCTCACCAATACCCTATATAACTGCAGCAATACCTCCCTGTTTTTATATTCTATCCCCCTAGCAATAAACGCCAACATTCCGTTGGCCTTCTTGATCACCTGCTGCACCTGCAAACTAACTTTTTGATTTTCTTGCACTAGGACCCCCAGATCCCTTTGTACTGCAGTACTTTCCAGTTGCTCGCCATTAAGATAATAACTTGCTCTCTGATTTTTCCTGCCATAGTGCATAACCTCACATTTTCCAATATTGTATTGCATCTGCCAAATCTCCGCCCACTCACCCAGCCTGTCTATATCCCCTTGTAGGTTTTTTATGTCCTCCTCACTCTCTACTTTCCCTCCCATCTTTGTATCATCTTGCTAACAAATGTGCATTTTACAATTTTTGCAACTATTCTTGTAGTAGTAACACTAAATATGTACCACATGCTGGACTGCTCAAAGGCTCAGTTGTGAAATGCACTATTCAGTATGGAACTGAACTGTACAGATTAAGATGGTACAAAGTTCAAAAGCCCAGTCTGTGTTGAATTAACTGATCTTGCCCAGGGAGAAGGTATGAGGAAAAATCAAAGAGCAAGTTATTATCTTAATGGCGAGAAACTGGAAAGTACTGCAGTACAAAGGGATCTGGGGGTCCTAGTGCAAGAAAATCAAAAAGTTAGTATGCAGGTGCAGCAGGTGATCAAGAAGGCCAACGGAATGTTGGCTTTTATTGCTTGGGGGATAGAATATAAAAACAGGGAGGTATTGCTGCAGTTATATAAGGTATTGGTGAGACCGCACCTGGAATACTGCATACAGTTTTGGTGTCCATACTTAAGAAAAGACATACTTGCTCTCGAGGCAGTACAAAGAAGGTTCGCTCGATTAATCCCGGGGATGAGGGGGCGGACATATGAGGAGAGGTTGAGTAGTTTGGGACTCTACTCATTGGAGTTCAGAAGAATGAGAGGCGATCTTATTGAAACATATAAGATTGTGAAGGGGCTTGATCGGGTGGATGCGGTAAGGATGTTCCCAAGGATGGGTGAAACTAGAACTAGGGGGCATAATCTTCGAATAAGGGGGGCTGCTCTTTCAAAACTGAGATGAGGAGAAACTTCTTCACTCAGAGGGTAGTAGGTCTGTGGAATTTGCTGCCCCAGGAAGCTGTGGAAGCTACACCATTAAATAAATTTAAAACAGAAATAGATAGTTTCCTAGAAGTAAAGGGAATTAGGGGTTACGGGGAGCGGGCAGGAAATTGGACATGAATTTAGATTTGAGGTTAGGATCAGATCAGCCATGATCTTATTGAATGGCGGAGCAGGCTCGAGGGGCCGATTGGCCTACTCCTGCTCCTATTTCTTATGTTCTTATATAAGTGGCCTAGACCACCTGGAACGGGGAGAGGGAATATCAGTCACACTTGCCACTCTTGGTTGTTATCTGGTGAAGCTTTTGGAAAGTGCATGTGTGGATGTCACACAAGGATTAGATCAGACTTGGCTGTGATGCCCACCGTGGCCAAATAATTTGTTAATGCTCATGCTCTAATTAGTCATCCCTACTTATAATCCATTGTAATTCTGAACATCCACAAATTGTATTCTGTGACATATGGTGGGTATGTTGCAAAACGTGCAACAAACCAATAGATGATAATTGCATGGATTAGCATGATACAATATTCTGGCCAAATTTTAGTTCACATCCAATTATTTCCTGCTGTGTTATCTATGATAGTGGACGAACTGATCAGCCCAAAGGATCTGGACCCTGCTAAGCGTTACGTTCCCCCAAAGGAACAGAGGAATATCAGCATGAGATACTCCAACCAGGTTAGTCTTAAGGACAATGAAGTCAATATTCTTCAATTAACCCAACTGAAAAGCTGGGGAAGAAAATGAAATATAAAATGAGATTTGAAAATCTCTTGAGCTTTCTACAATACATTGCACTAACTGTAGTTATACTGTTGCTACTGTGCTTCATATTTTGGTGAAATGGCATATTAATGACACCTGTTAAATTGTATGTAATGTGGTTGTGAGAAATATTAATAGGTGCTGTAGTTTAAAAATTGGCTTGCTACAAAATATACTGGTCAATTATACAGAGTTCTTTTACTTCAGATGACTAATTAAATGGCTCATGTGAATATATTTGTTTATGGAATGCATGTTGTACTCATTTGATCATATTGTGACCAAATATTAGTAAGTTATGGAATGCATATGATATTTATGTAATTGTTACTAAATAATGGAAATTTCTGACCTAGGCCACCGTAAACTTCTTATTGTCAGCCTAGCACAGTGAGTTACTGAATGTATTGAGAATGTTGATCTGAACTGGTAGTTCTACAAAGAAGTAAAAGAAAGAAAGAACTTGCATTTATATAGCGCCTTCCTCAACCTCACAACGTCCAAAAGCGCTTTACAGCCAATGAAGTACTTTTTGAAGTGTAGTCACTGTTGTAACGTAGGAAACGGGGCAGCCAATTTGTGCACAGCAAAGTCCGACAAACAGCAATGAGATAATGAGGAGATAATCTGTTTTAGTGATTTTGGTTGACGGAGAATTCCCCTGCTCTTCAAATAGTGCCATGGGATCTTTCACATCCACCTGAGAGGGCAGTCGGGGTCTCGGTGTAATGTCTCATCTAAAAGATGATGTGGCGATGCCGGTGATGGACTGGGGTTGACAATTGTAAACAATTTTACAACACCAAGTTATAGTCCAGCAATTTTATTTTAAATTCACAAGCTTTCGGAGGCTACCTCCTTCCTCAGGTGAACGATGTGAAGACGGTGCCTTCTGTAGTGCAGCGGAAGCTTCCTCTGTACTGCACTGAAGTGTCAGCCTGGATTATGTTCTCAATCCTCTAGAGTGGGACTTGAACCCACAACCTTCTAACTCAGGCGAGTGTTCTACCACTGAGCCGCAGCTGACAGCTGTTCTGATAGCCCTGCAGTTTAGATCTATTTATTCGAGGATCTTCTGAACTAAACATGTAATAATACGCCTTTTAGCTGTATCCATATATACTGTGGCCAAGTGCAATTTCTAACTTGGAAGAATCATGTAATTTGATGTGTAAATGACTGTTTGTTACAAGTTTAGGGTCATGCCTTCAATATTCTCTCCGATGCAGCTGTGCGAGTCACTCTTGTAAGTAGCCTGAGTGTCTTAAATTTGGGGATGTGCCCTTACTGCCCAATTTCTAGCTATACAATACCATAATCCAGGGTGTATCAATAGTACCCCTTGTGATTTGAACTGGATTTTCTCGTCTTTCACAGATGCACCCACGTGCACCTCTCCAATCTCTTTGAAGACAAACCAAAAAAAATTTGATAAGAGGAGGCCAGACACAAATTGTTAAGCTGCCTTTTTCACAGCAATTGAACATCCCAAGGAACAGTTATGAATGGACTCACTTAATTAAATCTTAAATTTGTGGTATTTAAAGACTTGTTTCCATTTTGTTGGAGAAAATGTAGATTTTATAAGTCTTGGGAGGGTCACATCCCAAATTAGTAGTTGGGAGGTCAATAGGTGAGTGGGTGGTGAAGGATAAAGCCTCCCAATGAAGATTAGAGCCTGTTAATGAAGGATGGATTCTGCAGTTTGCAAGGATTGAACAGGGAGACTGTGGGATTAGTAAAAGGGGAAAAGAGTAATAAAGATTTTTTTTTAAAAAGATGAATAGTGAAAGGTTTAAGAAAAAGAAAGAGATAGAGAAATAAAACTGGGGAGAAAAGAAAAAACAGGCAAAATAAAAAGCTGAAACAAGAAAATTAGGAAAAGAAAGGACAAGCAAAACAGGAAAATTAGATATCAAGAGAGTGCAGATAGGAGAAAGCCTCAATATGGGTTGTCGCTAGTTCAGCTTGTTCTTTTGTACTGTAATAGTAACCCTTTGAGGGCTGCATTAACATTTCTGCAAAAAGATTTCACAAGGGAAATTACACACTTTTAAAATAATCAGAAAGAATGCAGTTAATACATGTAGCTCAATTCTATGCGCTTGCAAATTTGCTTTGTAATGTTTGGCAGAAAGTATTTATATGGTGATACAAATGTGCTTATGTTTTAAATCCGGCACAGTACTTAAATGTGCTGCAGTACCTAAAGGGATAATGTAGTTTTCTGGTCCTTCTTATTTAAAATCGTAGAAATTATACGGAAGCTGACATGCATGAATAATTAGGGGTCTTAAAAAAAAATGTTGCAGGTTTCTGTCTAGCAGATCATTCTTTCAAAAAACCAGCTCAATCAATATGAGGATATTATAAAATAAAATCACATGATCAGTATGTCAGTGTGAGAGTCATGCGGCATGTCGTGGCTGCGGTAAGCTAAAATGAATATGTCATCAATGCAGCAAAGCACCTGCATGCTTGTTCTAAACAATATTTCAAAGTTCAAGACTATTCTTTCTTCTCAATGTTCCTTTTAATAATTGTTCCCTATATAGCTGACAATTGAGCAGTAACATTCACATTTGCAGTTTAACACCTGCCACAATATTTTCTTGAGAATTATTGCACAATAGACACTAGTTCAAAAAAAATTGTACATATCCTATTGCCATTGCATTTTTGTGATACCATGTTTCAAGCCCTTAATACATATTTAAATTGAAAAAAGGATCAGTCTTTTTCTATCAGGATACCACTTCTTTTCAGCATTTTCAGAATGAAATCTTGTTTTTTTTTGGAAGCAGTCACTGGTGTGTATAAAGTTAGAGAGAAGCTTGTTTCAGCATGAAGAATACTGTGCTGGAAGGAGACACGAATTAGACAAGGGTGTACCATGTCATCAGTTGAACACTAGAAGCATCAACCTCTGTCCAACTGGATGCCAAAGCATACATTTTATTAGAGTACTTCTTGTGGGTCATTGTATGGCCATATTTCCTCATGACCTTTTTTAAAACCACTTCAGCCAGAGCTAGTGTGTTCCTCTTAGCAACAAAATAAAGAGAAAGTGATGGATGATGCTGCTAATGTGATGTTGTTTAGCCCAAGGCTTTTATCTATAGAACGCTGTTGAATTAAATGGTGAAGTGTTGCTACCAGTTTATGCTGGCCAAAGTTCATGAATCAATCTTGCAATTGGGAACTATGGAGTAAGAATGAGTCAAAGAATAAAGTTGTTTATATGTGAATATTTTGTACTTCAGAAATTGCCATCTCAGTAAACCTTTATTTCAATCCATGATCTTTCCTCTTGGGGGCAACTGACATATTAGGTCAGGAAGACAATAGACCCGATTTCGCTATGAGCGGCGAATGAAGCGTTCGTTAGACTTGCACTTGCACATAGAGTTTCTATGGGGTTTTGCATGACAAGGTGCAAACATCCAAACAGTGCAGTGCCCTCTACAGGGCATCTGGGACTAGTGTGAACATGGCAAGCAACTGTGTATCAAATTGTTAATGCGCGGCACAGAGTCTGAACCAGGAAGTGTAAGTTAGAATCGTAAATTCAATGTCAAATCAGGTACAGAAAGCGAAATAAAGAGAGGGTAAGAAGGATTGAATTACGAGAGAGGTAAAAGAGACAAAAAAAGTTTGAAAAAAATTATTTAAATTTAAAAAAAATTCTCCAACAATAATTAAAAGCTGAAGGAATGAAGCTCCACACTTAAATTAAAAGTTAATTTTCAGTGCCAGAGAGGTTGTTTGGCAGTAATTAAGACTTACCACGCCATTAAAAGGGTACTTAGACTGGAATGGATAAGTCCTAACTTTTTGTGGCGAGTTTAGTCCGTATCTATGAGGTCAGTACAGGAACTCACGCTGTTCAATACATTTGAATGGGAAGCCAGGCGACGAGATGACGTTTTGCGCAGTTTACGGAGGGGCAGCGCATCTTGGACAGCAACTTCTGGATTTTCGCGTTTAACAGCGTATGTGCGCTCGCCGGAAGTTGCAGTCCGATTTGCTCATAAATAATGGTTAACGCTGTTGGCTTCACCATTATTTTGACACCAAAATCCGGCCCATTAGCACAGTTGACATCAACCATAGCCTCTGTTAGCGAGCACCCCTCTTGACCTTGAGCATTTTTACTTTAAAATTACATTTGCAAAACAATGAAACCATTTTCTAATGTTTTATCTTGCTTTGTGAATTATTT